>NC_133660.1:121465535-122065535 GCF_037893015.1 Macrotis lagotis | reverse complement strand
GAATGTTAGAATACATAGACATGATAGACCTTTGGAGATAGAAAGGAATATATCTTTTTTTCTGCAGTACATGACACCTACTCAAAAACTGACCATGTAGTAAGGCATTAAAAACCTCATAATCAAATGTAGAAAGGCAGAAATATTGATTGTATTAATTTCTGACCATGATGCAATAAAGGGCATGGTGAAATAGACCTAAAACTAATTGGAAACTAAATAACCTTGTTTTAAAAAATGAGTGGATCAAATAACAAATCATAGAAAGAATTGATGTTTTTATTCAAGACAATGACAATAACGAGACAACATACCAAAACTTATGGGATACAATGAAAGCAGTTATTAGGGGATATATTATATCTCTAAATGCTTATATGAATAAAATAGAGAAAGGAAATCAATTAACTGAGCATGGAACTAAAAAAGTTAGAGAAAGAACAAATTAAGAATCCCCAATTAGATACCAAATTAGAAATTCTGAAAATTAAACCAGAAAACTATCGAACTAATAAATAAAACAAAGAATTGGGTTTTATGAAAAAAATGATAAAATAGATAAACGTTTCATTAATCTGATAAAAAAAGAAAGAAGAAAACCAAATTACTAGTATCAAAAATGAAAAAAGGTGAATTCATCAGCAATGAAGAGGAAATTAAAGTAATAATTCAGAACTATATTGACCAACTATATACCAATAAATTTGATAATCTAAGTGGAATGTATGAATATTTACAAAAATATAAATTGTACAAGTTAAAAAAGAGGAAGGGATATTTTCAATTACATTAAATTAAAAAGCTTTTGCACAAACAAAGCCACTGTAACCAAGATCAAAAGGAATGTTGTAAATTGGGAAACAATTTTTATAAATAGTGTTTCTGACAAAGGACTCCTTTCTAAAATATATAGAAAACTGAGTCAAATTTATAAAAAGCAAGTCATTCCCCAGTTGATAAATGGTCAAAGGGTATGCAAAGACAATTCTCAGATGAAGAAATCAAAGCTATTTATAGTCATATAAAAATTGCTCTAAATCATTTCTGATTAGAGAAATGCAAATTAAAGCATCTCTGAGGTATCACCTTATACATATTGCCCAATATAACCAGAAAGGATAATGATCAATTTTGGAGGGGATGTGGGAAATCTGGAACACTAATGCATTGTTGGTGGAGCTGTGAACTGATCCATCCTTTCTGGAGAGCAATTTGGAAGTATGCCCGAAGGACAATAAAAATGTGCATATCCTTTGATCCAGCAATACCACTTTTGGGTCTGTATCCTGAAGAGATTAGGAAAAGGGGTAAAAATCTTACCTGTACAAAAATATTCATAACAGTTCTATTTGTAGGGGCAAAGGACTGGAAACTGAGGGCATGCCCATCAATTGGGGAATGACTCAACAAATTGCAGCAAATTTATTGTGATGGAGCATTACTGTTCTATAAGAAATCTTGAGGGGACAGGATTTCAGAGAAACCTGTAAAGACTTGCATGAATTGAGGATGAGTGAGATGAGCAAAACTAGAACATTATACAACTTAATAACAACATGGGGTGATGATTAACCCTGATGGACTAGCTCACTCCATCAGTGTAATAATCAGGGACAATTTTAGGGTATCTGTGATGGAGAATACTATCTCTATCCAGAGAAGGAACTGTGGAGTTTGAACGAAGACCAAAGATTATTACTTCCAATTTTTCAAAATTGTCATATGTATTATGTAATTTTGCTATCCCCAATGTTTTCTTTCTTCCTTTGGATCTATTTTTTCTCAACATATCCAATTTGGATTTATGTGTATCATGGAAGCAAATGTAATGATTATATCAGAGTATCTTCTGTTGGGTGGAGGGGGGTAGAGAAGTGAGGGGGAGAAGGAGAAATAAATTTGCAGAATTCAAAACTTTGCAAAAAATTGATTGGTAGAAACTACCATTATATATAATTGGAAAACAATAAAATATTTGTATAGTTTTTTTAAAAAGAACATTTATAGGTCCTCTATCTTGACAAAAGACCATTTTCGAGGATTATACTCAACTTTATCAAATAAATTATTTGTGTTTTGAAGCCTTTTTTTTTTGCTTTTGCAATTAATGTGTTCCAGTCTCTCTTTTTTGTAGAAGCAAATGTCAGATATTGTGGGTTCCTGATTATGTTTCCTTGGTACTTGATTTTTTTTTTTTCTGTCACTTGTAGTAATCTAGGTTTTGGATTTTGACTAAGTTCTAGAAAATTTTCATTTGGGGACTTTTTTTTAGAAAGGGATTAGGCAGAGCCAAGATGGCGACATGAAGGGATCGAGTCTTAGGAGCTATCTGATAAAAACTCATAAACTAAGGACTCTAACTAAACTTTTGAGAGACAGAACCCACAAAGGGACCCAGTGAGGCAGTTCTCCTACTCAAGGTAACCTGGAAAAGAGCAGAAAGGCTCTGCTCCCCGAGGTCAGAGGGGCAGCCTGCTGGAGGGGTGGTGCGCCAGAGCGAAAGAACTTCAGCCTCCTGGAGGCAGCCCCAGGGCGCTGGGAGCCGAGGCTCACAGCAGTGGGGGAGTCTCCTGAGCTGCACCCTGGGGAGCACTGGCACAAAGTGGGGGAACAGTGGGGGACCTCTGTCAGAGCAAGCACGTGGAGCCCAGCCCTCAGGGCACACAGCGAGCAGCTTGGTGTTTCAGTAGCCCAGACCCAGAAACAAGTAGGCAGAACTGGTAAGCAGGAGCCCCCAGGGCATGAGCCCATTGAGCTGAGGGAGGGGAGTGAAGAGAGAGACTGGCCAGCTCTGTCCTCTGCCCCTGGAACAGAACTCTGGGGCTCTGACCACATTCAGATCCTGATCCCAGTCTAGGACCCCCATAGAACAACAGGGCCCCCCCGCCACCTCGGCCCCATGGCAGAGGAGGGCGCTTATGGTCATTCACAGACCAGGAGGGAGGACAGAACCTCACACACTGAGACCCCTGTGGGAGTGTCCCAAAAGCTCAGGAAGCACCCTAAAAAACAGGCTTAGGCTGGGCAAATGAACAAGCAAAGAAACAAGAGGAAGACCATTGAGAAATATTTTGCAAATGAGCCCAAGAAGGATCAAAATACTCAGTCTGAAGATGAGGAAGCACAAGCTCCTGAATCTGAAGACTCCAAGAAAAACAGAAATTGGGCTCAGGCTATGATAGAGCTCAAAAAAGACTTTGAAAATCAAATGAGGGAGTTGGAAGAAAAACTGGGAAAAGAAATGAGAGAGATGCAGGAAAAACATGAAAATGAAGTCAGCAGCTTAGTCAAGGAAATCCAAAAAAATGCTGAAGAAAATAGCATGCTAAAAACCAGTTTAGGTCAAATGGATAAAACAGTTCAAAAAGTTACTGAGGAGAAGAATGCTTTAAAAAGCAAAATTGGCCAGATGGAAAAGGAGATAAGAAAACTCTCTGAGGAGAACAAATCCTTCAGACAAAGAATAGAATTCAGGGAGATTGATCAATTTAATAGAAATCAGGAATCAATACTTCAAAACCAAAAAAATGAAAAATTAGAAGAAAATGTGAAATATCTCATTGAAAAAACAACTGATATGGAAAACAGACTTAGGAAAGATAATTTGAAAATTATTGGAATACCTGAAAGTCATGATCAGGAAAAGAGCCTTGACATCATTTTCAAAGAATTACTACAGGAAAATTGCCCTGATATTTTAGAAGCAGAGGGCAAAATAGAAATAGAATTCACCGATCCCCCCGAGAAAGAGATCCCAAAAAACCAACCCCCAGGAATATTATAGCCAAGTTCCAGAACTCCCAAGTCAAAGAGAAAATATTACAAGCAGCCAGAAGGACAGTTCAAATATTGTGGAGCTGCAATCAGGATCACACAGGACTTAGCAGCAACTACATTGGAAGCTCGTAGGGCTTGGAATACAATATACCAGAAGGCAAAAGAGCTTAGAATGTAGCCAAGAATGAACTACCCAGCAAGGCTGAATGTCCTCTTCCAGGGAAAAAGATGGATTTTCAATGAACCAGGGGAATTTCAAAGGTTCCTTTTGGAATGGCCAGAGCTGAACAGAAGGTTTGATCTTCAGATACAGGACTCAGGTGAAGCATGGAGAATGGAGGAGAGGGGGGAAATATGAGGGACTTAATGAGGATGAACTGCATGTATAGAAAAATGATATTGATAATATTCATATGAACCATCTCAGTTAATAGAGCAGGTAGAGGGAGCTTTTATAGTTGAAGCACAGGAGAAAGCTGAATTCAAAGATAAAATAGGGTGTAAAAATGGAGTCACTAGAAAAAAAGGGAAATGGAATGGGAGAAAGAAAAAGGAGAGGGGGAATAGTCCAAGATATTTCACATAATAAGATTTTTTTTTTATTACAATGAGCTATTGCAATGATATGGAAGTGGGGAGGCAAGGGGCAATGAGGGAACCTTTGCTCTCATCAGAGATGGCTAGGAGAGGAAACAGCAAATATACTCAATGGGGTATAGACAACTGGAGTAAGAAGGAGGGGGGAGCAGGGGGAAGGGGAGGGGATGTGAATAAAGGAGGAGAGGATGGACCATGGGGGGACAGTGGTCAGATGTAACACATTTTCTTTTTTACTTCTTGCAAGGGGCTGGGATTTGATGGTCTGCCCAGGACCATAGGGCCAGATGGATTCTGGGCCTAAGAGGTGGTATGGGGGCTCAGGGCTTCTTGGCCCCAGGACCAGGGATCTGTCTGCTGCACCACTCAGAGACCCTACAGCAGAGTCAGAGTGAAAGGAGATAGAAAATGTAGTACATGGTAGTGGAGAAATAAGAAAGGAGGGAGTTGCGATCAGCAATGGCAACCTTGGAAAAATATGGAAGTAACTTTTGTGATGGATTTATAAAGAATGTGATTCACCCACGACAGAGTTGATGGTGTTGGAACAAAGACTGAAGCACATCTTTTGTTATTATTATTTGGGGGAGGGTGCAGGGCAAGTGGGGCTGGGTGGCCTGCCTGGGGCCACATAGCAGGGTGATCTTTGGGTGTCTGGGGCCGGATTCAAACCCAGGTGCTCCTGGCTCAAGGGCCAATGCTCTGTCTGCCACCCAGCCACCCCTACTATTATTACTATTTTATTTTATTTTCGGTCTTTTTTTTCCTTCTTTTTGGTTTTTGCAAGGCAGTGGGGATTGGGTGGTTTGCATGTCACATGGCTGGGTGATTATTGGGTTTACGAGGCTGGATATGGACTTGGGTACTCGTGGCTCCAGGGCTGGTGCTTCATCCATTGCACCACCTGGCCATACCTACAATTATTACTATTATTTTTTTTAATTTTAATTTTTTTCTCTCCCCTTTACTTTTTTCGCCCAAGCAAATATATCTATATTCATGGGGGAAGGGGCGTTTTGTTTACTTGTAAACAAGAATATTTTATGAATGTAAAAAAACATTTCTACAAAATGAGAATAAAAATAAATGAAAAAAATGAAAAAAAAGAAAGGGACTAGTGGATTCTCTTTTTAATTTCCCCTTTGACTCTAATTGATCTGGAAGGTTTTACTCACAATTTCTTGAAATATGCTAGCTAAGCTTTTAATGGTTGTGATTCTCTAGTTATTTTTAGATTTCTTCTCCTTAACTTATTTTTAAGGCATATTGTTTTTTTTTAAATAGTAAAATACCTTTCATGGTATTCTAATTTTGCCAGTCCTTTTGGTTTGTTCTGTTATTTCTTTTCTCTCACAAAGTAATTGATTTATGTTTAATTTATTGTAATTTTCAAGGAGTCTATTACTTGAATGATGTTTTATAGTACCTGTACTATGCTAATTCTCTTTCCAATTCTTTACACTATAATTTTCATTTCTTTTCCTATTCTTTCCTCTAAAGCTTTCATTTCACTTGCTTCATTTCTTCCAGAAATCAAAATATAATCATGAAAAATCTATGATTTCATTTGAGTTTTCCCTTGTAGATTATATGGTCATTCTCATCTGATTCCAAAGTATTTCTTTAGTGTTTTTCTTTTACTCATTTGTCCAACATATTTCTTGAATTTGGACCTTGTGGGAGGGCCTGATATGATAGGGATATGTTTGGTCTTGATTGGGGTTCTGTCACTGTTTCCAAATTCTGTTCATACTATTCTTTTATGGATTGAATGTGTGTCTCTGGGTGTTGATATACATAAGTATGATCTGATGCCTGGTGTAAGCTTCATTACTCTTCTGGTCTGAATCCTGAAATCTTGAAAATTTTGGTCCAAGTTCAAGGTGACACATCTTCAGGTTCTAAACATATCTAGGTTAGACTCTAGATCTGTGGAATTCAGGGATAGAGACATGGTAGTTTGTCCTCAGCTTCTGTGTTCTGCTCTTCTGGATTGGGATTTTCTAGATGGAATCCCTTCCTTAGGGTTTGCTGGCTTATGGTTGACTCTTTGTTTTCACTTGGGATAGAAAAAATAAATTCACCATAGTTTCTCTTTGGATTGATCATCAATTAGCCAGAACTATGACCTTTATTCATCCTTGCTGCAGTGATGGTGATGATGATATTTGTCCTTTGTGTTCTCAAAGAAGACCATGATATCAGGGGAGGTGATGTCATGATAAACACATGAATTGGATTTGAGTGAAAGGGTAATATGTTCAATCACCAATCTCACTTTCCATAGTCATTTGGGTCCAATGGCCAGATATGAATTAGGAAGACTGGAAATGATCCTTGATGTGAGGCAATCAGAATTGCACACATGTAATGCAGTAATTGGGAAACAGCTGACCTGAACCTATTCACTTCTGCATTTTGAGAAGAGTCCTTAGGTCAAAAATTCTACTGATGCCTAAAAATAAAGCAAAACAAAACAAGTGATGCTTGATTTCAAGAGAAAAGGCATCTCTATGATAGTAGATGTTAGGGAAATCAGGGCATAGCTTCTTTATTTAGGAAATAGCAACAGTAGATAAATATGGTATTTAAGGGATATGAAATTAGAGGAATATCTATACATTTTTCTTCTGTTCTTTGTCTCTTAGTCTTATAATGCTATAAGAATTTTAATTTAAGTTTAACATGCAAGTTTATACTTGAAATCAATTTTTAAAAATTTTATTTCATTTTCTATTACATCCAAAGGTGGTTTTCCACATTCATTCATTTGCAAATTTATGAGTTCCACATTTTTCTATTACCCTCCCTTCCCTCACCCCTCCCCATGGTAATGAATACACTGATAAAAGTTGCATATGTATAATTATGTTGAACATATTTCCATATTAGTCCAAAAGTGAAAAAAGGAATTAGGACAAAAACCATGATTAAGAAAGAAAAAAACAAAATAAGTTTTAAAAAGTGAATATAACATGCTTCCTCTGGATGTGGATGGCACTTTGCATAACAGGTCTCTCAGGATTGTTTTTGATCGATGAAATGTTGAGAGGAGCTGCATCCATCATAGCTGATCATCTCACAATGTTGTTGTTCATGTTAGAGAACAATGCTCTCTTGATTCTGTTCACTTTATTTAGCATCAGTGCATACAAATCTTTCCATGCTTCTCTAAAGTCTGGCCACTCATGATTTCTTACAGAAGACTATTTCAAAGCATTCATTTACCAAAACTTGTTCAACCATCCCCCAATTGGTGGGCATTCCTTCAAATTCCAATTCTTTGCCACACAAAAAAGCTCTTATTAACGTTTTTGAACATGTGGAATTTTCCCCAATTTTTTATGATCTCCTTGGGATATATACCTAGTATAGGTATCACCAGATCAAAGAGTATTCAGAGTTTTATTTCCCTTTGGGCATAGTTCCAAATTGATCTCCAGAATGGCTGGATCAGTTCACAATTCCACCAGCAGATCATTGGTGACACAGTTTCACATATCCTTTCCAACTTTGATCCTTTTCCTTGTTTTATCATCTTAGTCAGTCTGATAGGTGGGAGGGGGTACCTCAGTTGTTTTAATTTTCATTTCTCTAATCAATAACGATTTGGAGCATTCTTCCATGTGACTATAACTAACTTTAGTTTATTTATCTGAAAACTGCTTGTTCATATCCTTTGTCTATTTATCAATTGGAGAATGACATGTAATCTTAAAAATTTGATTCCATTCACTAAATATTTTAGAAATGAGTCCTTTATCAGAAAGACTAGTTGTGAACATTGCTTCCCAGCTTGGAAATACTTTTTATATTATTATTTCTTTCTAGTTGGAAAAAAGAAGGAAAGAAGGAAGGGAGAGAGGAAGAAAAGGGGGAGGGAGGAAGGAAGCAGGAAAAGAAGGAAGAAAAAGGAAGGAAAGATGAAAGAAAAGAAAAAAGAAGGAAGGAAGAGAGGAAAGGCGAAGAAAAGGGGGTAGATCTGAAAGGATAGAAGAGGGGAAGAAAAAAAGCAGGAAAAGAGGGAAGGCAAGAAGAAAAGAAAGGAAGAAGGAAGGTAAGAAGGGAGGAGAAGAGAAGAAGGTAAGGAAGAAGGAAGGGGGGAAGGAAATGAGGGAAGAAGTGAGGGAGAAAACAAAAAGCCAGGCATTGTGTGCTAAGCACTTTACAAATATAACTCATTTGATCCTCACAACAACTTGGGACTACAACTACCATCCCTATTTTATAGTTGAGGAAAGTGAGGCAGACAAGGATTCAATGATTTGCCCAGGGTCACAGATACTTCCTCAGGGTTGCAAACAACTTTTTACATAGGGAGAACAATGATTTGATTACAAGAATAGGAACTCAGGACAAAAGTCACTTTCTTTTCTGGTACTGAAAGTAAAACTCCACTTTATTCTGCATGGCACTGGTGCTAGCTCCTAGGAGTATGATGGGGCTAGAAAGGAATTTATCTATTCTGATCTTAAGTATCATGAGGGCCTGGTGGAGAAGCAAAGTTTGTCAAAAAGAGAATAGGTCTGAGGACTCATGTTGAGATTTCTGGTTATGACTTACTTGCTGCCCCCTCTATTCACAAATGGATACTCAAGAGAACATAGCAATCATCTCATCAGATATTATTGTAAAAATCAGTGGTTAGACTAGAAAGGAACCAATAGGTGTTTATTTAACTTGATAGTTTAAAAATGAATAATTCATATATATATATATATATGTATATATTTCTTTTTATCATAAGGGCTGTTGGAAAAAAAGATAGAGAGCCAGGAGAATTAACTGAAAGAAAGCAAAGTTAAGGTGGATGAACTATTTTTACCCCTGGGGGTCTATTAGAAGAGACAAGCAGGTGGGGAAAGAACCCCTAATACCATTTCCAACTATCTGAAATTTATATGTTTTATAACACTGGCAGGAGAATCTCATATCTTCAATTCAGTATGACCTCATTTATGGACAGTTTCTCAGATGCATATGCTGCTACTCGCTGAAATATTTCCAAAGCTACTAATAAAAAGGTAACTCATTGTGTGGTATAGTATGAGAGATGACAAGTGCACCTTGGGATGAATGATGGGTAAAAAAATTGTCATTTCCCTTCTTGGAATCAGACTATCACCTGCTCACATGGTTTGGCACCTGTGGCTTGTTAACAATTACATTGTGGAAGCTTCCTATTCAAAGCTGCCCCTGTAGAGCTGTTCTAGAATGTTGCCATCCTTCTGTCTTTACAAGGTTTCCATGCATTCCAATGAGAATTTTAGCTAAATCTGTAAAATGTTTCCATTATCTTCTAACATGTCTTTCTATGTTATGTTTGAGTATAAATTTCATTAAAATTTGACTCAGATATTTAAAGGATAAATCCATTTGAATATAACTTTTGGGGAACCTTACATATAATAAGTCCTGGAATAAACTACGGCTCTTAAGAGAGTTGGTAGTTACCCTATTCCAGGTAACCCTTTGTGTCTATTTATCTATTTATATGTATATATTTATATTTGGCTATATTATTTCAGGCTTCTTGGATCTGCAATCTCATCATTGAATTTATATAGGCACATACATATGTATATATGCATTATGACAGAGTTGATAGACTGTTAGACTTGGTGTCAGGAAAACTTGAGTTTTATTCTGTTTTAGATGCTTACTAACTGGGGGAATCTGGGCAAGTCATTAAATCTCTTTTCACCCCAGTTTCCTTATTGGCTTAAATAGAAATAATTAATATTAATACAATCAATAAATAGGTGGCTAGCCTCTGCTACCATGAGTTTCAAATGAGATGTTATATATGAATTATATATATTATATATCTAAATAAACAATGTTTTACAAGCTTTAAGGCATTTCACAAACATTAGTTGTTATAATTAAATATATCATTTAATAATAATAAATATATCATTTAATTAAATGCTTTACCCATAAAGCATAATAGAAGAGAAATATAATTATTTTCATTTTATATTCAAATCAATTTAGATAGAAATGAACATGGGACAAATTGCTTTCTTACTATTGTTCTTTTTTATTTATTTTTTATTTTTTGCAAGGCAATGGGATTAAATGACTTGTCCACGGTCACACATATTAAGTGTCTGAGGCCAAATTTGAACTCAGGTCCTCCTGATTCCAGGGCTGGTGCTCTACTGACTGCACCACTTAGCTGCCCCTCTATTGTTCTTTTATTAAAATAATTATTGTTCAATGGGCTATTGCCACTGTATTTGCCTTATTGTAATTGAATGAAATCTTTGCATTGTTAACTAGGTTTCTGTAGGTTCACCCAAAGTATCATCAGGACAATTACAGTAGCAGGCAGGATGGTGAGTATATCTGCTTTGTTCTGTTCCCACATAGTTTGATGTTGATGATAAAAATGATTTTTGTAATCCATTTAAGAAGGGCACTAGGATAAAGGAGTTTTCATCTTTATTATATTATATACAGCACTTCACAATAAGTAATATGACTTATTGATGAAGCTTATTTCCATACTGAAAGAGGCATAGTTAGTGGATGGAGAGCCTTGGAGTCAGAAAGATCTGGGTTAAAGTTCTATCTCTGACATGTATGACCCTGGGCAGTCACTTATACTTTCAGTTTCCTAGACAACTTTCTATTAATATAAATTGCAGAAAAGGTGGCAATCTGTAGTGGTAGGAGTTCCATACCTCCAACCAAAGCACAGTTCTGCCATCCCCTAACAAACAAGCAAATAATATTCAATAGGAAAAATTGGCATAAGCGATATTGTCAGAGATTTATATGACTAGAAGAATGTAGGATTATTGATTGAGAGTCTACTTGTTACATTGCTATCTAATCAATGTCAAGAAACACAAATATCCTGATATTTTCTGGAGCATGTACTCTAATATATTGAATGAATATGTGTAAAAATATGGGAAAGAATCACATAGATTATAAAAGGTACAAATAAGTTGTGAGTTATGGCTGGTCTATCAAAATAGTACATATAACTGCAACAGTCAGGCTGTTAGCAGTTAAAGGAAACAAGATGACACAGAAGATAGAGTAGAGCATCAGACACGTAATCAAGCAGATCTGAGTTCAAATATGACCTCAGACAAATCCTAGCTGTGTGATCCTGGGCAAGCCAATTAACCTTCGTCTGCTTCAGTTTCTTTCACTATAAATTGTGGATAATAACAGTACCTACCTTCCACAGTTGTGAGAATCACGTGAGATAATATTTCCAAAGTATTTATCATATCTGGTCCATATTAGGCACTTAATAAATGTTTATCCCTTTACTTCCTTGAAGAAAAAATGGAGCTCTAATATATGACATAACCCTTATCAAACTTTGAAATGAAAATTAGAGCTGTTTCTCCTTGTTGAAAAAAATACTTATAAATCAATATGCTATAAAGTTTTGCAAAACTGCCAAATTCTAATTTTTAGAAGAGAGTATTTGCAAATATAGGAAAGATTCATGATTTCTTTTGGCATGGAGAACTTCTTATGTTGGAACTGCATTCACCAACACAGATTGCATCCCTGTGCAATCTGTGACTTAGTGAATAAGTTATGAGTAATTGACTGAAGAGTAGTAACTTGGTCTGGTTGGATTTTTGAATCCAAGTTTTCCTGATTTCAAGCCTAATCTCTCTATACCACTTACTAGAAGTTTAGCTCTGTTGGTTTTGTAATTTTCAAGGAATATCATAGAATTTAATATGAGAATGGAAAATAAAGGTGATGCAAAATTCAGAGAACATATTGTTTAATGAAATTAAGCTATAAAGATCAGAAGACTAGGGAAGATTATGTATAAAAAAGGCAATAATCAATTAGTTCCTCCTGAGTTAAATTTAAGCCATTAAGGATTTTTTTTAAAAGCAAGAAAAATTTAATTTGTAACATGCTTGCATTTTTACCTAATTACTAACTTAATGGGGTCTATTACTGCAATAGAAGAATCTTTTTTTCGAGGTTAGGCATTCATATATACTAGCATTTGGTATAAGTGAGGCTGTGGTTAGGTTATTAATTTTTCATTTCATTTCCAGCTCCATGGGGGAAAAAAGAAGGGGAGAGAACCTAAAAATAAAAATATCAGTGTCAAAATTAGGTTGATGTGATGATAAATAATAAAATGATGCGATTCTCAAAAACCAAGAGTAGTTAATAGAGTTGGATTACTTATAGCTCACATATAGGGAAGACCTGAGTGATCAGTACATACTCATCCATCCATCCACCCTCCACCCTGCCTGCTGCCTAAAAGTAGTGAGGGTTGAAGTCTGGCATGTCGGTAAGTATTTGAGGTCACTTCTACTCACACTATCCAATTCTCTCAACATTGTATTCCAGGCAATCACACAATACCCTTATTATTTTTTAAAGCCTGCCAGTTTTAAAACAGGGGTTCATCAGGCTCAGATAAATGAATTATTATGAACAAGACTCAAAAGAATATCTTTTGTCACCCAACATTCAGCAAAAAAGCTTAGGAAGAGAAGTAAGCATTGCAGATTTAGAGATGGTCACAACCTTAGATGTCATCAAGTCCAAATTCCTCATTTTAATCATGAGAAAACCAGAGTTCCAAGAAAGGAAGTGACAATTAAAAAATGGCAGAACAAGAATTTGAATCCAGATCTTAGGCTTTTCCAACCCAGTATTATTTCCACTATGTCACTGACTCTGCTACTTACCATCAACAATAAGTAAATGAACAACATTAATTTAGTCTCTCTTATGTTCCAGTTACTCAGGTATACTCTGGGGATACAAATAGCAAAGTGAATCTGTCCCTGATTTCAATCTATTCCATTCTTTCACAAGAAATTTTATTATGTATATATTATATATGCACATATATAATATATAATGTGCATATATATACATATATATTTACAAATGTGTGTGTATATATATATATATATATATATACATATATATATATATATTTGTGTGTGTACATATGATTTGGTGGTGCAAGTGAATTAAAATCTCACCCTAGATACTTATTAGGAGTATGACCCTGAGCAAGTCACTAAATCTCTATCTCAGTTTCCTCATCTGTAAAATGGGGAAAATATAGAACTTATCTACCAATACAAAAATCTACCACAATCTACCAATATTAGGGCGGCTAGGTGGTGCGATGAATAGAGCACTGGCCTTGGAGTCAGGAGTACCTGGGTTCAAATCCGAACTCAGACACTTAATAATTACCTAGCCGTGTGGCCTTGGGCAAGCCACTTAACCTCATTGCCTTGAAAAAAAAAATCTAAAAAACCCCACAATCTACCAATGGTGTTGTTAATATCATATGAGAAATCATATAGCAGTTAACACATTGTTTGACTCATAGTAAGTGCAATATAAATGTTAATTATTGTTATTATCACCATCATCATCATTACAATTTCAATTTCTATCATCTTCTCTGAGCAAGTCACCTAACCACTCTTGATTCACTTTTCTTATCCATAAAAAGAGACTGTCAAGCTAAATAGTCTCTGACGATTGTTCTAGTTTTAAATCTTTTAATTCCATGGTCCAAAGCATGTCGCTTTCACCTTGGAGCTAAATATGGTAGATGAATTAAGTCTTAATTTGGATTTACTCAAATACTTTTAGTTTGAAACAATGCTCCGCTTCCTCCCCAGCACACTGGCATGAAACAAAGCTGTAATTTAAGATAGGGAACTTCCCCACTGCTCAACTGTATAGCAGTGGCATTTGCATGTGGCAGCAGGCAGGGTGGAGGGTGGATGGATAAGTATGTACTGATCACTCAGGTCTTCCCAGTATCTGCCAACGACTCTTTGTCAGTGGATGCTCCACATTCTGCCCCTGGCTGATTCTTTAGGTTTCAGGAATGATTATTACAAGGCTGCCTTTAAAGAATCTTTTATTTGTATGAAGTACAGCAAGGCACACCAAGAGTTCCGGGGCACACTTTAAGCCCAGGAGCGTCGAGTCCTCAGACAATGACATTTGCAGTGCCAGCCTTGTTCGATTTCATAGTTTGACTAGGAAAACAATCATGAAAGTGAAACCTAAAACCCAAGGCCAAAGGCATTCAGAGAAAAAGAGTTTCATGGAAGCAGTGAGACCCTTTTCCACTGAATTTTTAAACATTGTTCACAGGACCTCCTAAAGTCAGAATGAGCTTCATGCTGGGATCTTATTTTTCTTCCTGAATAAGTTCAGAGTTAGCATGGCAGATAATGAGGAAGCTTTAGAATGCATGACAAGGAAGGGCTTAATGTCTCTGGCTGACATTATTTCCCACTGAGCAGAATATACCAGAAATGAAAAATAACATTTGCTACTTCTGTGTAAGTTTCAGCAGGGAAGGAAGATCTTGGAGGATACCAAAACAAATTTTCCCATTGATATTTCCTATCCTCTCATAACCCAGCTATCACTCCCACTTCAAATGCTCAGAAAACCCTTGCCCATGGCTTAGAGCAAGGACTCCAATAAAGCAGTTTTGCTCTGCCTGAAACAACATCTGCTTTGAAAAGTTTGTATAAAGGTCACCTGACTGCAGGTGGTTCATTCTGCTTGTACCTGAAGCCTCCTTTAAAGGAGGATATTTCATAAACAGAGGGTCCCTTTCTGTACTGCGTCATCTCAGTGAGACTTTAAATAAAACATTGGGGAACTAAAATGCAAGTTGATAAATCCTTTGGAGAGTATTGGAAGGAAACTGGGATGAGCAAATTATTGCTCCTGGGCAATTCTTCTGATAGGATATATATAGACACACACACACACACACATATACATACATATATTTTAGATTTTTGCAAGGCAAGTGGGGTTATGTGGCTTGCCCAAAGCCACACAGCTAGGTAATTATTAAGTATCTGAGGCTGGATTTGAACTCAGGTACTTCTGACTCCAGGGCTGGTGCTCTATCTACTGTGCCACCTAGCCCCCTTGATAGGATATATCGGCCCATCTTATTCAGAGTAGAACTGAAAGATTGGTTATTTATATTATTTATAAGAATGCCAAGAGGGGAATGATTTGGGGGGGAATTGTCCTAGCTGCAACTCATGGACCACACCCCACCTTTTCCCTTAGCAGTCATTGAACTAAAAGGATCATTCAAAATGCACTTTAAGAAATAACACTAGCCAGCAAAGAGAAAAACAAGGCCAACAAATAATTTCTTTCTCTCTCTCTCTCTCTCTAAATGGCAGGAACTGTCTTTTTTATTTCCAGAGACTAGTCCAGTGTCTAACAGTTTGTCAGTTAGGCAATAAATATTTACTTGTTGCCCAATATGTTCCAGGAAAGAAACTATATGTATGAAAATATTTATAAATGCTCTTTTTTATGGTGCAATGAAATGGAAACTGAAGTGGTACCCATCAGTTTTGCGGATGGTAGAATAACTTATGATTGTGATAGAATACTATTATGTTATAAAAAAGGACAAACAGGCTAGCTTCAGAAAAACCTGGGAAGACTTCTATGAATTGATGCAAAGTCAATCTGATAGATGGGAAGTGAGTTCTTATCCCAGAGATTGGGGTCTTTGGGATTTTCAAACACTAGGTTATTATGTCATTTACCACTGTGCACTGTATGTCTAATCTATTCACTATTTGTCAAAAGCTGCTGGAAAAACTGGAAAGCATTTTGACAGAAACTAGGCATAAACCAACACTTCACACCACATAAGATCAAAACTGATACATGATTTAGACATTAAGGGTGATACCAGCAGCAAATTAAGGGAGCATGAAAAATTTTGCCTATCAGTTTTATAGATAGGAGAAGAATTTGTGATCAAGCAAGAGATAGATAAGCATTATATAAAATGGATAGATTTGGTTACATCAAATTAAAATTTTTTTTACTACAAGCAAAATTAATGCAGATAATATTAGAAGGAAAGCAGGAAACAGGAAACTTTTTTATAACAAGTGTCTCTGATAAATATAAAAATACATATTCCTCAATTATACAGAGAACTGAATCAAATTTATAAAACTACAAGCCACTCTCCAATTGATAAATGGTCAAAGAATATGAACAGGCAGTTTTCAGATGAAGAAATCACATCTGAAGAAATGCTTCAGGGCGGCTAGGTGCTGCAGTGGATAAAGCACCGGCCCTGCAGTCAGGAGTACCTGGGTTCAAATCCGGTCTCAGACACTTAATAATTATCTAGCTGTGTGGCCTTGGGCAAGCCACTTAACCCCATTTGCCTTGCAAAAAAAAAACCCCTAAAAAAATAAAATAGAAATGCTCCAAATCACTTGTGATTAGACATGCAAATTAAAACAGTTCTGAAGCATCACCTCACACCTATCAGATTGGATAATATGGTAGAAAAAGGAAAATTGCAATTTTTCAGGGAATAGGGAAAAGTTGGGGCAATAATACAATGTTGGTAGAGTTGTAAACTGATACAATAATTTTGGAAAGCAATTTGGAATTATGCTCAAAGAACTAAAAACAAAAATGCATACTATTTAACACAGTAATACCAGTACTAGATCTGTAACCCAAAGAGATCAAATAAAAAGGAAAATGGCCTATCTGTATGAAAATATTTATAGCAAAGAATTAGAAACTGAAGAGATGCTCATTAATTAGTGGAAGCTAAACTACATGTGGTTTATGATTGTGATGAAATATCGTTATGTTATAAGGACAAACAGGATGGCTGAGAAGACATATATAAATTAATGCAGAGTTTGGTGAGGAGAACATTGTATGCTATAATAGCAATATTTTATAGTGATCAACTATGAATTGCTTAGCTATTTAATCAAAACAATGATCCAAGACAATTTTGAATGACATATGATGAAAAATGTTATTCACCTCCAGAGAAAGAATGATAGATACTGAATGCAGATTGAAGCATGTTTTAAAAACTTTATTTTTCTTGTTTTTTTTTCTGGGAGGGGGGCCTATGTTTTCTTTGCAATATGGCTATTATGAAAATGTGTTTTGCATAACTGCACCTGTATAACCTATATCGAATTGTTTGTCTTTTCAAGGAGGGGTGAGGGAAGGGATGGATAGAATTTGGATCTCAAAATTGTAAAAATGTTAATTTTTTACATGTAACTAAGGAAAAACAAAAAGACTTAAAAAAGATCGTGAATCAAAAGATTCATCATTACAATGGCAAGGATGTATGAGGTATTCAGAGAGGACTGAGACCTCTGGTGTGAAGACTGTCAAGTCCTTTTTAGGGCTTATCTATATTTGATGTCCACCTAATTTACCTAACTCTTACCTGTGACTCTAAGTAGCCATAACACGAGCAGCAGTAACATCCTGTCAGAAGATGTGGAGGTAATGTTGGTGAGTTAGGGGAATAGTTTACCTCAAAATGTGAAGACTTTCCTTAGTGGAATGGGTGGATGAAAACAATTGTTCTAATGACCATGAAGATGGCTGAAGCAGATGCTGTGGAACCCAGTGCTTGGTCTGGCATAGAAGCAGTCATGCTCATGAACTACATTTTGGGCCACTGTCCTTCATCTTGACTTTTGTCCTACCTAGGACTTTGATGACTCAGGATGAGAGAGTGAGGCTTTTGTGCAACTCTACATCACTTATATCCAATTTACCTACAAGTCAAGACATCTCTTGTGTTATTGGTCCTCTTTGAAAATGTTCATACAACATTACAATAGCAACAACAACAGTTACTGTGAGCACATATATACTTAAAACAGCAATTTTTAATCTTTTTTATATGTCATGGACCTCTTTGGCATTCTGGTGAAGTCTATGAATCTCTTTGTAGAATTAGGTTTTTAAGTGAATAAAATAAAATACATAGAATTACCCAGGAGATTGAAAGTAAATGAAAATGAAGATTATTTCTTTTCCCAATCAAGTTCAACGGACCCCTTGGAATTTGTCCATATACCTCAGGTTAAGAATGCCTGTCTTAAAAACTTGCTAAAATTTTTCTACATTATTTCATTTGACCCTCACATGTTTAGTATCTGCTATTTTTTCATTGTTCAGTTGAGGAAATCTGATATTCAGTGAGGCAAAATATTTTGCCTATGATGGATCTGAAGTCATGAAGTATCTGAATCAAGGTCTTTCATGCACTAAAATCAATGTTCCATTCATTATCAAATACTTCTGAAATCATGCTAAGGGACAAGAATTCTCAATAATAACATTGGCATATACCAATATCTAGATACTTACCTGAGTGGTTCTATAATGTATTTCATTGATGTATACATTCATTCCTCAGTGTCCAGTCATACTTTCTAATCCTATGCAATTCTAGTCCATGGACTTCCATAACTTTACCATATACTGAAAGATACAATACATAATAGAATCCTCTCTCTGTGTCTTTTGGCTTTTCATAAGAACCACTGTGATCCTCAGATTATCCTGTCTTTCTGTTATCCTTCTACATTCTCACTGTTCAACTGATCTAATCAATCAATCAATTAAAAAGTGTTTATTAGGTATTTTCTATGTTTCATGCAATGTATTAAGAATTAAGGATATAAAGTAAGCCCCTCCAAACAACAACAATAACAACAAATAACCAACACTATCTTTGCCTTCAAGGAGGTTAAATCCAATGGAGACACAACAAGCAAATTAAAATGTGCAAGATATGTACAGAGTAGATGGAAAATCATCTCAGAGTGGAGGGCAACAGTAGCTTAGGAGGAGGTGGGAAGAACAAGGAAAAGCCTCCTGCAGAAGATTGAATCTGAACTGAGTTTTCAAGAAAGCCAAAGAAACTAAGGCAGGCATGGCAGAGACACTGAAGCAAAGAGTCAATAGATGTTATGTCAGAGAGCTCCAAGAAGACTAGGTTGGTTAATGATAGGGTATTTGGGAAAGTCAAGTATAGGAAAACCAGAAGAAAATATAGAAAGTTAGGAAGGAGCACATAATACAGACCTTTCAATATCAAATAGAAAAATTTATACTTTATCCTGGAGAAAACAGTTACTGAGTTAGCCAAGCAAGTGGGTTAGTGACCTGGTCTATTAAAAAAAAAATCACCTTGGCACCTGAGTGAAAAATAGATTGGAGTCCTACACATCCTAGATAACATTTTTCAATGCCATTTTTCATTTAGAAGTCATGGATGATTATTTACTGTGGCCAATCTACCATATACTATATATCTTAGTAGCTCAATAAACTTGACACAATAGCAATATTTACTAACTGCTTTGCAGACATTGTTGCATTTGACCCTCTCAGCAACCCTATGAAGGTAACATCATGCCCATTTCACAGATGAGGAAAATGAGCCTGAGAAAGTTTAAGTGTTTTGCCGAGAATACATCAGTTCAGAAACAGGATTGGAACCCACATCTTTCTGCTTTCAAGTCCAACACCATTTGATAAAGTGTAGTAAATGTAACATGTTACATTGCTTCCATGACTGCTATTTACAGACACTGGAAGTTTGTCATGGATCTGGAGAGATATGAATCCTGGAAACCTGAGGTCCAGTAAGAGATTCTGGTTAGAACAAAGGTTCTTGGAAAAGTTCATATCTGTGAATTATGCTAGAGCAACTGATTCTTAGTCACTGAATGAACCTGACTTTCCAGAAACCTTGTAGGATCTAGTTTTTCATTGACTACTCTGTTGAGTTTTGTAATTCCTTTCAGAAGCACCTGATAGCTTAAATTTTTTCGAAGTTTGTATGTACCTGATGGCTTACCCAGCATTGTTAGTGAAGAAGGAAGAAGGAGAGGAACTAACTTTTCCTGTGAATTTAATGTTTATGATGGGGTTATCATTTTCCTGCTAGAATTGCATCCCCGTCTGAAAGTTCCAATTAGGGACCTGACACATTGCCATCACAGCACACACTTTTCCAGTAACAATCATATTTAGCACAGTCAGTGATGGCTATGTTTTTTTGTACAGTATTCCTAACCAATGTGGGTGGACAGATTTCCGTTACACTACTCCCACCCTTTCCCCCAACCCACTGAAGTTTCTTATTAAAAAACCACACACAATCTTCTTGGGAGGATGCTGGTCCCTATAAAGCAGTGCCTTATTTGTCAACATTTTTTTTTTTTTTTGGTTTTGACAAGCCTGATCTATAGAAAACCATTCTGGGCCACATTGCTTTTGTTGAAAGTTTATTAATGTTTTGATAATAATAATAACTAGAATTTATTTAGTATTTTAAAACTTGGAAAATGTTTTCCATGGATTATCTAGTTTGATTCCCAAAACAATCTTATGAGGAAAGTGATTTTATTAACCCCATTTTACAGATGGGGAAACTGAGTGTAAGAAAGTTTACATGACTTGATTAGTCACATGGCTAAGTGTCTATGTCAGAATTTAAACTAAGCTCTTCTCGACTTCAAGTCCTCTACTATACCATCAGCTGTTGTTATATTAAGCTTGTAGAAAGATAAGGTAAAGAGCAACAACAATCGCAATGAATCTTGATCCTTGAATTTTTTGTATCAATCTGAATATACTAAAGTTAGCCCACATAAATGATGAAAAGGGAGAAATTCTTTTATTTTGTAGATTAATTTTATCATAGAGCTAGGGCTGGAAGCAGTCATATGGGCTATATAATTATATAAAGTCATATAATTTATTCTACTCAGTTTACAAATAAGGAAACTGAGGCTTATAAGGATGAATTGACTTGCTCAAAGATTAAAACACAGATCCAATAACTCCAAATTATAGGTAAAATGTCAGCAAATTTTAAAGCATTGAAAGATCATAAATTTAAACTTGGAAGAGACTTTAGTGAGCATCTACCCAACCCTCTCATTTTACATATGAAGAAACTGATGCCCAAAGAAAAGTGAATTGACCAGTGGACTCATATAGTGCTAAATTTAAAAAAGACAGAAAACAATCTGATACCAAAAAAACTGATCTGAAGGATCAGTTGTAGGACTTTAACACAGAAAATCAGAGAATATCCTATTTGATTAAATTAAGATGTAATACTTGGAAGGATGGGAGATAAAAGGTAATCCTCAATTCTGGGATTAATACCTACATTTTAAAATTCCAAAGTAGTCACTTTTTGGTTGATGTTTTTTTTCCTGTCCCTACACAATGTCTAACTTTCTTCTTCACTCATCAGCACACACAAAAAAGTTCATTTCAATCTACTTTTGTCTTTGTTTCTTTTTTGGTTTGTTTTTTGCAAGGCAATGGTATTGTGTTTTGCCCAAGGCCACATAGCTAGGTAGTTAAGTGTCTGAGGTCAAATTTGAACTCAGATTTTCCTGACTTCAGGGCTGGTACTCTATCCACTGCACTACTTAGCTGCCCTCCACTGTGCCACCTAGTTGCCCCAGTTCAATTTACTTTTACCTAGTTATTTACAAGTTTCATAGATACAGAGAAGAACATATGGAGAAAAACCAGTTTTTCAATATTTTACCATCTTACACTGAATCCTTCCTAGTTCTACTATTCACTCATTTCTGAATATGATTATACAGAACACCTATCCCTTAAAATCTCAAAGTATAATACATAATAACCCTTTACCCATTAAATGATCCCAGAAACCCAACCTAAGACCATTCTCTAAAACTTGTATCTGCCTGTGATACCTGCTTATTCAAGAAAATACTGACTGCTGGAATTCATTTCCTGAATGTTCCTTTATTTGCCTGACTCTCTCTCCATAGAAGCACTGAACTGAAAGGGGTCATGGAACTTTGTTAATTCAAATCTGATGCTGAACTTGAATCCCAATGCACAACATTCCTGACAATTGATCATTTGGTTGCCACTTGGAGATCTCTAAGCCATTCACTTGGCTAGTCAGTGTGATCTTCTTTGATACTGAAGGGCTAGAAGTTCAATAACTGGGAACTTGGAAAATAACAGGGCAAACCATTAAATTTGAGGAAAGTTCCAATTATTGGGAAATACTTCCTTATGTGTGTTTGAAATTTGTCTTTTTATATCTTCTACTCTTAGACCCTAGTTTTCCTTCCACTTTCCCTGTCTCAATGAGCTTTATAATTAAAATACAGGAATTACAGTCCAACATGAAAATTCTAATACTTCTTCCATATCAGCAGATGATGTTGACCTTGAATTGTTTGCATTATTTCAAAAATCCATATATCACATTAGACTCTTTTAAGATGATGGAAAAATATTTCAGGTTATTTATAAAGTTTCCATATGAAGAATAAGCCATGAAGAGCTTTCTTTTTTATTCATTGAACTTCTTGTCCCAGAATTTCTCTTCAAGTCAGGGCTTGACAAATTTCTTTCTATCTTTTTAAATTCTAGAGCAGTTTACATTAAGTTTTTCTTATCATACTGAAAGACTTACAGCCATTTAAAAAAACTTTTAAAACTTTTTGGATTTGTGATTTCATTGCTATAGATATTTTCCATTTTATTTCCCTGATATCATTTCATATCCGAGTGCTTAACAATTTACAGTTTTAAAGAATTGTCTCAGGGTCATTTGGCCGATATATCAGTGGTAAAACTTGAACCTGCATATTCTGAGGTCAGTTCTTTATCCACCATGTCTCTCTTCCACTTATTATATGTTGATTGCATAGGTAGTTATATAGTATTATATGTTTGTGAGTCATATTCCACTTATTAGATATGAACACCATAAACTTACCTTTGCCTCTCCTTCAGTGACATAGTTCTGCACACATAAAACCATTTACATAGTTATAGAATGAATACTCACTGAGATAAACAGAAACAGAAAAACATTGAACACCCTAACAGCAACATGGGGGTGATGACCAACCTTGATGCATTTGGTCATTCCATCAGTGCAACAATCTGGCACAATTTTGGGCTGTCTGTGATGGAGAATACCATCTGCATCCAGAGAAAGAATTGTGGAGTTTGAACAAAGACCTTTAATTTAAAAAACAACAACATTATCTTATTATGTAATTTTTCTATCTCTCTTATACTTTATTTTTTTCCTTAAGGATATGATTTCTCTCTCATTACATTCAACTTAGATCAATGTATACCATGAAAACAATGTAAAGACTAACAGATTGCCTTCTGTGGGGTGGGGGGAGGGAAGTGAGATTAGGGGAAAAATTGTAAAACTCAAAATAAAAATCTTTCTTAAAAAAAAGAATGAGTGCTCATGTTATCACTGATAAGTTTTAGGTTTTTTTTTTTTTTTTTGCAAGGTAAATGGGGTTAAGTAGCTTGCCCAAGGCCACACAGCTAGGTAATTATCAAGTGTTTGAGGCCGGATTTGAACCTAGGTACTCCTGACTCCAGGGCCGGTGCTTTATCCACTGAGCCACCTAGCTGCCCGCACTGATAAGTTTTAAAGCAGGCTGAGAGTTCACAAGTTACAGGAATGTTAGTCTATATCTTCATGTGGTCCAGGGTTTAAGACCCTGGTATTCCCCAGGCTCTAAACCTAAGGCATCTTTTTCCTACCTTACATAAAAGTCTATCAAAATCTCAGAAACATACTTTTTTTCTGGAGTCTTTGAGCTGTTGGCTGGAAGTTTCATAGGACCACCTCCTGCTTTTCAAAGTTCTGAGAACCTCTTAAATAAAATAAAATAAATTTATTTATTTTTAAACGGTACCATCTATTGCCCCCGTATGATTTATATACATGTTAAAAGGCCTCCTATTGTATAGTACACAGGTATAAAGTTTTGAAAATATTAATCAGCATCAGCATCATGATGATTATAATTAGCATTTTATATCATGTTAAGTTTTGCAAAGCATTTTGCATATTTTTTTAGTTTTTTAAAAATTTATTTAAGGCAATGGGATTAAATGACTTGCCCAAGTTCACACAGTTAGGGAATTATTAAGTATCTGAGTCCAGATTTGAACTCTGGTGCTCCTGACTCCAGGGCCAGTACTCCATCCACTGTGCCACCTAGCTTCCCCCATTTTGCATATATTATCCCAACTGATCTTCACAACAACCCTGGAAAGCAGCTTCTATTTTTATCTCCCTTTTAAAGTTGAGGGAACTGAGGAAAACAGAAATAACAACTTACACAAAGTCAAACAGTAACCAGATCTGAACTGTTTTCCTGATTCTAACTCTAATACTTCATCCTCTACACCACTATACAAATTTTGCTGTTTTAAAAAATGGTTATTAGGCTCTTGAATAGAATCACAATCCACCAGAATAAATTATTTCAATGAGAAAAAACTCAAATTTGATTTATAGTCTTCCAACTTATAATATTTTCTAGGAATATAACTGGCTGCTAATTGTAGGCTGCTTATATTAAAGTGTTTCTAACAATTAGATCAAATTTACACAGTATTGCATCATTTTTACTGCATTTTCCACTGAGCAATCCTGTGAGTAGTTAAGACAGTATCATCATTCTCATTTGATAGATGAATAAATTGAAGTTCAGGGTAGTGAGATTCAAGTGACTTGACCAAGGTCACAACAGCAGGCGGTTTACCTTAATCTCCTTCTTTATAGTCCTATAGTTATTAACCCAGTAGCTTATCACCTTGGTCTGGTACAATGCATTCCTAACTGGTTTCTCCATCTCCAGTAGTGCCTAGTTCAATTTGTCTTACACACTACTATAGGGTAACAATTAACAAACAACAATCCTGGTTCAAAAATTGCCATGGTTCTTATTGTTTAACAAATAAAGATTGAATTACTTGGTCTGGTATTTAAGGCCCTCCACAGTGAGGTACTATATTAGCTTATCATTCTTCTTTCATGCACTCTATGAACCAGTCAACTGTGATTATTCATTGTACTCAAACATGTACTACCTCTTTTTATCTCCATTCCTTTAATCACACAGTCACATATCCCTATTCTACCCTTTCTTATTCCAGATAAGGTCTAGTACCAGTGCGAATTCTTCCACAAAGCCCAATTTCCTTCTTTTCTCACTCTCTCATTTTAATGCTATACTGAGGTTCTGGAATATGCAACTGTTGTTCAGGTATTTCCAGTTCTGTGACCCTATTTGGGATTTCTTGGGAAAGATACTGGAATGGTTTGTCATTTTCCTCTTTAGCTCATTTGACAGGTGAGGAACTAAGGCAAACAGGGTTAAGTGACTTGCATAGGGTCACAGAGCCAATAAGTCTCTGATGTCAGGTTTAAACTCA
The DNA here is from genome assembly GCF_037893015.1 of Macrotis lagotis. Lineage (NCBI taxonomy): Eukaryota > Metazoa > Chordata > Mammalia > Peramelemorphia > Peramelidae > Macrotis > Macrotis lagotis. The sequence continues at coordinate 122,040,053 of NC_133660.1, read as the reverse complement.
TGAAGATGAATCTTCCTGACTCCAGGCACCACCTAGCTGCCTTAGGCACATAGAGTACCTCTAATGTTTTTTCCCCATGAGGAAACACTGGGGAGCCTACTTCCCAGTTTTGGGGAAAGTTGTGATGACATAAAGTGGTTGTTCCCTGGAGAGACTGGAGCATAAGTAGATAGACATTCTGTAATTGATTCTAACCAACTAAATGTGTGTCGAGGAGGAAGCTCTAGGAGTGGCTGCAAGTCAGTTAAAAATAAGATCAATCCTTTAAAAAATTGAAAAAAACTATCTTTGCCTCAGAGCTCCTGCTAGGATTGGAGTTGGGGAACAGTGACTAGTAAAGAGAGCAGATCCATGGCTTTGTGAATTCAAAAGATTCAAAAGACTTCTCAATATCTTAAAGTTCTAGAGTTCAAATATGCAGCCAGTACAACTTCAGTGCCCCAAGGTATGAAGATATGGGAGTTTCCTTTGGCATCTTGACTGTTCAGAGATGGGTTTCTCAGTCAGTGAAGCAACCCTAAGAAGCAATGAACAATAATTGGTGGATGTCAGATCCCCAATAGTCAATGAAAAACTTCATTCAGCAGGTATGCTACAAGTAGACATGAACTTTCAACTGATGGAAAAGAATTCAGTTTTGAGCCTATCTAACCCCTCAGACCAAGATGTAGTCTATGGGAGGGAGGAGATTTGCCCACAGGTGTTGGAGGAAAAAAATTCTTATACTTTTATCCTTTAAAGTAAATATAAAAACTGATTGATGCTAAGTTTTTAAATGGAACTAGGATGCAAGTCACCGATTTGCACTGATTCGAGGAACACAACCAGTAAGGACTCAAGTCAATGATAGACACATATCACAAAGCACCTAGGGTACCCAGGATCCATGAGAAGCAAACATGTAGAAGCCAGGTTGTGGGAGAACAGGCCAGAGTAGAGTCCTACAATCCTATACAAGAAGCATTTATAAAATGTACTATGTACTAAAAATACAAAGGAAAAACTCAAGCTATCTCTGCCCTAAAGAAACTCACATTCAGTAGGACTTAGTTTTCTGTGAAAGTAATAATGCTTTTCCTATCATTCTCCCTGATTCTTCTTAGTTTAGTAACAGTGATACTTATTCATCATCTTCCCAATGAGCTCAAAGTATTGAATTTAAAAATGTTACTTTTTAATATCTTTAATATCTCTAGGTGATAGAATAGCAGTGGGTGGTCTCATCCTAGACAAAACTGTGACACAGTCAGGGTGGTTCAGATTGAAAGAACACTAGGTAGTTAGTAGACCTTGGACCAATCACTTTATCCATATGATCTTCAGTTTTTCCATCTCTAAGACAGAAAGAATATCTTCCTAGGCTCAAATGTAGTAAATGATGGATATAAAAAACACTTTGAAAACTATTCATGAATAGCTATATGCCTTAATATAGATCTCTAATCATTTGATTAGGGCATGTGTCTGAGGTAGAAATCAATCCCAGGTCATTGGATTCCAAGCTCAACATTTTATATCCACCATATTTGGTCATATCTTTGGAAATTATAAATTTCTATCAAATAATAAGGATATGGTATTTTTTTCCTTTACTCTCTCTCCCCTTTCTGTATCTTCTTTCCCAATATGAAGTGGTTTACCCTCTCCTTTTGTTCCACAGGCTCAGGAAACAGGTTACACTGTGTCCCTAACCCCTACCAGACTTCTCTGGACTTGATAGCAGACACATATTGGTTATTGTGCATTCTGGTCAACACCTCTTCCAGGGTTATTATAACTCCACTTTCTAATTACGGAACAGAATGTTTTTAACCCCAAGGGAATAATTTTGGGTAGTACAGGACTTTGAAAGGAACAGGAGGGTGCTTCTGCCATCAGATCAGGTTAGCAAGTGCCTTCTTGGCTTTTCTAGAAAGCCAACTCTGATGAGAAATATTCTTAACTTGAGGTGGAGTCAGTTATCACCCTTTACCTCACATCTTTAAACAGATGAGAGAGTACTTTTTAAAATTATTATTCTGGGAGCTAGATAAAGCACTGAGCTTAGAGTCAGGAAGCCTTTGATTCAAATCCAATCTCAGATGCTTACTAGATTGGTGACCCTTGGCAAGACACTTAACCTCTGTCTGCTTCAGTTTCTTTGACTTGAAAATGAGGATAACAATAGTACTTATAGCCTAAGGTTGTTATGAGAATCAAATGAAATAATAATTATACAGTATACAATAGGCACTTACTAAATGCTTCCTTCTTTCATTGTAACTTAGTGGATAGGTTAAGTGACTTGTCCAGTGTCACAATTGCTGTGTCAGAGGTAAAATCTGAAACCAGGTCTTCTAATATTCTAACAATTATGGCACCCTGTCTCACATAAAGAAATGGGAAACTTGAAGGTAACAACTTTGAAGGGTTGATTTTCCTCATATGGAATTTCAGTGTAAACAACCATTGAACTAAAACTTCCTGCTGATTTTTCTTACCCTTTTTTTTTTTAAAGAAAACAGCCTTCATATGGGAGAGTTAAAGTGAATATCTGTTTTGTATCTCATTCAATGAGAGCAGGCTTGGGTCTAGAGTATGCTTTTTTCATAATAGTGTCAATCATCTCTACTGCCTTTATTTATAGTCTAATGTTTCCAATTAATGAGAATTTCCTCTTAATTATTCTCAATAACAGCAATTGAAATAGATCACTTAAGTCCAACAGATTGTGGACAAATAATTAATACCATGAACTCTCTCTTCACATTAGTGAATGATTGATGCCATATATGTGAATAGAGTCAGAATAGTCTTACTGTAAACCCTGAAGATGTGTAATTATGACTAATACATCTGAAATGGAGTATTTGCGTGGTTATGCTGCACTATTTTGTGACTTTTACATATGCACAAATATGAATCAAGTGATGAAATGAATGCTTATATATGATCAGAAGAAATTCAATAAATCTAATTTGTACTTTGTTATTTCGAATGCCTTGGATTTAAGTTAAAAATAATGTTATTTCTATGTTACCTATAATAAACCCTGCCAATTGAGTCCAAAAATCTAACACTTGGTAAAATATAAATTAATCTTTCCCATACTTAATTCATCATATGTTTGATATGTAAGTGAGATGAGCCTTATTAGACAACTGCCCATAATTGAAACTTATCAGCTAAGTTTATACCAAACACAAATTTACATACATACACATATATGCATATACATATATATTTCTATATATATGTACCAATTCAATTCTTGCTTGCAGGCTAATAAATTTTAAAACTTGGTTTTGCATCTTATGAGTTCTGAATCTATGGGCCTAAGTGAATTTGCATGTCTGATACAATCTATGTCTAAGAGAAATTATATTTTAATAGTTGAATATATTCATTGGCATGGGCTAAGAATGACAGGATCTGGGATGTGGTAAGCCTTGTCTTCTATTTTCTAGTCCAGTTCATTCTACTTCACCTCAGCTCCCCTTAGATAATTATACATGGTAATAAATTACATAATTACACTGAGTAACCAATCATCAAGAATTTATTTAGTACCTAGAACTGCTGGGCATTGTGCTATGTGCAGGGGATATAAAGGAAAAAGCAAAAACAGTCCCACCTTCATGGAGTTGACATTCTAATGGGGAAGTAATCTGGTCAGTCAAATACCAGTAAATATCATTGAGAGATACAAACTATTGTCTTTTACTTTACTGTGGTATTTATTGTTAGGCACAAAATTCATAGCTTGTAGTTCTTCATTTTGGGTAATATACATGATTTCTAAGGGAGAAAAGAATGAAATTTGCCCTCAAATCAGTACTGTAAGCTGGACCAGAGGTCCCCAGGGGAGGAGATTCTTAGAAATGTGGGAAATTGCTGTTCAGGTGTAGAAGGTAGGAGATGATCTCACTTGGGGTATAGCTGCCATGAGGTGATAAAAAAGCCAAAATTAAAGTTTTCTATTTTAATTAATTATCCTTTCCACCTGTGTGCTCAATTCTATTATATGTGCTAAGTTGCTTTTAAACTTAGTACTTTTATTCCACTATAAATTCAAAGCCCTGGGGGAAAGATCAAATTGTCCCACCCTAGTTGAAGCTCTGTCAGATGTCTACCTTGTCTTCCTTTTTGTCTCTTCTCTCTTTTCATGTAAGTATTGGACTTGAGAAGAAAATAACTTGAGGGTGGGGAGAGTTATTTTAAGTCAAAATATACAGGACAATTTCAAAAAATCTTGTGTTGTGAAAATCTCTGCTTCTTTGTTCATCTTCCCATTTTCTCAAGGTTCAGTCCTATCTGAAGCCATCTGAATGAGCTTTATGCTTTTCCATACAACTTCATAATGAAGCTTGACCCAACATAGATTATTTTTAAGATATCCTGAAATATATGTGTGTATATATATATATATATATATATATATATATATATATATATATATATATATATATCCATGTGGGTATATACCCATATATTCATATGAGAATATATTGTTCATATTTTATCAATCTGCTTCCTAATTAAGACACTATTGAAATTATCTCTTAACTTACATTTGGAGTGTTTGGTTCTTAAGATCATGGGGATTTAATCAAAAGCTCTTAAGACCAGTGTCTTGTCAGAGCCACAAACATATTGAAACCCCAATGAAAATGCAGTTTAATGCATCCAGTGAAATTGCCTGAGAGGAAATAGTGAATACAGCTTTTTCTGAAAGCCTTTCCCCTCAGGCCATTAACTAAGAAACTGGTCACTAACTACAGGTAACAACCCATTTTGGAAGGATTATTGCTATTATTGGCATCAGTGGTTTATGGCGGCATTTTATTAAAGACATTCCAAACGATAGTGCAGCTGGACTCAGTGTTTTGGAAAAAAAATCCTTCCTTTTCCCTTGTGGTTAATGGCCACTTTTTTATTCCAATCGGAATGGATTGGGTGTGCACTGTGCTTCTGGGTTTATTAGTGACTACATTTCTTGTTGCTCTGAGAAATATGCTTTACATCCGAGTCAGGATTCAAATCAATGGAGCAAAAATATAACATTTATTGTTAGTAAAATTGAATCATGCTGAAAAGACTGAATGAATGTTTGAGTTAAAACTGGATGTTAGAAATCTTCTCAGTTGCCATGAGCATTTTCTGGCTGACACAGAGACATCTGCCATTTTCCCTGTGATTAATTGTTAGCTGGAGAAGGCATATACATTGCCAAATGGAGAATAATAGCCAAAGTTATATTATTGATTTTCCATAGGGCTCTGCATACCTATACAGTCAGAATGGGGCTTGATCTGTGTGCTTGGAGCAGCTTGCATGATGGGCCCGGGGTAATAGATGTGGCTTGCAGGAAAATCAAATTAGCAAAGAAGAAGCTTCCCGAGCCTGGAGGAGGGCAGGCAGGCACCCAGTGCTGAGGAATTTTAACCTGATTTCAACAAAGGCAAAGTTGTCCAAAATCCCCCAAATATTTCTTTTGTACATCTTAGCCTGGGCAGCTGAGCCAAAGCTTTGACAGCTTAGTGCCATCGCTGATATTATTGAGTTTGAATACAGATTACAAATATGTTATCTGCATGGAGAACATGTTTTTGCCTTCTTTTTGGTCCTTTTTTCTTTCCATCTTTTAATTAAAAAAAAAGATCAGAACATATCATTAGCTCTGCTTCTTAGTGAACCTGACTTTTCTCAAGAAATTTACATCTTTCTCTCATTTTCTGTTAAGGTTTCTTATCCTGTTTTCTCACCTAAAGAATTATAATGAGGTAGAGTGAATGAGATCTATGGGGAAAGGAGTGGACCTAGAGACTAAAGGTAAAAGGATGATTGATGGTATGAAATTACCATAAAAGTACAATCAGGATCAGATTTTAAAATGAATTTTTAAGCAACCTAAGAGATACTCTTTGATTTGCAGTCTGGTAGAATGGATAATATCTCATTCAGTGGATAAAGTTTCTCACTGTGTGACTTGAGCTTTTTCTGATCTTTCTGACTAGGAGTAAAATGGAACCAAAGCCTAAAGTGGTTTTTAATGTGGAAAATATCAAACACAATATTCTTAGTGTCAAAACCTGGGCATAGCAAGTGAGAAAAGAAAAATAAATAGAAGAATATTACAGTGTTGGTATTATTGTATCACAAAGGAGATGTTCCCACTCTGCTAGATTCCTTGAATTCCTAGCAAAGGTAGGCAAAAGCACAATTGATAAGGGGGGGGACATGTTTACATTTTTTAAAAGTATAGCTCTAAGGTTGGCATTTTATCCTTTCTAGGTATCAAAATTATTCCAATTAACAATATTCAAGTAAAATATTTAATTAGAATAATGTGATGCCCACTACTTTTATTTTTTAAAAAACCGCAAAATCATTTATTCAATTTTCTGATCATCCAAAGGCACTGTCTACCTTTAATCTATATATTCAGTATCTCATTTTGGAAATAATGTGATTGTATTATTGTATGTGCTGACTATGAAATTACTTGCTCTATAATTATTATACTATTGTATTTTCATCTGAGGTTGTAAAAACCCTTTGGAATGCACTTTGAAAAGTTGTTAATCACAAATTCACCCACATTTTAATGTTTTAAATGAAAGTATTTGAAATTTTCATGATATCAGATCTTTTCAATAATCAACCTGACTTTTAGATCAGAAATGTTGGCTGTTGTCAGACTTTAGTGATATTCTGGTCTGTGGATTTTAAGAAAATAAGTTCTATTAGTGCTCCACATTTTGATTTCTTTCATTTTATTGGGTTTGTGTTGTTTCTACAAGCCCCTCACATATAGCAGTAGGGTGACTTCCTTTTGGTTGGAAGTCTGATTTATAACTACAATTATGATAATTCCTGGATTTCTCAAGGATGATAAAAGAAAGAAGGCTGGGCTCTTCTTCCCTATAAGAACTGCAACCCAAACCACTTGAAGCTGGTACTCTTGCCATCTGGGTTGATCTTCATTAAGGTTAAAATTCTCTCTGCTATTTTAAAACAGTTAAACATTAGGGGAAAATCTTAAAAATTCCAGCCAGTTGCTTCTTGTGACAGTCTCCATTTCTTCCCTCTACTGACAGTTCCCATAATGACTTTAATCATAGAGCCTGGCATCGGAGCTGGGCTATTGAACAGCAACAAACTCACTGGTCAATGTCTGTGTCACTTTTCCGGGAGCAGGACTTTCTGAGCATCAAGGAGCAAATACTCCAAGCCTTCTGGAAAAGTGCTAAGTGCATTACATCTCTGTCAATCATGTTTGGAACACGCGGGCCAAATTATTATTATTTGGCTCAAGACATTCCATTGAAACTTATTTGTGTGGTAGTCTCATCTGTGTACTTCGTACGGCTAATGATGATTGTTTATGGAAAGGTGCCTGTCCAATTATTTTTGAAGGAACACAAGAATGCAGAATGACTGGAAGCATCAGGTTTGTGCCAGAGAATGCCTCAGGTAAGAGAAGAATGGCTAGAGGCTATAAGGAATCACAAGAGACAAGTCAGAGTCGTAAATTGGGAAACTGACATATCTCATCTAATATACTTGCTAACTAGGTCTTTAAAAACCTTGACATTTAACTAAGTTTGTGGAAAAGTTATAGATTTTTGTCCTTCTCTACCAGCTCTAACTCATTAATCCAGTGAATTAAGGTATTTATCATTACTTACATGAGTAGACTTACATAGGGGACTGTTTAGAGAGTCAGTTAAGCATCCCTGCACCCCCACATCCCTACACACCCTATACCCAGGCAGTTGTTTACAGCCTCTGTGCTGATTTCAAAGTCAAGTCAGTCAAAAATGATACTTCAGGTTATTTACCCTTTTGGTACTTCAGGGCTTGAAATGGAATGAAAAGAGCTTTTCATTTGGCAGAGGCATTTAAATAATGCTTTTGGAAAAGCTAGGGGAAAGGGGGGGGTGGTCTTTACTGAAATAAACAAAAGTTGCTGAGGATTTTAAGAAAATAGGAAGAAAACTCAAACTTTTCAGTGAAGGCTGCATCCCTCAGTGGGCTGATTGATCAGCAGGTTGATGCCATTTAAAGGCATTTAATGGCCTATGGCAAAGTAATTTTTTCTTTTTACATTACAATTTCCAAGGAAGGTTTAGCTTTAACAGTTGATAAAAAAATAAAAAAATTCAGGAATTCTTAGGATGAGGCAAAGGGAAAGAATCCAATCATTATCAGAAAGGACAATTTACTAAGAAGGCAGAAAAAGAAGCTGTTTTCCCAAATGATTTTTTTTGTTATTTTGATGAAAGCCCATTCGAAGTAATTTTATTAAATGAAATAGAAAGGGGGTAAAAATAGCTACATTAGGACTTACATCATTTGCAAAAAAAAAATCATCTCCCCAAATCAATCCTACACAACTCCCTGCACTGAAAACTTGCAAGGCTTAGGACAAACCAATTGCTCTTTACATTTTTGCCCTGGATTAGAAAACTAAGCTATCTTAGATCTATTTTAGGAAAAGTTCATCCTAACATGATCCCTCAGAAAATCACTGAAAGCTACTTTTCTACCAATTTGGTTTGCTTATACTTTTCTTTATTTCGATTTTTGGGACATCTATGATAAAAAGTGATTCATTTGGTTTTTAATTAAGAAAATCCAAGCTTTATTAATGAGCATTCGCTTATTTTCTCTCTTTTTTTTTTTTTTTAAAAAAACTGATTTCTTGTGACAGAACATTGCACAACATAGAGTATAAACTACCTATGGGCATTTGCAGATGAAAAAGTGGACAGGGGAGAAGATTGGTGACTATTCTGAAGATGTAATGTGCCATCTATTCTTAGAGCAATCAGTTGAGTCGAAACCAATTTTGTTTGTCCTGAGCAACAATCTGAAGTGGACTCTTATCAATTTATTGAAAATCTGCAGCATTCTTAGCACTATGCTTGGGACAATGAGAATGCAAAAAAAGTTGGCCATAGGCGTCAACTCTTAAAGTTATAGTTCTATTGGGGACATAAGACAAATGCAAATGAAGTAATGGCAAAATGGAAACATGCTCCTATATAGGGCATACAGAAAGCTCTCTATAGGTGCACAGAAAGAGTTAGAAGGGATTAAGTGTCCCACACTCCTCATTTTACACATAAGGAAATTGAGACCTAAATTGGTAATGTGACTTACTCAAAACCAAACAGGAAGTAAGCAATAGTGGTAAGATTTGAACACAAATCCTCTTAAGTCAAAATACTGTGTATGATTTAAAGAATTCAGAGAAGATATTGTGTGACCTAGAGCAATCAATGAAACCTTCATAGTCAATGTGGGACAGGTTGAAAAGGATAGGCAGGAACATATAGGGAGAAAGAATAGAGAAGGCACTAAAGGCAAAGTAGTCAATCTGCAAAGGTATAAGGGTGAGAGAAAGTATGACTTATGTGGGAAATGTTAAGGAGGTTTCACTTTTAATGTATAGGGAATAGTAGAAAAGAAGTTTGAAAAGACAGGTGGTAATTTGCACATAATAAATGTTTGATAAATCAAATTGGATCAGATCATGTAGGACCTTGATTGACAGGCTGAAGAATCTGACTGATACCATATAGCAGTTCTTATTAAGTGAATGGCAAATTCCTTTGAGGTATACAATGAAGGCACAAGGGGTTCATGATAAAACTTCTCTAATGACACTGTAAGTGTAGATAATTGCAACATATAATGGGGAGTATATTACTGTTCACAAAACAATTTTTTCCTGTTGTTGAAAGGGCTTTTTTCTTTGCTATTTAGGAGTGTTTTTTTTTTTTAGAAAGATTTTATTTATTTTGAGTTTTACAATTTTTCTCCTAATCTTGCTTCCCTTCCCCCATCATCCACAGAAGGCAGTTTGTTAGTTTTTGCATTGTTTCCATAGTATACATTGATCTAAGTTGAATGTGATGAGAGAGAAATCATATTCCTAAGGAAGAAAAACAGTATAAGAGATAGCAAAATTACGTAATAAGATAATGGGTTTTTTCCCTAAATTAAAGGTAATAGTCTTTGGTCTCTGTTCAAACTCCACAATTCTCTGGATACAGATGGTAATCTCCATTGCAGATATCCCAAAATTGTGCCAGATTGTTGCCCTGATGGAATGAGCAAGTCCATTAAGGTTGACCATCACCCCCATGTTGCTGTTAGGGTGTACAATGTTTTTCTGGTTCTGCTCATCTCATTCAGCATCAGTTCATACAAATCCTTCCAGGTTTCCTTTAATTCCCATCCCTCCTGGTTTCTAATAGATCAACAGTGTTCCATGACATACATATACCACAATTTGTTAAGCCATTCTCCAATTCAAGGGCATTCACTTAATTTCCTATTCTCTGCCACCACAAATAAGGCTGCTATGAATATTTTTGTACAAGTGATATTTTTACCCTTTTTCATAATCTCTTCAGGGTATAGACCCAGTAGTGGTATTGCTGGATCAAAGGGCATACACAGATTTCCCACATTCCTTCCAACATTGTTCATTGTTCTTTCTGGTCATATTGGCCAGTCTGAGAGGTGTGAGGTGGTACCTCAGAGATGCTTCAGAGAACCAGCTCTGAAAACAGCAAGATGAATAATCTAAAGATTGAGATAATGCCAGAGCTAAAATTTAACATAAAGTTAAAAATCAAGAAACAAGAGTGGAAAAAATGAGCAAACAACAATAAAAGAGCCTGACAAGTTACTATCATAATGGGGAAGATCCAAACACAAACTCAGAAGAAAATAACTAAGTCAAAACAACTACATTCAAAGTCTCAAAAAAAAAAATTGACCTCAGACCCCAAAACAAATTCCTGTAAGAATTCAAAAGGACTTTAAAAATCAACCTAGAGGGGGTGGCTAGGTGGCACAGTGGATAAAGCACTGACCATGGAGTCAGGAGTACCTGGGTTCAAATTCGATCTCAGACACTTAGTAATTACCTAGCTGTGTGGCCTTGGGCAAGCCACTTAACCCCATTTGCCTTGCAAAAACCTAAAAAAAAATCAACCTAGAGAAGTAGAGGAAAAATTGGGAAAAGAAATGAGAATCAGCAAGAAAATCATGAAAAAAAAAGAGTCAACAGTTTGTCAAGGAGGCACAAAAAAATTTCAGAAGAAAATAATACCTTGAAAAATAGAACAAGTCAAATACTAAAAGATGTATAAAAAACTACTAAAGAGAACTCCTTAAAATTTAGGATGGTCAAATGGAAAAGGAGGGTCAAAAGCATACTGAAAATAATAATTCCTTACAAATTAAAATTGGGCAAGTAGAAGCTAATGACTTCATGAAAAATTAAGAAATAATAAAAGAAAATAAAAAGAATGAAAAATAGTAGAAAATGTGAAATATCTTATTGGAGAAATGACTGACCTAAAATATATTGAAAAGAAATAATTTAAGAATTATTGAACTACCTGAAAGCTATGATCAAAAAAGTCTAGATATCATGTTTCATTAAATTATCAGAGATAACTTCCATGATATCCTAGAATCAGAGCATAAAATAGTAATTAAAAGAATCCACTGATTGCACCCCCAAAGAAATATCAAAATGAAAACTCCCAGCAATATTATAGCCAAATTCTAGTTGCAAGCAACTAGAAAGAAATAATTCAAATATCATGAAACCATAGTTAGGATAGCACAAGATTTAGCAGCTTCTACATTAAAATATTAGAAGTCTTGGCACATGTTATTGCAGAAAACAAAGGAACTAGGATTACAAAAATCATCTATCCAGCAAAACAGAGTTTAATCCTTTGGGAGTGGGGATGTGAATGGAGAAATTGATATTTAATTAAATAGAAGATTTTCAACCATTCTTTATAACAACAGAAAATTTGACTTTCAAATACTTGACTCAAGAAATGCATATAAAGACAAACAGAAAAGAGAAATCATAAAGGATTCCATAAGGCTAACCTGTTTACATTCATATATGGGAAGATGATATTTGTAACTCCCAAGAACTTTATCATTATTAGGGTAGTGAGAAGTATACATAGACAGAGGTTATAGATATGAGTTGACTTTGATGATTTGATATATAAAAAATTAAAATTAAGGGATGAGAAAAAAGGAACGTATTGGGAGAAGGGAGAAGTGAGCTAGAAGCACAAGAGTTTTTACAATGGAGGGGAAGATGGGAAAGTGGGAGACAATACTTGAACTTTAATCTCCTCAGAACTGGCTCAAAAGGAAATAACAAACCCACACAATTGGGTATAAAAAATATAGTTTACCCTATGAGGAAGTAGGAGGGGAAGTGAATAAGAGAAGGGAACAGGATTAATAAAAGGGAGGGAAGACTGAGAGAAGTGGTTATCAGAAGTCAACACTTTGAGGAGGGACAGTATAAAATGAGAACTAGAGAAGGATAAATAGGGGAAAATTGGACTGAGGGAAATACATAGCAATCATAGCTGTGAAAAATATTTAAATCAAGTTTTTCTAACAGTCTTCATTTCTCAAATATATAGAAAACTGCACCAAATTTATACAAATACGCCATTCCCAAATAATAAATGGTCGAAGGATACACACACACACACACACACACACACACACACACACACACACACACACACACACACACAGAGGGAGGGAGAGGGGGGGCAGTTTTCAGATGAAGTAATTCAAAAAATCTATAATCACATGAAAAAATACTCTAAATCACTACTGATTAGAGAAATTCAAAAATCAAATAACTAAGGAACCACCTCACATCTATAAGATTGGATAGCATAGCAAAAAAGAAAAATAACATTTTTTTGAGAGGATATGGGAAAATTGGTTCATTAAAACACTTTTGGTGGGATTATTAACTGATCCAACTATCCCGGAGAAAAATTTAGAACTATCCCCAAAGGGCTATAAAATTATGACCCCAAAATGTCTGAATCCAAAAGATATCAAAGAAAAGGGAAGATTTTAATCTACAAAAATATTTATAGCTACTCTTTTTGTGATGGCAAAGCATTATAAACTGAGGAGTGACTAGTAATTGAGAAATGGCTAAACAAGCTGTGATTTATGATTGTAATGGAATACTACTGTGCTATAAGAATTGATAAGCAGGATGCTTTCAGAAAAAACCTGCGAAGACACGAATTGATGCAAAGTGAACTGAGTAAAAACAGTAGAACATTGTTTACAATAACAGCATAATGATAATATTGTAGGATGATCAACTATGAATGACTTATCTATTCTCAGCACAATGATGATTCAAGGAAATTCTGAAGAATTTATGTTAAAAAATGTAATCCTTAAGAGATAGAACTGATGGAGTATGAATGCAGATTGAAATATACTTTTTTAAACTTTATTTTTCTGGAGGGAGGAATGAATTTTCTTCTAAAAAATGACTAACATGTTTTGCATGACTACAAATGTATAAGCTATATAAAATTGTTTGCCTTTTCAATCATGGAGTAGGGTAAGGACAAAGAGAGATTTTGGAATTCAAAAATTTTCAAAAATGAATGTTAAAATTGTTTTTATATATAATTGGAAATAAATAAAATATTTTTATAGGGTTTTTTTTAGATTTTTCAAGGCAATGGGGTTAAGTGGCTTGCCCAAGGCCACACAGCTAGGTAATTATCAAGTGTCTGAGGTCGGATTTGAACTCAGGTACTCCTGACTCCCAAGGCCGGTGCTCTATTCACTGAGCCACCTAGCTGCCCCAAAATATTTTTAAAAAATGAATTTTAGTAGATTTTTAACCTGGGAGTCTGAGGAAATGTTAAAACTATTAGGAGAAATGGAGGAAATAAAATAAATGAAATTGCTCTAGGATGTTAGGTTCACAAGGCAATTAATTTTTCTCACTGGATTTGTAGAAAAACACTATTAAATAAATTATAGATGGTTCAATGTATTAATTTTTATGAATGAAAGAGAGGTTAAGAGAATTTAGATAACTTATCCAGGGGACAAAGCTAGAAAGACTGAAACTAGAGCTGAGCACAGATCTTCCTGTCTCTAGTCTCATCATAGTATGTACTATACTAAATTGCCTTTTATAGAAAATATATACCAGTTTGGTAAGAGATATGGGGGAGAGGAAGAATAGTTAATGTTTGACTATATTGAGTTAAAATAGAGATGAGCTGTGGTTAATTAATAATAAGAATAATAGTATATTTATATAGTGTTTTACGATTCATAGTGTTTTCCTCAAAACAACCCTATGTGGCTAGAAGTGCAAGTAATATCCTCTCCATTTTGCTAATGAAGAAACTTATGTTCACAAAAGTTAAATGATTTGCTTGAAATAACATAGCTGGTAGTAGGTCTCACTATGCCATGAGGATGAGGAGGATGAGAAAGCAAATAATGAAAAAAATACTAGCAATGATTTATTTAAAATAAACTTCCAGAGATGTGGGAACATTGGAACACTAATGAATTTTTGTGAACAGATCCAACCATCCTAGAACGTGATTTGGAATTATGTCTAAAAGCTATAAAACTGTGCATACCCTTTGATCCAGCAATACTATTACTAGATCTGTATCTCAAAAAAGAATAACAAAGGAAAAGGAAAAGGCCCTATGTGTGCAAAAAATATTTATAGCAGCTCTTTTGTGGTGGCAAAGAATTGGAAATTGAGAAGATGCTTACCAATTGGGGTATATGAATAAAATTGAATACTATTTTTCTACAATAATGAGCATGTGGATTTCAAAAAAACTTGGGAAAAAGAGGAAAACATTGTTTACAACATTGTGCAATGATCAGCTATGATAGACTTAGCTCTCCTTAGCAATACAACCATCCAAGACAATTCCAAAAATCTTGTGATGGAAAATGCTATTTGCATTCAGAAAAAAGAAGTGTAGAGTCTAAATGCAGATCAAAGCATATTATTTTAACTTTGTTCTTGTTTTGTTTTTCTTTCTTGTGATTTTCTCCATTTCTGATTCTTCTTTTTCAACATGACTGATGTGGAAATATATTTAATATGATTATACATATGAAACCTATATCATATTGCTTGATGGGGGGAGGAGAGGAAGAAGGAGAAAAATTTAGAACTCAAAATCTTACGAAAATGAATGTTGAAAGCTATCTTTACATGTAGTTAGGAAAAAATAAAATTCCATAAAGTTAAAAAACAAACTTCTTGGATACTTTTTGAACTCATTGCACTTGTAGTCTAATCATTGGCAGCTAGATTGTATAGTAGATAAAGTACTGAACCAGAGTTGCCCTAAGTGCAGATCTAGCCCACAAACACTTACTATGGGGCCCTGAAGAGTTCACTTAAACTCTGTCATCCTCTGTAAAATAGCACCTATCTCCTAGGGTTATTTTAAATCAAATACAGTCATATTTGTAAAGTGTATCAAGCAGAGGAAGTGGAGACATTTAAATGCTTGGTCCTTTTCCCTTCTATATCTGTATCTGTTGAACTACAATATTTCCTGATAGTCAAAATAATAACCTCTAAGAATTATAAGATCTTGATTTATCAGAGAAAGGTGAAATGTTCTAATGTGGTTAATTAAAAAGAAAAATGGACTTTAAAACACCCCACAAAATCTTTTAGTAAGTATTAAAACCAAAAGCCTTTTCTGGTTAACCCTATATTGACCAAAAAGTTAATCAAATATAATAATCCATCCTTTGAGCATTTCACTTAATGAAGGTTTAATTTTACATCATTTGTGGTTATTCATTCAAGAAGGGAATTAAATATGCAGCACCATAATTGCTTCAGCAAAGTTAAAAAAAAACTTTTCTAAAAGAACCCCCCCCAATATATTGTCTAGTAGAAAATGGGCAAATTTTTTTCAAATTCATGTCTAATTTTTGAAGTCAGGAATTGAAGATTGGATAACTAGGTGATCTTCAGAGCAATAATTTAGCTATATAATCTGTTGTTCCTTGATTCTTTCTCTGCCATGACTTTTTTTTTAGGTTTTTGCAAGGCAAATGGGGTTAAGTGACTTGCCCAAGGCCCCGCAGCTAGGTAATTATTAAGTGTCTGAGATTGGATTTGACCCCAAGTACTCCTGACTCCAAGGCCGGTGCTCTATCCACTGTGCCACCTAGCTTCCCCTTGCCATGACTTTTAAGGATGTAGAATAATTTAGTGTAAACTCAAATTTCATGAGCATCAACTAAAAATCATGGAGGATGCTTTTTACTCATTGGGTCCACAGAACTGTCCCTTTGCATCTGACCAGAGTACATTCTACTCATGAAGCTATACTCTACCATTCCTCCTATTCCATAGTGTCAGAAGGTATCTCTTCTATCTTGTTCTTCCCCAAATATCACTCAGTCATTCTTCTTGGATGTTCTGCTTTTAGTTGTTGTTTATACCCATGGCTCCTGCATTTGCTTCTGAGAAAAACTAGCCTTCATATAGATATTATTCATACCTGAGTCCATCATACCATACCTGATGTCTTTTATCTTTTTCTTATATCCTTTTTTGACTCTCTTCTCTATTCTAGTCCAACCCAATTAACCAACCCATATCTCCTATTAAACAAATGTTAGAGACCATCACAGGCTCAGTCTTAAAAACTGATCTCTTTATGACTACAAAGACATTTTCAGCCTGATGTTTCAATGAACTGAATGTAAAGATCCAAATTTAAATTAGGAATACCCATCTCCCAGATATATGTTCATAGGTAAAGATAATTTCATTCTGGTCATCTTGCAAGTAGTATCACCTCTCCTGCTACCAGTTCAACCTTAGTAATGGAAGGAGGGAAGAAAATCAATATTTATTAAATGCCTACTATGGCATAAATACCTACGAGGCACTGTACAAAGTGATTTACAAATATGATCTCATTCATTCCTCAAAACAACCCTTGAAGACTATGCTAATGTTTTCCTTATATTACAGTTGGGGGAAACTGAGGAAGACATAGGTTAAATTTCTTGCTCAGGATAACATAGCTAGTAAGTATTTGAAGTGTATTGAACTCAGGTCTTCCTGATTCCAGGTCCAATACTCTATTTACCTAATTGAATAAAGGATATGGCAGTGAGTGGGAACAATATAAGAATTTTTCCTGGGAAAGCTCAACCTACTGAGAAAATAAAATTCTTTTTTCAAACACCTCACTTCAGGGACTCAATTCAAATGCTGAATGTATACTGAAAGCTAGAAAGGAAAAAGCAGAAAAAAGGAAAGAATTTGTTTTCATATGCATCTTTTGCACTGACACCTACTGAATAATGATAATAATAATAACAATAAAAATAACAGTCACAATTGCAGAAGGTTCATCATTTATATTTTAGCACTCCCACATATCCTGAAATTATTACTCAGTCATCCATACCCCACATTCTAGAACTTCTACCCATCCCTACATTCCAGGCACTGTCTACCTATGACAGTCAAGGATGATACTGAGAATATATGTATCAGGTAGTTCTGAGACTAGATCTAATCTGCTGCCTCTCATTTTATCACTGTTCTTCATACTAGTAGGCATCTTTGCATGAGGGGAGCCAGATTCCTTTATGCAGTTTCTATTGAATCAGGTTTTGATATTACTCTATTGAAGTTCTTGCAAGCTTTTCATAATGCTGCTCATTAAAAAATGTCTATCATTGTATTAGAGACTAGGGGTTCATATATCTCTCTTCTATTCAATTATTCTTTATTCCTGCTTCCTGAACTCCCTTACTCACTACCCCATTCTCTATTCTGAATATCTTTCATACTAATCTGACTTTCATTCCCATTCCTTTGCTTTTGTCCTAAGCACTGACTCAGTTACTTTGATAACAAGCATCAGCTCTCAGTCAAAACTTCCAGCTTCAGCATATCAAGGTCAGTTATTAATGACCGCAACCAGCACTAAGTTACATAGGATAACTATATTAGTTGGACCAACACTGCATATTCCTCAGTTGTTTCAACCATTAATAACTTGCATAGTATTATGCATTATGATTGGAGTCAGAATGAAACATGATAATGATTAGTCTCTAACTGAATCTCTATAAGCAACTTAAAAGTTCTACTCCATCACTTTAGATCCCTCCCAACTATATCCTCCCCTAACCCCTCTGCCTCCTACCCTGTTTTTATGTGTTAAAAATTAGAATATAAGCTCCTGGAGGACAGAGGTAGTCTCTCATATATATGTATATATGTACATATGTACATATATATGTATGATGATGATGACGATGTTTGTCCTTCATTCTCAAAGAAGACCAGGACATCAGGGAGGTGATGCCATAATATGTATATGAATTGAATTTGAGTGAGGGGGTGCTATGCTAAATCACTAGGCTCACTTTCTTTTCCAGAGTCATCTGGATCCAGTGGCCACATATGAATTGGGATGACTGGAGATGGTTCTGGATGTGACGTAAGCAGGATTGGTGACTCGATCAAAGTCACAGTTAGTGAGCATCAAATGTCTATCAATAATACATGAATATATATATATATATATAATGTATATACATACATATATTCACATATGTATGTATTTATATATTTTAATTTATTAAATAAAACAGGCATTTTTAATCACATAGAATTAAAAATGAAAGATGATAACACATGAAACTATAAATCTATAATGTAAAATGTCTTTCTGTTTCTATTTATATTCCCTGAATTTATCACAGTTCTGGGCACACAATAAGTGCTTAACACATACTTGCTGGGTTGGCTTAGTAAACACCTTTGCTTATTTCCTGCTAGCAATCTCACCACCCCATCATATCTACTTTGACATTTTAAAAAAATTACAAAATCAAGGACACTTCAGAGTTTTTATTTATATTATATATATATATACACATATATATATATGTATTTTATATAGTAAAAAAACTAGACATTTATTCAGGATATTAATGGGAAATATTTAATTCTAGAGAGATAAATTTACAAACAAAAATATAATCTGCTAATCCCTCACTCTTGAAAACAATGTAATAAATCTTTTTAAATACTCTATCTTTTTTTCAGTTCTGTTTAAACTGATCTTGATGTACACATCAAGAATTCTTGTATTAGAGTTCTTGCGCTTCTTATTAAATCTTGTGTTATAGTCATTTATATTTATCTTCAAAACAATTTCCCATCATTGTACTGCAAATTACCTATTGCTCAATTAAAAAAATGCAGATTAAGAAATGGTGATTTTTTTTGTAACCACCCCATAAAATTGTGACTTCTCACCTAAAGAATTTTCTACAAATGAAAAGAGTGGAAATTGCCTACTTTTAGAATCCTCATTTGTTCATTCAACAACTATTTACCTAGTACTTAATGATGTCTATAGTCATGAAAATGCTATAGAATTTCAATCATTGTAGCATTCATGATATTAGTTAATAATTCTTGTTTAATGGTAAGCATTGACTTAAAACGAAAAAAGAAGAAATGAGATATTTGGACCTAACCCACTAATTTATGATTGTTCCAAAGTGATCATTTTGGCTCTTTTAAGTAGCAAAGACTAGTTAATTTTTTATGCCTATTACAATATCAGGTATAAACTAATAGTTGACTGATGCTTCTCTATATTTATGGTACTAAATTTTGTCACATGAAGCACAGTAGAGTTGTTTCTCCAGATTTTTTAACAAAAATTGTTAGGAAAACAATAAAGTAGTTTGGCATAAATTAGGTTTATGCTAGCATCTTATACCATATAATATAAATACACTTCAAGCAGATTCTTCAATATAAAATTACATTAAAAATAGCAGAGAATGGAGTATGTATCTCACACATTTCTCAATAACTATGGTAAAGAAAATTTTCCATGAAATAAAAAATGGAGGTGATCATAAAAGTTAAAATTGTCAATTTCTATTATGTAAATAAAAAAGATATTTGTATAAACCAATATAATACATTTACCATAAGATTGGAGGTCATCAAGTAGGAAAATTATTTCTTTATCTCTAATATAGGGAATGGACACAAATACAAAAGACTAAGAGCCATTTTCTAATAGGTAAGGATCACTATTTCTCAGTAGATACGTATGTGATGAACATAGTATTTTTGGCAAAAGAAAAACAAATAATCATCAATAATATATTATATTACTCCAAAGCATTAACAATAATAAAAAAAATAGAAATCAAAAGAAAGTATGTAAGAATGAAAGCAATTACTATTGAAGTGCCAATTAGAAGATAGACACATTAATATAATGTTAATGAACTTTTGAACTGGTTCAACCATTCTGGAAATACATGTGAAAGTATGTTAAAAATTGGCAACTTTAGCAAAGTCACAGAATATAAAATAAATCCATATAAATCCTCAGCAATTCTATATATCCCATTTAAAATAACTTAACATTAAATACTTGGGAGTCCACCTGCCAAGGCAGTCTCAGAAAATTTATGAAAACAACACTTTTCACACAAATAAAATTAGATCTAAACAACTAGACAAATATCAATTGTTCATGGTTAGGCAGAGCTAATATAATAAAAATGACAATTCTACCTAAATTAAATTACTTATTTAGTGCCATACCAATCAAAATACAAAAAAAGATTAGTTTACTGAGTTAGAAAAAATAGCAACTAAATTCATATGGAAGAGCAAAAAGTCAACAATATCAAGGGAATGAATAAAAAAAAAAAGACAGAGGAAGGTGGCTTAGTCATACCAGATCTAAAATTATATTATAAAGCATCAGTAATCAAAACTGTCTGGTACTGGCTAAGAAATAGAATGGTAGAGAAGTGGAATAGATTAGGTACAAAAAAGACAGCAGTAAATAACTACAGCAATCTACTGTTTGATAAATTCAAAGATTCTGTTTCTGGGATAAGAACTCACTCTCTGATAAAAAAAAATGCTGGGAAAACTGGAAGACAGTATAGTAGAAACTAAGAATAGACCAATATCTCACTCTGTTTACCAATATAATGTCAAAATGTGGGCAGGATTTAGCCTTAAAAGGTAATATTATAAGCCATTTAGGAGAATAAGAAATAGTTTACCTGTCAGATCTATGGAAAGGGGAGCAATTTATGACCAAAGAAGAGATAGAGAACAAAAAAACTAGATAATTTTGATTACATTAAATTAAAAAGGTTTTGCATTAACAAAATCACTGCAACCAAGATTAAAAAGAATTTAAGTTGGGAAATAATTTTTTATAACTAGTGTTTCTGACAAAGGACTCATTTCTAAAATATAAAGAGAACTGAGTCAAATTCATAAAAAAACAAGTCATTCTCTATTGGATGTGGTTAAAGGATACAGAAAGACAAAGAAATCAAATATAGTAATATGAAAATTTGCTCTAAATCATTTTTGATTAGAGAAATGCAAATTAAAATATCTCTGAGGTATCACTTCACACCTCTCAGATTGGTCAATATGACTAGAAAGGATAATGATCAATGTTAGGAGGGTGTGGGAAAACTGGGATACTAATATACTATTGATGGAGCTGTGAACTGATCCAACCTTTCTGGAGAGCAATTTGGAATTATGCCCAAAAGGCAATAAAAATGTGCATATCCTTTTATCCATGAATACCACTACTAGGTCTGTATCCTGAAGAGATCATGAAAAAGAGTAAAAATCCCACACATACAAAAATATTCTTAGAAGTTCTATTTGAAGTGGCAAAGAATTGTAAATTAGGGGATGCCCATCAATTAAGGAATGGCCGAACAAATTGTAATATATGTATGTGATGGAACACTATTATTCCAGAAGAAATTATGAGAGAAGGGACTTCAGAAAAGTCTAAAGACTTGCATGAATTGAGGCTGAGTGAGATTAGCAGAACCAGAACATTGTACACACTAACAACAACATGGGGTGATGATCAACCCTGATGGACTTGTTCATTTCAGCAGGACAATAATCAAAGATAATTTTAAGGGACTTGTGATAGAAAATAACATCCATATCCAGAGAAGAAAATGTAGAGGTTAAATGAAGACCAAAGCTTATTATCTTCAGTTTTTAAAAGTTGATACATAATGTAATTTTGTTATCTCTAATTTTTCTTTCTTCCTTTTGGACCTGATTCTTTTCTCACAACACATTCCATTTAGATCTATGTTTAGCATGGTTACTAACATAGAATTTATATCACATTGCTTTCTGTCAGGGGGTGTGGACGAGGGAAAGGAAGGGAGGGAGGGAAAAAAATTATACAACACTAAACCTTGAAAAAAAAAAGATGGGTAAAAACTACCATTGTATGCTGTTGGAAAACAAATACAATTTTTATATAATTAAAAAAAAGAAAGTATGCAGAGAACTTCCAGCCAAGATGACAGAGAGAAACCAGGAACTTTGTTAAGCTATTCTGACTTATTTCATGCCATACCTCAGAAACGACATTAATCAAGATAGAACCCACAAAAGAACAGAGCGGAACATCTTCCAACAATGCCAACAATGTCTGTCACAGGGGAATGTGGATATGTCCAGGGTAGAGAGTACAGTCCCAGCACACCAGCAATGGGACTTGTTAGGAACTAACCTAAGATCCCTAGCCAGGCATTCCAGCAGAGATGGCCAGGTGTTCCTGGTGCAGACAGCCCAGAGACAGTCCTAGATGTTCCCAACTTTCCCAAAGGCCCACTGGGCTGCTGATATCCACAGCACTGATGGTTTAGTGAGATTGTGTTTCCAGCTTGGATGGCCTAACCCAGTGACTAGGTTGCTGGTGTGGACCACTGACAGACAGCTTCAGGTATTCCCATCATTCCCAATAGCCCAGGGAATGAGTGATGATGATCCAGAGAGAGAGTCTCTGGCAATCCTTAACTATCCATCCATTGAATAACTCCCTTTAATTCCCAGCATCAAAGGATCAAGGCCAGTAAGCAAGCCTCTAGGGTTCTCTACACTGAAGGTCCACATGTAAGTCCCTCCCTCAATATAAGATCCTTGGAATAGGCCCTAGTAATAAATAAGAGATGTCAGAGGAAAAGCAGGGATAAGAATGGCAAAACACTAGCTCAGAAAAGGAGAGTAGAAGGCATACTACATGCGATGCTTCAGAAGACAACAGGGAAAAGAAGCAAGAGACAAATAACAAGTTGCAACAAAAAGTGATGGAAGAAAACAAATCCTTTAACAACACAATTGGGGGAGAGGGGTGGAGCCAAGATGATGACAAGAATGGATCGTGTCTTAGGAGCTCTCTCATAAAACTCATAAGCTAAGGACTCTACCTAAATTTTCGAGAGAGACAGAACCCACAGAGGGATCCAGCGAGGCAGTTCTCCTACTCAAGGTAACCTGGAAAAGATCAGAAAGGCTCTGCTCCACGGGGTTGGAGGGGTGGCCCAGCCAGAGGGATGCCCCCCACCCCCACCCCAGAGTGAAAGAACTGCAGCCTTCCGGAGGCAGCCCCAGGGCGCTGGGAGCTGTGGCTCACAGCAGCAGGGGAGTTTCCTGAGCTATGCCCCGGGGAGCACCAGGTACAAATTGGGGGAACAGTGGTGGGGGGAACCTCTGCCAGAGTGAGCACGTGAAGCCTAGCCCTCAGGGCACACAGAGAGCAGCTCGGCCAGCACAGCCAAGTACCAGTAACAGAAGCAGGTGGAGCCAGTAAGCAGGAGGCCTCAGGGCATGAGCCCATTGAACCTAGGGAGGGGAGTGAAGAGAAAGACTGCAGAGCTCTGCCCCTGGAACAGGACTCTGGGGTTCTGACCACATTCAGATCCTGATTGCAGTCTAGGCCCCTCCATAGAACAGCAGGGCCCCCCCACCTCAGTCCCGTGGCAGAGGGGGACGCTTATGGTCATTCACAGACCAGGAGAGAGGACAGAGCCTCACACACTGAGACCCTTGTAGGAGTGTCCCAAAAGCTCAGGAAGCACCCCCCAAACAGGCTTAGGCTGGGAAAATGAGCAAGCAGAGAAAAAAGAGGAACACTATTGAGAAATATTTTGCATAGGAGCCCAAGAAGGATCAAAATACTCAGTCTGAAGATGAGGAAGCACAAGCTCCTGCATCTAAAGACTCCAAGAAAAACAGAAATTGGGCTCAGGCTATGACAGAGCTCAAAAAAGACTTTGAAAATCAAATGAGGGAGTTGGAAGAAAAACTGGTAAAAGAAATGAGAGAGATGCAGGAAAAACATGAAAATGAAGTCAGCAGCCTAGTCAAGGAAATCCAAAAAAACGCTGAAGAAAATAGCATGCTAAACCAGCTTAGGTCAAATGGATAAAACAGTTCAAAAAGTTATTGAGGAGAAGAATGCTTTAAAAAGCAAAATTGGCCGGATGGAAAAAGAGATAAGAAAACTCTCTGAGGAGAACAAATCCTTCAGAAAGATTGATGAATTTACCAGAAATCAGGAATCAATACTTCAAAAACCAAAAAAAATGAAAAATTAGAAGAAAATGTGAAATATCTCATTGAAAAAACAACTGATATGGAAAACAGACTTAGGAAAGATAATTTTAAAATTATTGGAATACCTGAAAGTAATGATCAGAAAAAGAGCCTTGACATCATTTTCAAAGAATTACTACAGGAAAATTACCCTGATATTCTAGAAGCAGAGGGCAAAATAGAAATGTAGAGAATCCACAGATCCCCCTGAGAAAGAGATCCCCAAAAACCAACCCCTAGGAATATTATAGCCAAATTCCAGAACTCCCAAGTCAAAGAGAAAATATTACAAGCAGCCAGAAGGACACGGTTTAAATATCGTGGAGCTGCAGTCAGGATCACACAGGACTTAGCACCAACTACATTGGAAGCTTGTAGGGCTTTGAATATAATATACCAGAAGGCAAAAGAGCTTAGAATGCAACCAAGAATCAACTACCCAGCAAGGCTGAATGTCCTCTTCCAGGGAAAAAGACAGACTTTCAATGAACCAGGGGAATTGAAAATGTTCCTGTTGGAATGGCCAGAGCTGAACAGAAGGTTTGATCTTCAGATACAGGACTCAGGTGAAGCATAGAGACTGGAGGCAAGGGGGGAAAATATGAGGGACTTGATGAACTGCATGTATTCCTGCATAGAAAAATGACACTGATAATACTCATATGAACCTTCTCAGTTAATAGAGCAGGTAGAGGGAGCTTTTATAGTTGAAGCACAGGAGAAAGCTGAATTTGAAGATAAAATATGGTGTAAAAATGGAGTCAATAGAAAAAAGGGAAATGTAATGGGAGAAAGAAAATGGAGAGGAGGAATAGGCATGAGCTATTACAATGATATGGAAGGGGGGAAGGAAAGGGAGAATGAGGGTATCTTCACTCTCATCAGAGGTGGCTAGGAAAGGAAACAGCATATATACTCAATGGGGTATAGGCATCTGAGGAGGGGAGTGACAGGGGGAAGGGGTGGGGATGGGAATGAAGGAGGAGAGGATGGACCATGGGGGGAGAGTGGTCAGATATAACACATTTTCTTTTTTTACTTCTTGCAAGGGCCTGGGATTGGATGGCCTGTCCGGGACCATAGGGCCAGGTGGATGCTGGGCCTAAGGGGTGGTATGTGCACTGGGGGCCTCTTGGCCCCAGGACCAGGGATCTGTCTGCTGAGCCACTCAGCGACCCTACAGCAGAGTCAGAGTGAAAGGAGAGAGAAAACATAGTACATGGTAGTGGAGAAATACGAAAGGAGGGAGTTGCCATCAGCAATGGCAATGGTGGAAAAACATGAAAGTAACTTTTGCCATGGACTTATCATAAAGAATGTGATCCACCCGCTGCAGGGCAGATCGGGCTGGGTGGCCTGCCTGGGTCCGTATAGCAGGGTGATCGTTGGGTGTCTGAGGCCGGATTTGGACCCGGGTGCTCCTGGCTCAAGGGCCAATGCTCTGTCCGCCACCCAGCCACCCCTACTATTATTACTATTTTATTTTATTTTGGCTCCATTTTTTTCTTTTTCTTTCTTTTTTGGTTTTTGCAGGGCAGTGGGGTTCAGGTGGCTTGCATGTCACACGGCTGTGTGATTGTTGGGTGTACGGGGCCCCATATGGGCTCGGCTGCTCATGGCTACAGGGCTGGTGCTCCGTCCATTGTGCCACCTGGCCATACCTGCAATTATTACTATTATTTTTTTAATTTTAATTTTTCCCTCTCCTCTTTATCGCTCAAGCAAGTCTATATTTATGGGGGGAGAGGGTATTTTGTTTACTCTTAAACAAACATATTTTATTAATGTAAAAATATTTGTACAAAATAAGAATAAATATTAAATAAAAAAAAGAAAAACAAAAAAACACAATTGGGCAAATACAAAAAGAAAATGATTCCTTTAAAAATACAATTGGGAAATGAATAAAGAAAAGAGTTCTTTTAAAAATAGAATTGACCAAATGGAAAAGGAGATGCAAAGGCTACATGAAGAAAATCCTTGAAGAGTAGGCTGGGATTGGTGGAAGCTGTGACCAAGAATCAGCTAAACAATTTTTTAAAACGAAAAATTGAAGAAAATATGAAATACTTTATTCGTTAAACATCTGACCTAGAAAATAGATCCAGGAGAGAAAAATTTATGAATTATTGGACTAAATTCCTCACACAGAAAATGACTAATATGTAAAACATGTTAAACATGAATGAATATGTACAATGTTCATCAGACTGTTTATTGCTGAGGGGAGGGGAGTGGGAAGGGAGGGGTAAAAAGAAATTATGTAACATAAATATACATATGACATATGAATGAATGTTGAAAAACTTTCTTAAAATGTAATTAGAAAATTAAAATATCAATTGGAAAACAATCACTGGATTATATGAAAGCCATAATCATAAAAATGAACCTGGGTAGTATTCTTCAGGTACTTATCAAGAAAAACTGCCCTGATGTCCTGGAACCAGAAGGCAAAGTCACTGAAAGAATCCACCAATCACCTATTGAAAGAATCCCAAAATGAAAATGACATGGAATATTATAGCTGAACTCCAGAATTATCAGATCAAGGAGAAAATCCTGCTAGCGACAGAAAGAAGCATTCAATTGTTAAGGAATAACAGTCAGGATTCCAAAGGACTTGGCTGCATCAACATTAAAGGATCAAAGGTCCTGGAATATATTATTATGGAGGGTAAGGGAGACTGATTATAATGAAGAACCAATACCTAATACCTAGCAAAATTGAGAAAACTTTCTGGGGAAAAGATAAATATTTAATGAAATAGGTGACTATCAAACTTTCTTGATGAAAAGAACAGAGTTGAAAGAGACCCAAGAGATACATAAAAAGGTAAATAGAGGAAAAGAAAAAAAGATTGCTTTTCAAAAAGATTAAACTGATTACATCCCTATGTAGGAGAAAGATTCTCATAACTTTTGAGAATTGTAAGTCTATTAGAGAGAGTATACTTAGGTTGAAGGTATGGACATAAGTTGATTTTAATAGAATGATTTAAAAAAATTAAGGCATTAAAAGGGGGGATTATAATGGGGCAGGAGGAAGGGAGGGGAATAGAATGGGGTAAATTACATCACATGAAGAGGCACAAAAGACCTATTACAGTGGAGGGAAAGAAGGAAGGTTATGAGAACTGCTTGAATTTTACTCTCACCAGATTAGGCTCATAAAAGGAATAACACATTCACTCAGTTGGATTTAGAAAATTATCTTACTCTTCAAGTAGTAGGAGGGGAAGGGGAGGAAAGGAAAGGACAGACTGATAGAAGAGAGGAAAAGAAGGGGATAAGGGAAAGGGGAAAGGAAAGGGGAAAGGAAAGGGAGGGTGACTGATAGAAGGGGAGATAGATTGAAGAGGCAGTATTTAGAAACAAAACACTAGTGAGGAGGGATAGGATGAAGGGGAGGGAAAAGGTACAAATAAAGGAGAGATAGCATGGAGGGTAATAAAGAGTTAGTAGAGTCAAAATAAAGAAAATTACAATTTCCCTAATAAATGTGAATGAAAAAATTATGAATAAAATATTAGCAAAGCAATTATAGAAAGATATCAGTGTGATAATACACCATGATCAAGTAAAATTTATACCAAATTGCAGGATTTATTCAATATTAGGAAAACTATAAATAAAATTGACCATATCAATAGCAATTTTAATTGAAATCACAATTGTTTTACTAGATGCTGAAAAAGTTCTTGAAAAGTATGGCACACATTCTTATTAAAAACATTAGAGAGCATTGGAATAAATAGAGTACGCCTCAAAATTATAAACAGTATCTATCTAAAACCATTAACAAGCATTGTATGTAATGAGGATAAGCTAGAAGCAATCCCAATATCAGTCAAACAAGGAGGCACAGAACAACATCTCATACCCTATACCAAAAATAAGGTGGATTTGGGTAGAAGATTAAGGTGATATCATAAGTCAATTAGGAGAACAAAGAATAGTTTTCTTGTCAGATCTATGGAAATGGGAGCAGTTCATTACCAAAGAAGAGATAGAGAACATTATAAAATGCAAAATGGATAATTTTGATTACATTAAATTGAAAAGTTTTCGCAAAAATAAAACCAATGCAACCAAGATTAAAAGGAAGGTGATACTTTGCGAAATAATTTTTACAACTATTGTTGCTCACAAAGGACTGATTTCTAGAATATTCACAGAACTCAATCAAATTTATATGACTACAAGTCATTCCCCAATTGATAAATGAAAGAATATGAGAAGGCAATTTTTAGATGAAGAAATTAGAGCTAGCTAGAGTCATATGAAAAAATGCTCTAAATCATTATTGCTTAGAGAAATGCAAATCAAAACCTCCTTTCACCTATCAGAATGGCCAATATGACTAAAAAGGAAAATGATCAATGCTAGAGGGCATGTGAGAAAACTAGGACACTAATGCATTCTTGGTGGAATTGTGAACTCATCCTACCTTTCTGGAAAGCAATTTGGAATCATGCCCAAAGAGCAATAATGCGCATATCCTTTGATCCAGCAATACCAGTACTAGGTATCCCAAAAAGATCACAAAAGAGGATTAAAAAATCCACACATACAAAAATATTCATAGCAGCTCTTCTCATAGTGACAAAGATCAGAAATTGAGGGGGTACTCGTTAATTGGGGAATGGCTGAACAAATTATTGTATATGAATGTAATGAAGCACTATTGTTCTATAAGAAATCATGAGGGAAGGGACTACAGAATAGTCTGGAAAGACTTTCATGAACTGATGCTGAGTAAAGTGGCCAGTAGCAGAAGAACATTGCATAATGCTCACCTCTGATGGACTTGTTCATTTCAGCAATACAATAATCAAAGACAATTCTAAAAGATTTGTGATGAAAAATACCATCCATATCCAGAGAAGGAACTGTGGTGTTTAAATGAAGACTAAAGCTTATTATCTTCAATTTTTAAAAGTTGCCAGGTATTGTATTCATTCTATTGTTTTTCCCCCATTTTGATTTGATTCTTCTTTCACAACTTGATTAATATGGCTGTATGTTTAGCATGATTATACATGTGTAGTCTATTTTAGATTGCTTTCTCTCAGGGGGAGGGGAAGGGAGGAGAGAAGGGAGGGGAGGGAGAAAAATGTAAAACTTAAAACCTTGCAAAAATGATTGCTGAAAACTACTATTGCAAGTAGTTGGAAAAATAAATATATATTTTTATAAAAGCTTGTTATAAAAGTTACTTTTGACCCAGTGATTACACTATGGAATTAATAACTCAAGGAGTCAATGATATTATAAATATTCAAAGAACCACTTTTTGTAGTTAACAATTGAAAACAAGATAGATGCCCATTGGTTTAGCAAGAACAAATTTAATTACATTGGAACAATGGAATATTATTTTGCTGTGAGAAATGATAAACATAAGTAATTCAGAGAAATCTGGGAAGATTTTCATGAAGTGATGCAGAATGAAGAAGCAGAGACAGGCAAACTATATATATACATATATACATATATGTATATATATATATATATATATATATAATAAATACAACAAAGTAAATGGTTTTATAATCTTACAGTGAGCAGGTAAGTCAGACAGTATTTGCTCCTTTCTAGTCCCTGTCTCTTCTGGAAAGGGGCAGAACTGAATTCTCCCAGGTCTTTGCTATTATATGCTATGCATTATACATGTCCTTCTGTGGTGCTTAGTTTATAACCTTTTCTTTTTCTCACTGCTCTCTCCTCTTTGCCCTCATCCTCTCTCACTTTGGAGACTAGAGATTTAATCAGCCATGCACTGTTACAACAATTAGCCTGCTTTTAATCTATGTGAAATATGATAGCCCTCAGGTTATCAGTCACTTTCTTTGCTATTTTATGGAATTTATATTAGACAAAAAGTTAGGGGAAATTTCTAACATTAACTCTATGACTCATTTTTTTGATTAATTGGAAATATACAAATTTTACTTTAAATTTTGTGTATTTCCAAATAATCTCTGCCTTCTTTCATTTATCCATTACTGGCATAAAAATATAGACATAACAATACAAGTTTTCATAACTGATCATGGATTTTTAACCCAAAGCAAAACATGATAAAGGGAAGAATTTAGATTTTTTTTAAAAAAATAAAGATCTTATAAGAAAATGTTACCAGATGAGCAAGAAGATAGGAAGCTATGGAATAAATATTACCTCTGGAACATGGAACAATCTTTGGAGTGACCATTATGATCAACAACTGTAATGTGAGTACTTTGCAGGAATCCACTATAGCTCACTGTGATTTTTCCCTTCTCTATTTCAACTCAAGTTGTGTCTCTATCTCTTTCTTCATCTCTCTCTGTATTTCTGTGCATTTTTGCATCTCTCTCTCTCTCTCTCTCTCTCTCTCTCTCTCTCTCTCTCTCTCTCTCTCTCCAACTCTTTTTCTATTTCTATCTCTGTTTCCCTCTCTTTCTATATCTGTCTTCCTACCCTCCTCCATCCCCCCCCCTTTTTCTCTTTCACTGTTTTTCTCTCCAACTCAGCTGATTAAGACTCAGGCAGAGCTGAGGATGCTACTACCACTGCTGCTTGGTCAATAAAAACTCAGTAAATATTATTAAATCCTGCTGTGAATCAGACACTGTTAAGTGTGGGGGTTGGGGGGGGATGCAACTCCTTCAGTTCTAGCACCTTCTTCCTGCACTATGCTCTCTCAAAAGTTTTGTTCTTTACAAAACTTTTGGTTATGATTCAAATATGTCTCCTAGGTCAAAGATTGCAATAGTCCAATTTTCTCTAAGACTTAAAAGGGAACATAGTGCTCTGAACTACAATGTCAGTGGGTTTTTAAATCCTCATTTCAATTAAAAAAAAAAAAAACAACAGGCAGAGGTAGGTGGCGCAGTGGATAAAGCACCGGCCCTGGAGTCAGGAGGACCTGGGTTCAAATCCGATCTCAAACACTTAATAATTACCTAGCTGTGTAGCCTTAGGCAAGCCACTTAACCCCATTTGCCTTGCAAAAACCTAAAAAATACCAACCAACGAAACAAAAAAAAACAACACAAAGTAATTTGTGATAAATTTCAATGAACAATCTTGGTCCCATAGAATTGTATTCCCTTCTTTTTTCAGTAAAAAGATGGGATGCCATTTTAGCTGTCAGAAGCGGATGATGTGCCCACTAGCTTTGATTAAATGCTTTTCTTTTTGGCATGGAATCAAACGATTGATAAGGATTTGTTAAATGTCTGTCCTAAGCATAGTGCTGAAGGGTTCAATGCTGAGGGTGAGATAAAATGGAACAATTATACATTAAAGCAATGATAAAACTTTCTTAAGTGTTTATTTGCCTCTCAAATAAACCCTTTTTCACTCAGACTATTTGAAATTTTCTTCATATATATTTACCCACTTAAACAGGGTTGTGCTTGTAATTTAACAACTGTCTCTGGAAATACATACACACACACACACACATATACATACATATATATATATATATATATATATATATATATATATATATATGACCACCCAACTTTAGTTAGTGTGTCTGTATTAGTAATAGTTTTTTTTAAGTCTTATTAGCAACAAAACAGTAAACCAAACCTTATATTTGTAGATGTAAATGCTTACACAGAAAATCTAATGACTAACTCATATGGAGGATTGAGCTGGTTCTACCTCTGTGTTTAAGGGACCCTGACACTTTCTAAAAATCAAATAAATATTTAACTGAAGAATTTTAGTGCTTAAAGAGATTTTAGAGACATCTAATTAGATTCATTTATTTTATAAGTGAGGAAACTGAGGCCTACAAAGATGAAGTTATTTAGTCACTGGTACAACTAGGTCAAGAATTCAGGTCAGCCAATTTCTCATCCAGCTATACCTATACTATGATATATTGCATTCTTTTTTGTTTTGTTTTGCAAGTCAATGGGGTCAAGAGACTTGCCCAAAGTTGCAGAGATAAGTAGTTATTAAATGTCTGAGGTCAGATTTGACCTTAGGTTCTCTTGACTCCAGGGCTGGTGTTCTATCCACTGTGCCACCTAGCTGCCTCACCACCACATTGCCTTTTATCCTAACATGAGGAAACATTCTAGAAATGCAATCTGATGAAAACTTACCATCTTTCTGAATGGTACTCTCCATTATCCCTAGTTGCATTTATGAAATCTGATACACAGGAGGCCAGATAGATTTCTCAAGATCTGAGAAGGTTGAAATGACAAAACCCAGCATCACTCCCATAAATCTAGCTTCCCAGATTCATAAACATTAAATTGTCATTAGACATTCTACTATAATGGGAACTATATATATTTTTAATATCTTCATTGTGAATGAGATGAGTTCTTAACTATTTCTATCAGATTGATCAAGAAAGGAACCTGGAATTTCAAGGCATAATTATTCTTAGTATATCAATTAACAATAAAGACCATCTCTACAAGACATTCAGAGATGAAGATATCATATTCAGGTTTATTAATAAAGAGACCTATTAGGTAAATAATAATAATCAGTAAATAATAATTAGATAGATTTATGTGATGATTTTTTTTAAAGGATATAGATTAGTGGTACATTCCTCACTGGGCTACAATCATCTCTGAACAATCTGAAAATAGTCAAAAAGGGGTTTCAAGGTTTGGCAAGATTAATGGAAATTATTGTAATTACATTCAACCAACTTTTTTCTGAAGAGTCACCTAGACATGCCAAAGTGAACTGGTTTTCTAATAACAGACTTTTGAGTCGAACAAGCTGTGACCCTTCCTTTTTTTTTTCAGCATCCACTTAGTAAACAAATAGATGCAATGTGATAGCACTCTGTTGGCACATCATTCTTCAGTTTCAAGCAAGGAAAAAATTTTTCCCCTTTTGCAGAACTCACTTCAAGCAGGGAGGTGAGAGGGACAGACCTACTGCTGGTCAGGTACTCAGGCTATAAAGTAATGCCTGAGGTCTTCAGGAGTATCCAGTCACCTTCACACCTTTACTAGAAATCATTATCTTCTAAAAAGGATGAAATTTCTCTAAAAGGTTGAAATTCTGCTATGCTTTTCTAGGCCCCCATAATTACTAGACCCACATGGAAACTCAATTATGTTCAAATTCAGAAATACTCAAAGGTTTGGAATTTCTTTTCTCCTAGTGGGTGATTGTTGAGTTTCCAGTGTTTATTCTTTGAAGATGGAGATCATTGATTTAGACCTGGGGAAAAAAAAAACCTTAGAGATTATTCTTCTATACCAATCCCCTCCTTCTAAAAATGAAGAAATTGAGGTCAAGGAAACTAAGAGACTTGTCCAATTGGATACATTAAAGGACAAAATAAGAATTCAAATACAAATATTTTTACTTCAAAAATTGTGGCTCTTTGTACTGTTTCACCTATATCTTAGCTATTAGGGAACCTTCTGTAATCCAAAGAGCTAGGCTTCCCCCCCCCCCAATTCTTTAGTTTGAAAGGTGAGCAGATTCTAAGGGAAAAAATACCCCATGACCACATCCAGAGCCAAATCTATGAATGGTCAAATTGGCAAAGTCTGTCTTTTTATCCTTTCCACCCATTGTTGCTGTTAGCCCTTCTTCCCTTTGGACAATGTGTTGCTCCCAAAGGCTCAGTGACTCCATGATATCTTCTGACTACATGAGTCCTATAATGTAACTTCTATGTTCTGAAACCTTCCCTTACCCTCCTGTCATAAAAATCAGTGAATAAAACAATATATCAAGAACAGATTAGTAGCATCTAGAATTTTCAAGGTGTACATTTTATACTGATAATTTAATAATCAACTCGCAAGTCATTTTGAGATGGCTCCAGCATATCCTTGAATATATTCATGAGTCCTAAGGGATTCATTATTAGGTATTTACTGGAGATATCCTAAAACATGCTATAGGACTTGTTCTGATAGATTCTGTCCAGCTGAGAAGACTTTAAAGGCTAGGTGGGTGATAAACATCTATTACTGGATAGATACTAGCTCAATTCTGAGAGGCTCATCAAAAGGTTAGACACCAGGTGACCAGGTTTTTGGCTATGGCAATCAACTCCATTTTCTAGTGAGGAATAGAAAGATTCTAATCTGGTCAATGAAAGAAGCATCCTGGCCAATGAAATCATAAATCATAATATGATTGATTTTGAGCTAGGAGGAACCTCAGATAATCTAGTTGCTAGGAGGCTCAAAGACTATCAGACTTGTTGAATGCCACTTATCCATGAGATAGGTAGGAATGATTCATAGGTTAACTTTGGTGGCTACTCTGATTTATTTGAATGACAAGATTTAAAGGAGTTTCGAGGTTAGGGAAACTACTGGTCCAGATCCAGACACTCATTTACAACTTGTGGAAGGGCAGTTCCTGAAATGATTTAACTTGGCATTCAAGAACTAATGGGAGCTACAGGGGGTTTCCTAATTCTGGTTTAGATAAAAGACTGGGAAAGAGACACTGATGCTGAAGACTGGATCTATATCTGGCCACTGATCCCAGATGGTTCAGAGGAGAAAGTGAGACTGAAAACTTTGCATGCACTCCCTTACTCAAAATCCTGATGTCATGGCCTTCTTTGAGAACAAAGGACAAACAACAGCTTCTAATGGGAAAGAAGTGACTACTGTGTTGGAGGACTTGCTAGGTCAGTATCTAAGGAATTAGGATAAGAATAACAAGTGGCAGCTGTATCCTAGAACTGAGAGGAAAGAGATTAACTCTGGAACCCAGAAAAGAAATAACTATGTCGTGTGAAAGACAATTTAGAAAAGGGATAGCACAGAGAAAGAAAGCCCACAGTTCTTAGGATGGAATCTTTGGAGGAAAGACTTCTGATTCACAAGAGTTGGGTAGAGCTGGAAATGTTCACAGAAATCATACATTGTAGTCCACTCATTTTAAGGGCACGGCGACCCAGACCTAGAGAAGATGTATAAGGTCACACAGCTAAAAGTCAAGCTAAAATTGTCTTCCCTCTAATCTATCATGCACATAGTTGCTAAATTGATATTCCTAAAGCACAGAGTTGATCCTACCATTTTCCAGTAATCTTCACTGACATTTCATGCCTGTCACCTTCATACACTTCTTATTGCAATCAAATAAGTCTCTCTTCTATTCCCACACACAAAATTCCATTGTTTTTACTTTTTTATCTATATATAATTTCTATATCTATATCTATATCTATATCTATATCTATATCTATATCTATATCTTGACAAGTGGCACAGTGGATAAAGCGGTCTTGGAATCAGGAGTACAGGAGTTAGAATCTAGTTGAGTGACTTTGGACATGTCACTTAACCCTGATTGTCTTGCATGCAGAGCTATTTCCAGTTATCCTGATCCATAATCTAGTCACTGGACTCAGATGGTTCTAGAGAAGAAAGTGTTGCTGGTGATTTAGCATAGCACCCCCTTACTCAAATCTAATTTATACCTATTCTTATACCTACATCAATATCTATATTATATCTAATACTATTCTTATACCTACAACTATATCCATACCACATCTCCTTCTATATCTCTATATCTACATCATATTTATACCTACACTTGCATCTATAACCCTATATCTATATCACATCTATATGCATACTGATACCTCTATCTATACTATATCTACACCTATATTTATATCTATATCTATATCATACTTAAATATACTATATTTACTATGCTATATACTTAAATATACTATATCTACACCTATATCTATACTATGCTTAAATTTCTAACTTTATATATTACCTATTTCTATATCATCTATACCTATACTTCTATCTTTATCTATTTGTATAATCTATATAATAGTTTGTATATATATTTACTTGCTAATATGTATCCCCTATCAGTCATTTGTAGGTTTCTTGAAGGTAAGAACCATTTGGTTTTTTAACTGAGTATTCAGTACAACTCCTTGAACCTAACAGATACTAAATAAATATTTGCTGAATTGAATTAAATTTGATTAAGATTAAAAACCCAATTCCTTTCACTCCAGATGCAGGATTCTTTTCACTATACCATACTACCTGCTGATAAATATTTAACCACTAGTTCATTGGGCGAAAAGTATGCTCATTACACACTTAAATTTAATCTACATTATTAGCATTTTCTCCATTTCTTAAATGGATACAATCAACAAAACAATAAAACAAAACCCAATTTTTAGTTTGTCATTTCAGAGACATAAATGTTCACAATGAAAATTTAACAATTAACTTTCTGTAATCTCTCTAGCCTATTCTAGCTGACACTAGCACATCTCAGACTTTAGGCATAAAGTGTCAGTAGTAGAATACAAAGGAAGCATTTATTTGAGAGTTGTCCTTTAGCCTTAATAAGTCCTTTTGCAAAACTTGCAGAATATAGAGAGATCCTGGATAGCAGTTTGGGTAGAATGGATTGTTGTTATTTATATATTCCAGCAAAATGTTCATTTTTTTGCAGCTTATTATAATAAAGAAAACAGAAACATCACAATGCATGTAATGCAGAGGGCTGAACCTGGAATCTGGAAGACCTGAGTTTCAATTCTGTCTACTTTAAGAATTTCTGTTAGCTATTAGTCTTCCTTTTGAGTTTCCATACTAGTATGCTATAGTAATTTCTAAGATAGTTTGCCAAAAGGAGTTTTTGAAGCAATAAAAGCATTGTCATGTTGAAA
Organism: Macrotis lagotis; assembly: GCF_037893015.1. NCBI lineage: Eukaryota > Metazoa > Chordata > Mammalia > Peramelemorphia > Peramelidae > Macrotis > Macrotis lagotis. Next base: position 122,003,049 of record NC_133660.1, on the reverse strand, counting down.
CTCATTTTCAAGAACACCCCAGTCTTAAACTACCAGTAAATAATCCAATGCAACTTCATCTCTGGAAACAAAATCTTGGCTATATATTAGCTGCTTTAGGTGATATTGAAGAGTCTGGTATCAATTACCTAGATTCTTGGGTTTCACATCTAGAGTAACTTTTTTCTTATCTTGAAACAAGAAGAAAAGAAAATCCTCAAAAGAAGGGGCTAATTCTCCTAACAGTTGGCAAGGACCAAGCATGTGCCATGATAAGGCACTACATCATTTCTACTACACTAAAGACTAAAACATTTGATAAATTAATGGCTTCAATGGATATGCAGTCTTTGCTGATGCACTCAGTGATTGTTCAGGAACTTGAATTTTCCAAATGGGAACAATAGCATTGTAAGGACATTATTACCCTCTGGCTCAATAATTTAATTTTAGAGATTTCTCAGATGATAGCTTGGAATCATCTTGTTTATAGAGATCAGGGTAAAGGCCTCCATCAGCCCTTCTTAACTAAACTAAATTTGACATTTATAATTCCAAGATAAAGCTTTTTTTTTCCTGAGACCGCTTTACCATATTATTAGAGAATCGAAGAACAATTACAGTGAAGGCCTGATTAATGAAAATATGACACTCCTCCCCCTCTCCCCTCAACACCAAAGTATATATATATATTTGAATTCATACTATTTGAAGTTATAATTATGTACAATATTATAAATGGTTCCAGTCAATTGGAAATATACAGTGTGAACTCAAATAATATGATTACTGTAGGGAAATCTTTATTCTCACTAATCAGGATTTGACTGTATTCATGTAAATATTGTCTAGAACATTCAGGAACTCTGATCCAGAGAAAACCTCTAACAACAATGACTGGCAACATCTTAAACTCTGTAAAGTACTTTTTAATTAATTCTGCATCTCATTTGAACTCACAAAAAGAAGAACTTGGTGTAATAGAATGAGCACAGAACTTGGAGTCAGGAAGAGCTTCTAATACTTCTAATATTTACTATGTGACCATGGACTAATTACAACCATAGTTTTCTCATCTATAAAATGGGGACAATGGATATAGGAGATTTGTAAATCAAATAATATAACTTATGTAAAACCTTTTGCAAACATTGTAGCACTAGATCAAATTCAATTATTTTATTAACAATTCATGAAGAATGTACAATAAGGTATTATTATTATTATCATCATTCCCATTTTATAGATGAGGCAACTGAGGCTCAAAAGAGTAACAACTTGCCTGTCTACACAGTTAGTTGAGTGTCAGAGACAGGATTGAAACACCCATTTCCAAAAGGTTTTCCATGGCGCTACCTCTCCTTATGAGGTGCTACAATAATCCTCTCTCTCTTTCCTGTTTCCAGTGGACTGCACTCTCTGTAATACCTGTAGATCAGTTCAGTTATATGAGTATCTGCTTAGGTTATCGAGGTTTACATCTGGTTGATTTTTTTTTGTTTGCTTGTTCATTTTTCAGTTACATCTAAAGTAGTTTTCAACATTCATTCATTTGCAAGTTTATGAGTTCCACATTTTTCTACCACCCTCCCTTCCCCCACCCCCTCCCCATGACAGCAAAAAATCTGGTATAAATTAATCTTCCTTTGGAACAGCAGTCTACTCTGGAGGAGCATGATTCCCCCAAAATAACCTCTCATGCCCCTATACCCTTCTTTATTTTATTTTATTTTATTTTTTTAGATTTTTGCAAGGCAATGGGGTTAAGTGGCTTAGCCCAAGGCCACACAGCTAGGTAATCAATAAGTGTCTGAGGCCAGATTTAAACTCAGGTACTCCTGACTCCAGAGCCAGTGCTCTATCCACTAAACCACCTAGCTTCCCCTATGCCCTTCTTTATTAATCATTCTCTTATGAATCTCTCTCTCTCTCTCTCTCTCTCTCTCTCTCTCTCTCTCTCTCTCTCTCTCTCTCTCTCTCTCTCAGTTTCTCTTAACCAGAGCAATAATTAAGTAAAGATTTTGTCCCAAAAAAATCTGGTATAAATTGTATATATACAATCATATTTAAGATATTCCTTATTAGTCTTATTGTGAAAGAAGAATTAGAAATAAGGATGAAGAAAACATGAGAAAGAATGAAACACGTAAAAGAAATCTTAAAATGTGAAGATAGTATGCTTTACTCTGCATTCAGACTTCATAGTTTGTTTTTTTTTTGGTTTTTGTTTGCTTTGTTTTCTGGATATGAATGCCATCTTACATAACAGGTCTCTCAAGATTGTTACAGTGATCTCTGCTTAAAGATTCAAGGATGTTAAGCACAGATTCTAAAAGAAAGAGGACAGGGAAGAAAGAAGATAGAGATGGAGAAGAGAGGAAGAGATGGAGAGAGGGAGAGAGGGAGAGAAAGAGAGATGGGGGGAGGTAGATCTCAAGAGGCCAGAAATTGCCTCAACAATTCACATTATCTGTAATCCAGTGATCTTGATCATATTCAAGACAGTAAAGTTGGAGAACTGTATGAGATCTGAGAAAGATGGCAGCCTGGAGTCAAGAGATGCCTGGACTTCAATTCAATATCTTCTTACTACTTATGTGATACTAGGCAAGATAACAACTTCACAAGATTATTGGGAAAAAAGAAGGTTATTTCATTGTTGTCCCTACATAGCCTGTCCTAACTATAGTGACTGACCCCTTGGCTGTGGGTTGATTGATTGAAAACACTTTCAATTTAAAGGGTTATTATGATTTAAGTGTGAATCATAAATATTTACTATGAAACACTACAGGGGAACATACATTGAGGTAGTGAGTTACATATACTGAAAACAGGGAGTAAGAACTAGATCAGAGTTATAGGACATTCCTGAATGAGGAACTTCTTTCTACCAATGCAGATAAACACTATCTCAGCAACTTAAAGTCTTAGAGAAAGTATTATGAGGTTAAGGGACTTACAAAATTCATACTATATGTCAACATGTTGGAAGCAGCATTTGAACCAGGTCTGATTTGACTCCAAAGGCAGCTTCCTGTCCAATATGCTACACTACTTCTCATAGAAGATTTTGCAGTTTTGTTCTTGATATCTGGTTTCCTTCTTAGTTATTTTTCCTTTACCATCTTCTGTTTTGTTTTTCTCTTGCTATTAACTTCCTTCCTTCCTTCCTCCCTTCCTTCCTTCCTTCCTTCCTTCCTTCCTTCCTTCCCCCTTCCTTCCCTCCCTTCCTTCTTCCCTTCCCTCCCTCCCTTCTTCCTTCTTTCCTTCATCCCTTCCTTCTTCATCCCTCCCTTCCTTCCTCCCTCCCTTCCTCCTTCCTTCCTTCCTTCCTTCCTTCCTTCCTTCCTTCCTTCCTTCCTTCCTTCCTTCCTTCCTTCCTTCCTTCCTCCCTTTCTTCCTCCCTCCCTCCTTCCCTCCCTCCCTTCCTTCATTGTAATTAACTGCTTCTGATATTAACTTATTTCTAATGAAGAGAGAACAGACAATGAGAGTTCCAGTCTCTGTGAGCATGGGCACTGTGCTTGATCTGATTCAAGGCTAAACACAGTTTTTAGATTCTATGACTGTTTTCTTATTTCATGGTAAAGAAGGACCTATTCAATTGGTTGCTAAGCCAGAAAGGAGAACACATACAAAAAGTTATCAAAGGAATAACTTGATGTCTTTCTTTTTATGATGGTGATCAAGGGAAGACAGGCTATAACCCTCTGGGTAGGGAGAGAGGTCTCAGACCTTTATTTCCTCTTTCTGTCCAACAAAATTGCATGATTCTGCTGCTGCTTTTGTCACTGTTGTGTCTATTCCCCACCTCCTCCCATCTTAGTTGAAAGAGTATTAGAGATGACTGCAATCTTGTGAGCTTTGATAAGGTTAAAAGTCAATAATACAACCTGCCAGCAGCTAAACCTAGGGAGGAGCAACCTGCTTAACCTTGGAATAGCAGTAGATTGATGTCAGCCAAGAGGGAGTGATTGTTCAGTGGTTCTACCATAATTAGAAGTGAAATTAGTGGGGGAGGGGAATAATTGACAAGCAACTGATTTAATTTTGAACCCATTCTTCTTAGAAACTGAAGGATTTTGGGAGAGGGGTGTTTTTATACCACTGTTCCTGCTTCATCTCTTAGTAAATATCCCTTTTGTAGAAGTTGTGTTCTTAATTGGTTTAATCATACTAAGGTGCTAATCACTGGGTCAATTAATGATAAAGAAAAGATATCAACTGTAACTGAAGATTGATATTGGGAAGAACACACCTGAATTGTCTGCTCCATAAAATTAAGTTCTCTGAGGTCAGTGACTATCTTTTATCTCTTTTTGCATCTCTTAACCCAATGACACATAATAGGAGCTTGATAAATATTGATTGATTAATTGATTGAATTTGTACTTAAGCCTTAATGCCAAAGATGTCTTCAGAACCCTGAAGAAGAGACTATAGCAATGCTTGTGAAGTTTGGATATGTATCTTCAAAATTTACATGAGTTATACCAGTTTCATTTCTATGGTTGTGGCTTGCTAGACTTACACATCCCAAACTCTCTAAAAGTTATTTTTTTCAGATCTCAAAGCAAAACTCTGAGCTGAATCAAAATTTTAATTCCTGCTTCTCATGCTCAGTTATTCTTGAGGTTACCAAGATGTGTCATTTTGGGAATTTCACATTTTTATCCACTGTCCATGACCTGGCAAAGAGCCCTCTTTTTCTCTCCCCCCCCCCCCACAACTGTTGGAAAGGACTCTTCCTTGTCTGGATCTCAATATTATCTTTCTTCATCTTGGGTTTCAACTGTAACCATTTAACCTTTCTAGAGCCTTCCATGCTCTGGTACATTTGATAGCTGCTCTCTTTCAATTATTGTTTTCATTTCCACATTGTGAAGGTTAGGGGTTTGACAACCCATTATCTGGAAAATTGATGTAAAATTTTTTGGCTCTCCCTTCATTCCAGAGAAGTTTGAATTATTATGGTATTAAAATATTGATAATATACAATACTAACATAGTTTATACATTTCTGAATTTCTGAGGTTTTTTTATGTCATTTGTTGGCCGTCAATGGTCATCTGTGTCTTCTACAAAACTCCCAGAAAGGTCTTATTTAATTTATTATGCAAATCCAAAATATATAAAAAAACATTATTTGAAAGGGGTATCTGTAATCTTATCTTTCTCTTTTGGTAAGTCCCCTGAAATAGTTTCCAGTACTCAGCTTAGTGCTTTGTGCAAAACAAGTGTTTAACAAAATAGTTTAAATCAATTGATTATTTAATTCTTAATAGTAAAATCACTACTAAGGATAGATTCCTCTGAGATCATATTTCTATGCTTTTATCAAATAGTCATTTCCCCCTAGATTTTTTCTCATTGAAACTACACAATAGCCCTGGGAAATAGATGTTATTGAAAAATTAATGCATATTGAAAATATTGAATTTTTATTCAATATTGAAAAACTAATGGAGACAAAAGTTAAATGACCTGCCCAGATATTGAGAGCACATCTCTGTTCACTCAAAAGATAACAGAAAGACATGTGGTGGGTAAAAGTATACTATAGCATATACCTATTAAATATATACTCAATACATGACACAGAATAGGATATATCTCAACAAAACAGTAGTGAACAGAAGAAAAAAACTGGCTGATGATATGTAAGATTATGAAATTACATGTGGATAGCTTGGATTTGTCATGTATAATCAGTGCATTGATATTAAAGTCAAATGGTGAAATGAACATTTGTGGTGATTAAAAGACCTTTGGAAATGACATTTAAATCATATTCATGATCTTGCTGGGGTAAAAATCTTTTCTCCATCTGATCATCTACCAATACCCAAGCAACCATAATTCTTGAAGGATCATGCTGAGTGAAGCATCTTCATTTGGGAATTTTTGTTTCCCTAGAAGTTTCCCAATGCATTGTCAGATTCTAAATATCTTGCTTTATCTCTTTTGAAAACTCAAATTAACCAATGGTTCATCTATTTTATTTTATTTCCCCCCCAAAAACTAACTCCTAGTTTTATTTCCCAATTCAAGGATTTTTATTTTATTTTTAATTTCATTACTCTCTCCTTTGAATTTTGGGAATTCTCTTTTTGTGTAACTTTAATATTTGTTTAGTTTTTAAATTGTGTTCCCATTTCCATAGTCTCATCTTTCTCTCTCTTTTATTGATGTGTTAAGAGATAGTTCTCATTGTTATTGTCAGAAATTATTGTTTCTAACATTTACTCTTTAATTCACTCATTCTTTAGGATTAGATAATTTAGCTTTAGCAATTAATTTTAATCTATATTTCATAGATTGTTAATTGAATCTAATTTTTATTACATCATAGCCCAAAAGGATGCATTTATTCTTGCTTTTCTGCATTAGCTTCTGAGATTTTTAATGTCTTAATATATGTTCTGTTTTTGTGAGTTTCATTTAAAGAAATAGGTATATTCTTTTTTTCTCATTCAATATTCTCCAATATTCAATGATAGTAAGTTTTTTAAGTAATTTGGTAATTTCTTTCTTACTTTATTTTTAGATTTATCTAAATCTGCAATTAGTAAATTGAGTTCTCCTATTAGTGTAGCTTTGCTATCCATTTCTTTCTGTAACTAACTTAAGTATTCCTTAAAAAATTTGAGGGATGACATTCAGTGCATATATATGATCAGAGTTGATATAAGTTCATTTTTTATGATACCTTTTAACAAAATGTAGTTTCTTTTATTATTCCTTTTAATTAGGGCTATTTTTGATTTTTTCCTCTGGGATCATGAAAGCTGCCCTCACCTTTTTTACTCTGGCCTATGCATTCTGCTTTAGCCCTTCATTTTAACTTTGTGTTTTTATTTTTCAATCATGTATCTTATAAATAATGTTTTGCTGGGTTTTGGTTTCGGATTTATTCTGCTATGCTCTTTTGTTTTATGACTGAATTCCTCCTGATGTTCTATCCCAGTGATGATTATGGAAGATAATGAATTGGCAGAAAGACCAAAAGATCAACTTTATTCTTACTGTATCAGTTCTATAGATTTTCAAATGAAAACGTATTATCAGAGTTTCCAGGCTATCACTGTTATTTTGCTACATTAATGGTTATAGATAACTAGGTGGTAGAGTAGATAGAGTCAGGAAGATTTGAGGTCAATTTCTATTTCAAACACCAGCTGTATGATCCTGAGCAACTCACTTAATTTCTCTCAGCCTCGGTTTCTGAATTTTTTTGTTTTTGTGAAACAAATGCAATAGTCTATATAAAAGTACTTTACAAAAGGGCTGAATTATTATAGATATATTATCGTTCTATTATTATCCCAATTTTACAGTTGAGAAAAGTGTAAAATTGGCTTAATAATATGAAATGAAAGTGAAGTCAGGCTTGCCATCACATATAAAGTTACCCACCTTTGTTAATAATTCAATAATGATCCTATGATTTGACGCTGATATATTTGGAATTCCCAACTTTCACACCTGTCTTCTCCATGAACAATTGTTGCAGCCAAAGTGGATGATATTATTTGACAAATTCATTATATGCTTTCTTTCCTCCAAAAGCAATCCATAATCTTACTGCTATGGTTTATCCCTTTGCTCAGAAACACTTTGAGATGTCTGGATTTCTGGAATAACCCGACAAAGCCACCTACTTTTTTTGCAAGTAATGGTGAAGCAATCTTAGTGAAGAATCTATCTTGACTTATCAGGATCATTTCAGTACCTTTGGGCTACCACATCAACTTACTCCAAGTTGCTTGCTCCAACTTTTTTCCTTTCTAATACATAAACTGACAGTGGACTTCCCCAAAAGTAGACTTGAGTGAGTTTTGAATGAAAATTCTCTGGACATATGTAGGATTCTCTTGGCTTGGTTTTATACAATAAAAGTCTTAAAGTTTTCTACTTTATAGCTACAACAATGATCACATATCTGGTGCTTAATAAATTCTACTTAATTGATTAATCATTATCATGCTTATCATGCTCTGGTATAAAAAAAGATTCATTTTCTTGGGTTCAAAACTAATCTCAGACACTTACTATCTATGTGACCTCCTGTTTGCCTCAACTTTCTCATCTGTAAAATGAACTGGAGAAGGAAATGCAAACCATTCTGGTATCTTTGCCAATAAAACCACAAATGGGGTCATGAATAATTGAACACAGATAAAATAACTCAATAACAAATAATATTATGTCAGTTGAGTCAGAAGTCTTTCTAGGAGTTTGATCTATCACAGCTTTTAAGCTCTTTGTTATAAGGTTAAGATTGGCTATGAAAAAAAGAGATTGAATATAATTGGAACTGCTTTAATTCATTCATTATGTTCCAAGTACTACACTAGCTGCTGGGGATACAAATACAAAAAAAAACGACATACTATCTGCTTATAAAGAATTACATAAATAACACAGGACATTGTACTATCAATTCTAACATTGACCCAATTAATGTTCCCAAAGTACAGTTCTAATTCTGTCACTCCTACTCACAAGTTTTAATGACTCCCCATTGCCCATGAAATATTAACTAAATTCCTTTGTTAATAATTTAATAATGATCCCATGTTTTGACACTGATGTATTTGGAATTCCCAACTTTACTTCACACTGGTCTTCTCCATGAACGATTGGTGCAGTCAAACTGGATGAGTCATGATTTGACAAATTCATTATACACTTTCTTTCCTCCAAATTGTTGTTCATACCATTCCTTTGTCTAGAATTTCATTCTTTTTTTCATTTCTTAATTTCCACTCCCTGTCTTGCCTATCCAATCCATTCTTAAAGTCTCAGTTCAAACATTATCTGCTGCCTAAAATCTTCCCTGATCATCCTCCTGTCTCAAGTAAAGTGATCTATCACTTGTCCCAACACCTGCAGCATTATATACTGGTCTTAGGACCCTTTCTTCCTAACATTATATTTATTTCTATTTTTCCTATTAGACTACAAGCTTCATGAGGTTGGGAACTGTGTCCTCCCTTTTTATATTCCTCATGATATCTGGTACATTGGTGAAAGACTGACTGAATGAATATTGAAGCAGTTTATGACCAAGGAAGAGATGGAGAACATCATTAAAAACAAACTAGATACTTTGATTACATTAAATTAAAAAAAAAACTTTTGCACAGACAAAACCACTGTAACCAAGATCAAAAGAAATGTAGTAAATTGGGGAACAATTTTTATGATGTGTCCCTGACAAAGGACTCATCTCTAAAATATACAAAGAACTGAGTCAAATTTTTTAAAAAAAGACAAGCCATTTCTCAACAGACAAATGGTCAAAGGATATGCAAAGGAAATTTACAGATGAGGAGATCAAAGCAATCCATAGTCATATGAAAAATTGTTCTGAATCATTATTTATTAGAGGAAATGCAAATTAAAACATCTCTGAGATATCACCTCACACCTCACACCTCACAGACTGGCCAATATGACCAGAAAGGACAATGATCAATGTTGGAAGGGATGTGGGAAATCTGGGACACTAATACATTGTTGGTGAAGCTGTGAACTCATCCAACCTTTCTGGAGAGCAGTTTGGAATTATGTCCAAAGTGCAATAAAAATGTGCATACCCTTTGATCTAGCAAAACCACTACTAGGTCTATACCCTGAAAAGATTATGAAAAGGGGTAAAAACATCACCTGTACAAAAATATTCATAGCATCTCTGTTTGTGGTGACAGAGAAATGGAAGCTGAGGGAATGTTCATCAACTGGGGAATGGCTTAACAAACTGTGGTATATGTATGTGATGGAGCACTATTGTTCTATTAGAACCCAGGAGGGATGGGAATTAAGGGAAGCCTGGAAGGATTTGCATGAACTGATACTGAATGAGATGAGAAGAACCAGAAGAACACTGTACACCCTAACAGCAACATGGATCAACCTTAATGGACTTGCTCATATCAACAGGGAACCAATCAGGCACAATTTTGGGGTGTCTCTGATGGAGAATGCCATCTGTATCCTGAGAAAGAATTGTGGAGTTTGAACAAAGACCAAGGACTATTACCATTAATTTTTTTTTTTAGGTTTTTGTAAGGCAAATGGGGTTAAGTGGCTTGCCCAAGGCCATACTAGGTAATTCTTAAATGTCTGAGACCGGATTTGAACCCAGGTACTCCTGACTCCAGGAGTGGTGCTTTATCCACTACGCCACCTAGCTGCCCCTATTACCTTTAATTTTTTTTAAAAATGTTGTCTTATTATGTAATTTTGCTATATCTTATACTATATGTTTCTTCCTTAAGGCTATGATTTTTCTCTAATCATATTCTACTTAGATCAATCCATACTATGGGAATGATGTAAAGACTAGCAAATTGCCTCTGGGGGGCTGGGGAGGGAGGGAAGTGAGATTGGGGGGGGGAAATTGTAAAGCTCAAAATAAATAATACCTTTCTAAAATTAAAAAAAAATAAATGAATGAATGAGTTGACTAGACTAGACTGATCCAATCACTACTATCTATCACAAATGACTATAGTAATCCCTGGGACTTCTTTGAGTTGTTGAACATAATTACTACCAGTCAGAAATCATCCCTATTGAGGGTTTTAAACTTGTATAAGGTCACCTATAACTTCTTATTACACAGAGCTACCCTATTCATAGCTATCTCCTCCAAAGTTAAATCCATTTGTTTAAAAACTTTATTCAATATTAAAGAAATCTAAATTAAAATTCTAATTCATTTTTTTTTGTTATTTTTCCCCCACTGGCTACTTGCAGATTTTATGAAAAGAAAATAGAATTTGTTGATGGAAGAAAAATGTATTGAGAAATATTGAGATACAGAGAAGTTGTGGGAAGGAAAAGCCTATTCATTGAACACCTGTCACCCTGGCACCACCATCTGTATATGTGACAGATTTTTACCCTGACCCACTTTTCTATTTATTCTGTCAGCAAGATATGGGGACTCTTTGAGAAATAGAGTCACATAAATTTAAGATGGTTATTTGAGTTTAACTGTTATTTTCTTCCATTTCTCTCTCTTTATGAAATTCTTTTTATTCCTTTGTCCTTCTATGAATTAATTTCTGACTTAGGTGGCAAGCCCATTGAGTACAAGATATGACCTCTGACATTTTATAAAAATCCCAGTGCAAACAAGCCCTTGGAAGAATTTATATATGTGGAAGGAAAAAATTACAAACTAATAGATAATTCAAAAGAAACTGTAACACCAAAAGAGGAGGCAAATTTTTAAACATATTCTGATCATAGAAATAGAGAGTTTCTGAGATTTAGAATGACAAAGACTTTAGATTTTGCCTAGTATAAACACTTCATTTTACAGATGAGAAAAATGAAGTTTGATGACTTCCCTAAGGTCAGTCCTAAATATCAGAGGTTAAATTTGAGTCCGGAGCCTCTAATTAGAGTTTTTTTTTCCTCTATAATTCCATTTCTGGTGACAATAATCTCTTGGTCAGACCTATAGAGAAAGAATGAAAGCAGATTTAGTGCACAAGTGATCATTCCCTAGAATTCAATGCCTAGATGGTTTATAACATGTATTTCTTCATACTGAACAAAACAGATACATAATAAAGATGAATAAATCAAGATTGTGGGGGCACATAGCCTACATTATTTGCGTAGGCTAGTTCTTTAGAAAAATCACCATTTTTCCATTTCCATTCATGCCACGTAGGTTCAGCCTAGGTAATTTCAGAGAGTGATATTTCTCAGTTGTTTGTTCTCGGGACATACATGGTTCTTGGAAACATAAGAAAGATAATGAAATTGGGTCTATCAGAACACATCTAGTACCAGAAACAGGTGAATTTAAGATCGTTGAAGACCTGGGACCTGAGACATCTTAGAGGCAGCAAATAAGAAATCAGGAAATGATTATGAATGTTTTAGTAGAAGTACAAGGCAATGCCCAGACTACATTAAAATACTGACCTATAAGTATTCAGAGCTCACTTGATCAGGTAAGATAATATGTAAAGCACTCGCTACCATTTCCATGTCTATTATTAATATTCAAACATTTTGCGAAAGACCAAGGGAAGGGAAGTAGGTGTTGACTTTTCTGAACAGGGTTGAACGCATTGATTTGGAGTTAGAAGATCTGAGTTCAACTCCCAACTCTGACTCTTTCACAGAAGGCAATTCATTTCAACTCCCTGATGATTACTATTCTCATCTGGATAAGTAAGATTATGATACTCTAAATTACCTTTTTTTCTTGCATGATGTGAGGAAGATGCTTTATTTAAAAAGTTCTATATAAAATATGAATTATCTTTTTTCTCATCTTTATCTCATCTATAAAATCCCATTGCATTATATATTTGTGGGAATATTGAAAAAATTACACCTCAATTGGCTTCTACTTTTCCTGATCAACATTTTGGTAGTATAATAATGATAATAAAAATAATAATAAATAGTAATAGTTATAGCTAGCATTTAAATAGGGTGTCCCAAAAATCTTGGTGCCATTTAAGTTAAAGTTTAAAATTGCTTTTCCTCAAAAGCTCCCACTTTCTCCTAGCTCTGAATCTTTGATGATCCTAAAAATATTTAAGATTAAAATATCTGTTTATAGAATATATTTAATACTATAGCTTAATGTCTTGAAATGTAATTACTTAATATAGTTACTTATTAGTGTTGAATGTATCATACCTTTCTACAATTCCCTCTTTAGTGTCAATATATCATGTATATGTCACAGGTCTGATTAAATAATTGTTAGACTAAAAATCCCACTATGCCTAGAATTCACAGGCTGTTGTTGCATATTAGGTACATTATGACCGATACTGTCCTTTTTGAAAATATCATACAGCCCATTTTACCTAAAGGATATAGGCATTGATGAGACAGATTGGATTTTTCTCCCATAAAATTATCTGATTTAGTTTGCTGAGACTATTGATAATAAATAACCAGCTCTGTGTCAGGAATCAGGAACAAAGGAACTTTCTTTTGTCCTTTTCTTTTTTCTTTTTTTTTTAGGGATTTTTTTTTTTTTGCAAGGCAATGTGGTTAAGTGGCTTGCCCAAGGCCACACAGCTAGGTAATGAGTGTCTGAGGTCAGATTTGAACTCAGGTAGTCCTGACTCCAGGGCCAGTGCTCTATCCACTGCACCACCTAGCTGCCCTCTTTTGGCCTTTTCTGTAAGGACTTCTGATCTTTAGACATAGTCAAGTCATTCCTACCCCTTTTTCCTTTGAAGCTACCTTTTGAACGATTGACTAAACAACTGTGAAGCACATTGGATAATGTTGGATGTAAAGTTAGGAAGATGTGAAATCAAATCCTGCCACAGACTAGTTGGGTGACCCTGGGAAAGTCACTTCTCAACCTCTGTTGACTCATTTGTAAAATGGGGATCAACTTTACAATGTTATGGTGAGTACCAAATGGAATAATACATCCAAAACTCTTTGCAAATCATAAAGTATTACATAAATCTGGGACTATTGTGCAGGTTGAAAAAAAATGCTTTGTGTAATTGAATATAAGTATCCTATATCTTCAGTAGACACATTGAAAGTAATTTTCTGACAAGTCCAGTGGCAGATGGGCAGCTAGGTGGTGCAGTGGATAGAGCATCAGACCTGAAGGCAAGAAGACTTACCTCCCTGAGTTCAAATCCAGCCTCAGGCACTTACTAACTGCATCACCCTAGGCAAGTCATTTTGCCATGTTTGCCTCAGTTTCTTCATTTATAAAATGAACTGAAGAAGGAAATGGTATACCACTCCAGTAGCTTTGCCAAGAAAACCCCAAATGAGGTCATAAAGAGTTAACTGAAATAACTAAAAAGTAGCAGGGAGAATAACAGAGAAGCTGTAGACTGTTTCTAAATTATTTTGATTTCTTCTAGTCTCTATATTTTGAGATCTCATTCTACATCATTTGGAAATTTTAAGTATTTGTTATAACAATGTTGATTAAAATAATTCCTTATTAATATTGCTTTCTTCCATTAAAAATGGAGTTAAATAGAAACAGTGCTGGGCAAATCATTATCTTTTTTAAAAATATATTCAATATTCTGTAGACTATTTTACTGGTGGATGAAATGACTTGAATTGAATTTTTAAAATGTTTTTGAACATAAGATTAGCTTTTATAGGCTCATTGAAAGAATATTTGAGACAACTATAGTAGTAGACTTGGCGACAGGACTAGTGAGTCAGCCTATTCCCAAGGTTTTAATTTCTGTCATTGAGTCTCTTTTTAGGAAGGGATTACACATAGCTTAAATATTGTTATTGTTAAATCTGATAGCATCTATTAAAAGGCTGCTCTTAAATTTTTATGGATCAAAATTTTATTCAGGCAGATGTGAGAAATGATATGATGATGTCCAACACCCTTCTTTTGCCAAGTAAAGTAACAGGGATTTAACTGAGATTCTTAATATCCAAATCTAGTGCTTTTCTTTTTCCTTCAACCCCTTGACACTAAAGCACGGGTTAAAACCTAGGTTCATGTGGTTAGCAAGAGTCAGAGCTTAGATTCTAACCCACTTCAATGTTGAATTTGGAATCAATAGACAAAGATTAAAATCCAGGCATATTCTTTCCTTGGGGCTTTGGGGAAGTTTCTTGAATTTTCCGCATCTCAATTTCCTTATTTGTTTAATGAGGGCATTGAACTGGATAATATTTAAGATCCTTTCCAACTCTCAATTTATTAACCTATAATTCCATTTCTAGACTATGCTGTAGTTATAATCAGTGAGGACTTTTTAGCAAGGTAGGCCTAATGTATCCAAAAGGAGTCATGAAACCTAGGATTCTATTACTTTAGCAAATCACCCTTCCTACGCCATTCTCTCTCTCTCTCTCTCTCTCTCTCTCTCTCTCTCTCTCTGTCTGTCTCTGTCTCTCTGTCTCATTCTCTTTCTTTTTTTCTGTGTCTCACCTCACTCTCCTCATCTCTCTCTTAATCATTTCTTTACTCCCTCCTCCCCTCAAACTTGGCTCTTATAAAATAGCATTAGTAATATTAATCAATAAATATTCATGAAGTTCTTGGAGATGAAAGGTGCTATAACATAAATTCAAAGTATAATGTTCCTGGCTCACAATTCTGGATTTAAACATCATATTTATGTATATTTGATATAGAACCCTAAAGACTTCAGTTGACTTTATTCTGCCCAAAGCCCAAGTCCTTTCCCCAAATTTACTTAGGGAAGTGTGAAGATTTAGGGAGAGGAAAGCTAGGCTTAAATATTCCAGGGGACATTATAGCATCCTTTCTTTTTTTTTAGTTTTATATCTTATCCTTTAGGATTAGCACATTATTGAAGCCTATATTTTACAGATAAAAGGAAGAAGAAAGGCAGGGGATGATAATATAAATAATTGTGAAGTTATAACAAATGAATGAGTTATTTAGAAAAGAGATAGAATTTTCCAGTTTTCAAGCAAGGAAGGAAATAAGCTTTAATTAAGTACCTTCTGTATGCCAGATACTAGTTCAAGCACTTTATAAATATCAACTCATTTTATCCTCACAATAACTCTGGGAGATAGGTGCTATTATGATATCCATTTTACAAATAAGGAAACTGAGGCAAATAGCAGTTCAGTGATGTGACTAGGTTCAAACAGATAGTAGGTATCTATGACTGGATTTGAACCCAGGTTGTCTTTAGGTGAGGGTAAAATTCTTTTTTCTTTTTTTCATTTAAAAATTTTTATTTTTAAGTTTTGAAATAGCACAAGAATTTTCATTAAAATGTAGAATTAAAAGAAAGATGATTGTCTATGAAACTGCAAATCTATTATGAACAGCTCAGTCTTCTTGAATGCAGGCCAGTGCCTGGATTGTGTATGTGTACCTTCAGATTACATTGTCCACTGGAGATTCATATCTTTGACATGTTTAGAGACAAAGTCAGAGAAGACTATTATCATCCATAGCTAACATGTTGAGAAAAGAGGTTTGCTTTCACTTATTTTAGTCACTTCACAATGACATGGAGTTATGAAGATAGTTTAAAAGTTACATGGGCTTCTCTGAGCTGATCTAAAAATTTCTAAATAATTAATCCACCGACTGCCTTCTAAAATAGCCTCTTTACCTTTCCAGTAACTGAAAGCTAATTTACTAAGAAAAAATATGTAAATAGCACTTTGAGTAATGGAGCACAATCCCTATGCATTTGAAATTCCAAACTGCTTTATAAAAGTGATGGAAAAGGTATTGTAAACTAGAACTATGGCTCAGCAAACACATAGACTTTAACTCACACCTCAGGCTCCAGCTGAAATTACACACCCTTCAAACTTGGAAAATACATTGAAACTTCTCTCTATGTCACTCTTTTATTTATCCTTAATGTCACCATTTCTTAATCAAGGTGATTAAGAATTCTTGAAATTTGACAAGACTTACTGAGACTATGCAAAACCCTATGTGAAGGGGAGGGGAAGGTTGTGCAGACCCCATTACTGCCAACCTCCATGACTATTGTCTGCTGTGTCTCCATCTCACTGAAAGCCTCCATTACTAAATTTTTAATACTGCTCATAAATCACCATAGTTTCAACATCATAGTTAAATAAGTTAATTAAGTTATACAAGTCTGATAAAATCAAGACTTATTGGGCATAAAGATCATAGGATACATTGTCTCAATCACTTCTAAGCTCCAGTCTCCCATCTTCCCTTTCAGATTAGGGGTCCATTTTCACTATCTTCAGAGAGAAAATAAAGTTCACTGGCTCTCTTCTATTTTCCAATGAAATTAAAAAATAATTTTGGTTGCAAATATTCAATCAATGATCTTATGAATGTTTCATACATAAAAAAATAGGTTGCAGACAGATTTTCCCTTCTCCAAGTTTGGATTTCTTTGCATGCATTAAACAACGAACAAGTTATCATGGTTTTATGGTGTCACATGGTGATTGCTATGAAGAAGTAACTGTCTCAACTTCTCAATGACTTCCTTTCTTCTTCCTTAGAGTGACCACATGCATACTATATTTCATTTTTGTCTGTTTTCAATTATGTATAGTTGGGTTAAGTTTATCCCAGATAATGTTTCTCATATATCCACCCTTAATCTTTTCATCCTTGTAATCTCTTCTAATTCGTAAAGTTCTCTCTCCCCCCTCCCCTCCCCCTCCCCCTCTCCCTTTCTCTCTTTCTCCCAGTCTCTTCCTTCTTTCCCCCTCCCCAGAGACTCTTCTTTGAGGTGAGGGTAGATACCTAAGAACCAAGTCAATTGTAAAGGTCAGGAAGAGCCAAAACAATTCTTCAGTCAGTTTGTGAAACTTGGTAGCATGGGGCTTTGATGTACTTTTAATAAATAAAATTTATTTGTGTTACAAAAGTGGATTGAGACAGCACTAAGAATCTGAGGCAGTTGTAGCATTCTGATATTTTGGTTAGTAATTTAACATAGATATCTTTTATACCTGCTTAGGATTATATCTTTAGAATCTGTCATCCTTTTATAATGATTTCACAATACAGGTAAGTCCTTTTCCCAACCTTATCTAGAAAGGATTACATACAGTGACCTGCTGTTATGCAGACCTGGGTTTCTCAATTAGAGGTATATTGATTTAAAAAACACAAAGGAATTCCAATATTGAAGTCTCCAAACTCTGATCAATGAAGAAAAAAAAAGGAAAAATGAAGTCCTTGTACCAGGAAAACTGATAAATTTCAATAATTCTTCCTTATAAAAAGTCAGGTAATCAAACAAGCATTTACTAAGTGTCTACTATATGTTAGGCAGGATGCTAAACTCAAGGTTTACCAAAAAAAAAGAAAAGAAAAGAAAAAGAAATGAAGTACCAAAGGGGAAAAAAAACAGAAGACTCCCTGCTCTCATGAAGTTTACAGTCTAATGAGAGAGACAAAATGTAAACAGCTGTGTACAAATGAGACAGAAGAAATTTGAGAAAATTTACAGAGGGAAGACTTAAGGGAAGGGATTAAGGGTGTTTGGGTGGGGAATCTGTATAATTACTCCTGTTTTTTTCTTAAGCACTATAATTTCAGACTTTTAAAAAAGTGCTGTTTGTTAGAGGTATTTGTTTTGTTTGATTACTAGTAATGTGCCAATACTATTTTCTATGATTTTTCATTGCATAGATACAGTATTCCAACTATATCATGAGATGCAAATAACAGACTCACAATCTATTTGAAACAACTAATTTGTTAAATATATTTTTCTATTTCTAAAACAGGATCTTATATGGGAAAGGAGTTGTGCATATATTTTTTGTCAGTTTTATACAGATTTTACATGTTTCCACTAATGGAAAATAAAGTACTTTCGTTATTTTATTCTGTGTATCCAGTTTGGCTTCCTTTTCTACTTCACAGTCTTCATTGTACTTTATGGGCACATTTAGAAAATATTAATATGCAATAAAAAAAAACAAGAGTAGGATAAATTTTTAATGGAACCTTTTCTACTGGTCAGAGCTAGATCTTAGAAACAAGTGAAAATTAAAGAATGAGGTTGCCATTGATAAGTTAGGAGCCAAAAAAAATACAGTGAAGAAATAAGCACAACTTGTGTCTTTATAATTGTAACAGTGGGTGAGGGACCCATGGGGTGTAAATCTTCATTTGCTGCAGCAATGCATCAGCAGATTAACATTTCCACATAGCCTTCAAGATAATCCTTCACTTAAATTGCTTTCTGAGACCCATGTTAGAAAGGAATCTTTTTTTAATCTTAACTTCACCTAGACAGAGGAAAAAAAGGGCCTAGAGGAGAAGAACTATATATATATATATATATATATATATATATATATATATATATATATATATATATATGTATATGGAGAGAGAGAGAGAGTTATATATAGTTATATATCTATGATTGGGGAGGGAGTGAAGGGTTAAAATTTCTAAGAGAAAAATCCAAATTAAAATAATGAAAACTGTTTGTTCTTTAGTTTCAAAAGAATGTAGTTTGCAACCAAGGCCACATAAATATTTTAATTTGCTTCTTTTGATGATTTTGTTGTGGATTCATATTGAATATATAGCTTATTATCAAACCCTTAATTTGAATTAATCATTTTTTATTTATTGTGAATATTGTTCTTTTGGTGCTCACAAGTAGATTGATTTAAGATAAAAGGGATAGAATTTAGTCTATTGATGATAATACAAAACAAGAAGTTACAAAATAGTGATGAAATATTTTGTTAGAATTGTTTTTCAAAACTTTTAAAACTTGTGTTTTATATATATATATATATATATATATATATATATATATATATATATAACTTTTATTTTCCATTAAAAAAACAAAAACAAGACCTTATGCATTTTCTTTCATGAAACAGAATAAAGGGCCTGAAAGGGCCCTCCTATCTATCCTGGACATTTATCATATTAACATATTATAACTTGAATTATAGTTATTTGGGAAACTGCGTTAACCCTAATACTGAATTGTAACCTCTAAGGGCAGAGAATCCATCTTGCTTCATGTTTGTGTTGCCAGAATCTGGTCTAGTTACTATACATTTTGTGTATTTGACAAGTATCTGTTGGATTAAAAGTAGCTTAGGTAGTAAAATAGTAGCAGGACTTGGAGATGAGGAAAAATCTGGGTTCAAATCCTACCACAACCACTGATAAGATGTTCTACCCTGGACAAGTCACTTAACCTCTATAATGCCTTATTTTCCTCTACTGGAAAATGAGTTCAGATTCAATGACCTCTAATATCAACTCTAAATATTTGATGCAATGATCTATGACAATACCTCCAAGATATTGAACAGGAGAGTTTCTATGAATAAAAATTGTTCCCTAAATTTAGTATATAGCTATGTATCTCTCTTCCAAAAATAGAAATTCCTAGAATTCATTTGTTCAAAACATCCACTTGGTCTTCTGACTTGTTCTAGATGAAATAATATCCCTTGGAGACAAAATCAAGATCTTGTCTTTGAGCATTGAAAATATCACCAAGGAATTGGATTTTACTGATCTCAGAGAGAAATAAATGCTAAGGCCAGAAAGATACCTCTTGCACAAGATTTTATTTAGAGATAATGAAAGAGACTAAACATCCTGCTTTTAGTATTTGATTTCAAAGCAGAATGTTGTTCCTGGTTTCTTTCAAGTGCTTCCCCCCCCCCCCTCTTTTGTTTTTAGAGCAATATTAGAAAGATTTATCTTTTTTTTTTCAAAATAGAGTTTTTGATTTGCTTGCAAAGACACAAAGAGCCCAGCATGATAGTACAGACCTCTCTAATCTTGTTCCTGGAAAGACTAAGATAGGTGATGACTTCAGGTTGAAAATCTCCAAGTGTGGTGGGCTAAGCTGATTGGGTCTTTGCATAAAGTTCACCACCAATATGGTGAACTACCAGGAGTTGAGGGCAATCATATTCCTTAAAAAGTTTGGAGACAGAGCTGATCAAAGTTCCTATGCTGACCAGTGGTTGAATTAGGCTCTGAAAGGCTACTGGACTTCTAACCTAAGTGGAATAGGGAGATGAGTTAAAAAAAGCTGGGGTGGGACTGGGGGGATAGGAAAGTGTGGAAAGAGAAAACACAATAAAATATCATTCATATCAACCTAAGTGAAAAAACCTCACTTGTATTAAGTACAATTATATCCCTATATCTCACTGCTGATCACTTCTATTTTCTATGATCTTGACTACCTCCAGGAAGTTAGTACAGGCATTGGTAATGCATTGGCATAAAATAAACAGTTCTTAGTGAAAATCTAGAATTTTCTTTTATAATCTTCATAGTTTCTTTCCTTTTTAATACTTTAAAAATGCAGCCTTTTCCTCATTGCCATCCTGCCTTCTCAATCCTCTTCTCATGAGAAAATAATTTCAATGCATATTCTTTCATCCTTTCCTCTTTGGATTCTTTTGATTTTTCTTTCAAATGCTGTCTATTTTCCTTAATTTTTTTTATTAACTAGAGTGCTATTCAAATATTCTGCAACCAAGGTTTCTTCCATTTTCAGTAGTTTTCTTCGTCTTTTCTCCAAATCACAGAATATCACAGTTAGAAAGGGGCTCAGAGGGAATCTGAAACAAACAACACATACCAAGATTCTTTGTTTATTTAAAAAAATAACAATAACAAAAACTTATATTTTCCCAACCAATCTGTTTTCTATCCTCTCTCAGATAAACATCCTTGAGAAAGGAAAAAACCCAGCTCAACAAATCTAACCAACATATGATCTATGTTTTAAGTATTGAACTATATTCTAGACCCATAGTTCTCCAATCTCTGCAAAGAATGGAGAAAGGTGTATTTTCATATCTTTTTGTCAAAGTCAAATTTTCCCGTTATAATTATTCACAGGATTCTGTTTTCATTGATATATTTTGTTGTTGTTCTTTCCCTTTCTGCTATTGTAATTATTGTACCAGTTGTTTCTGGTTCTTTTTTCTTTACTTTGTATCAGTTCCTTTGAGTCTTCCCACGATTCTTTGAAGTCATCATATTCCTTGGTGGTTTTTTAAAAAAAATCATTCACTAAAATTCTGTTACATGAATGTAGCACAATTCATTTAACTTTTTCCCCAAATTAAGGGCAGGTATTTTGTTTCTGATTCTTAGTTTGGAACCAAAAGAGCTGCTAGAAATATTGTGATGTTTATGGAGGGGTGAGATGCTTTCTTTGTATCAGTGATTTCCTTGGAAGGAAACTCCATCAGTGGAATCCCTGGACCAAACAGTAGGGATATTTTAGTCACTGGCTTTGTGTAATTCCAAATTTCCTGGTAAATTATGGTAAGTTCCCTACCCTTCAGGTTTAGATCGTCAAGCCCCTATGTTAACCACTGTCCTAGGACTTTCAGTGAACTTTTGAAAACTTTCCCATGCCTGCCCTGACTCCTCCATCATGAAGACTGATGGAAGCCATCCCCAATCTGATGGAGATGGGTCAGGAAGCAGGGGTCTGTCTCTGCTACTACCTGTAGTAGATTCACCTCCTGCTTCCTATTTGGTGGAGATTTGGTGCTCTTTAGAGAGCCTGGAGTGGACCTGTCACTCTTGGCTGGGTTCAGAGGGTTGTTTTTTTTTTTTAATTTTATTTTTTTATCGTCCCTGTCAGTTAGCAGCCCAAGGTTACTGCCAGCTCTCTGTCAGGGCTTTGATTTTCGTCAGCCGTGGCCACGTCCTTTTAGTTTTCTGCTATCTTTTCAGCTTTGTTCAGGCTGAGCCTACTTGTCTACTAATTAGCTCTTTGGAGATTTCCCTTTTAAAACTCACTATCACAGAGGACAGGAACCGTTCAAAAGTTTTGTGCTTCATAGACATTCCATATTCATCCCCGTTCTGTACCTCTGCATCTTAAAAATTAAAAGTGGCAGGCCAGGCCAATTTAAGGTAGCGGAGTTACTCGGCCTATAAAGAGATACCTCCAGGTTCTTGATCAGGTATGTAGATGAATGACAGGGAGAGAAAAAGGTTTACATCAAAAAACATAAAATACTGAGGGGTACAAATTAAAAAGAAACTCTCACTCTGTGTAACATATTCACATTTTTCTTTATCTTCTGGTGTGCAAATATTGTGCTAGCTGAATAGCAAAGTAGCACAACTTTAGGGTACAAAAAAAAAACCACACTGTAATAACATCAAGAGTGGTCTTACATCAAGGAGGACCCTGAGGATGTCTTTGTTGTCAACTTCAGAAGAAAAGAGAGGAACAGAAGAGGAAACTGGCAGAAGGGATAGATGCCAAAGAGAACTCAAAGGATTAGGTCCGGGTGAGGTGATCGGTATTCGAAAACAGTCTGCCTTCTGGCTCTGATCTAAGGGAATAGGCTGGCAGCAGAGCCAGAGGGCATACCAGCGCAAACACACACCTTCAGCACACTGCTAGAGGCTTGCCTCAGTGCCTTCCAAATTGTACTCGCAATTAGACACAGAGCTATGGAGGAGCAATGGCAAAAAAGGACTCTGTTTATGAAGAAAAGGCAGCTTTTTACATAATGCCCCAGCTCCAACCTGCCTCTCTCCCCATTTCCCCACTTCTCCCTTTCTGCCACTAAGTACACTCTTCTTTGGGGAACTCAGTGATGTCCTAAGTTATACTTACACTGCGTTTACACAGTGTTAATGCCAGCAAGATGAAAGTAAAAACCTTTGAATATATTAATGTTATAACACAGATGTCTTACTTTTTATTCCCCCCCTCCTTTTTTTTTTTTTAAAGAAAGATGGTGTGGCAGATAATGATGCAGATTGTGCTCGATGGCTGTGGAGATGAAACAGGGGAATACAGATTAAATAATTTTTTTTCTTCAAAGCTTACGTTTGCTCTATAATTTAAGTTCTGGGCTGATCTTGGTTAGGAGTAGGAGCAAGACAGCATCACAACATTGTTTTAGCCAGGCAAAGAAACAAGAGTCTGAAAAGACTCGGATGCATTTGTTCCAATTTTAAAGAAAAGAAAGAAAAACGAGTTGGGCCAAGGCAGAGACAATGAGTCAATTGGCTTGGCAGAGAGTAATTAAAAAGTGAAGGCAAAGGAGGGCAAATGTCATGTGGTCATGTCTATCCTTCTTTCTTGAAATATCACTTTTTTTTTTTTTAGTTTTTGCAAGGCAGTGGGGTTAAGTGGCTTGCCCAAGGCCACATGGCTAGGTAATTATTAAATGTTTGAGGTCAAATTTGAACTCAGGTACTCCTGACTCCAGGGCCAGTGCTCTATCCACTGCGCCACCTAGCTGCCCCCTGAAATATCAATTTTTAGTTATTTTTTTTTTTCTTGGTTGCATCCTATGTATCACTAGCCTCAAACTCTCCAGTAATCTTCTGACACCAAATGGAGGCTATACTAAGAGTACTAAATGTTCATGGACTGGTTCTGTTATCAAGGTTTTTTCATCAATGAAGTGAGAAGCATTGGTGTCACTTAGACTGCTATTAAGTCCCCGACCTTGGAGCAAACATTAAAGCTTTGTTCTTTGATTTTTATTTACAGTCTAGAGCTTTTATATCTATTTACTCTTCAGAAAACTGGCATTAGTTCAGTTCTTAACTTCTAGCAATTCTAGGCTTCAATAGACAATTTAAGACTACTGCTATTATAAAGAAGTATTTAGCTAGTGTTTTAAGGTTGTCAGAATACTTGCAAACATTTTCTCATTTGATCCTTCTAATCCTGGTAGGTAGATTATTACCTCAACTTATTTTTGTACCCATTTTACAGATGAGGAAACAGAAGCTGAGAGATTTTTTTTTGTGATTTTCCCGTAGCCATATAGATGTTAAGTTTCAGAGGCAGATTCTGAACACTTCTAAACTGAATTGCAGTTTTTCTCTTTGCACTTGAGTGAGCTGGAACAATTCCTTCATTCTGACCCTTAGTTTCCCTTATTCATTCACTGATGTCTTAAAAAATTCTAGGAAAAGTAATCTGTTGTTGTGATTGAGTCATGTCTGACTCTTCATAACTCCATTTGGATTTTTTTTGGACAAAGATAGAGGATTGCCGTTTCTTTCTCCAGTTTACCTCACAGATAAGGAAACTGAGGCAAACAGGGTTAAGGGACTTGCCCAGGGTTGCACAGCTAGTGTCTGAGGCTTGATTTGAATTTGGGGTTTAGTACTCTGTACTATCTAGCTGTATTATGTAAAATCCCAACATGTTTAAAATAGTCTTCAACTTCATTAGGTGCTAGAAAATGAAATTCCGGAACTCTAATAATTTGTTTATCAAAAACAGAGGAAAAAACCTCTGAAAACATAGTTTCTGATTTTGGTGGGATCCCATTCTGGTTATCTCTATAAGTAAAATTTGGGTAATAGATTTCCTACAGCTACTAAGACAGGGGGCAACTGGGACTTGCTTACTGAAAAGTCCTCCTCCTCCTCCTTTTCTTTGAATGTCCCTCAGGTAGCACATTGTCCCTTTTTGTGACATCTCCTTTCTTCTTTTCTCTCTCAAGATTGCCTTTGATCTTCAATTAAACCAGACTTTACCTATATACAATTATGTGAGGAGAGACACCCTTTACACACACACACACACACACACACACACACACACACACACACACACACACACAGAGTATGATTTGCCTCCTATCCTATCCTGTCTCTGCTTTCAGGGTTATGTTTGTCTAATGAACATGATGTAGAAAAAACAATTTAGTGGTAGTTAAATGGTACAAAGAACAGAGAGTCAGACCTGGAGAAGGAAGACTCATTTTCTGGAGTCCAAATCTGGCCTCAGACACTTACTAGCTGTGTCACTCTGGGCAGGTCACTTAGCCTTGTTTGCCTCAGTTTCCTTATCAATGAAATGAGCTAGAGAAAGAAATAGCAAACCATTTCAGGGTGTACCTAAAAATGCTAAAAAGTAGTGTATTGGGATATAATTAGCATTATGAAATGTATGTTTTGAACAGACAGGGTACTATGATGTGCATGATTTATGACACAGTAGATAGACATGAAAGGAACTATAGTCAGACTATGGAAGGAAAAAAAGACCCTTCTTTAGGGTCTTCCTCCCAAAATAAATTCCCATAGTGTACATTTAATTTCTACTACCCTTTTTAAGCAAGAAGTTTGTCTGCATATAGACACATATAAGGGACCTGAGTTCAAATATGATCTTAGACACTTCCTAGCTATGTGACCTTGGGTGAGTTATTTAACTCAGTTTGCCTCTTATCTTCTTTTATAGTTCTAACTTCATGATAAGAAGTAGCATATAGCTGCAACATCCTCCCTAAATGGGTGGAGTTAGAGAGGACTGAAAAATGACTGAACTGTTAACCACAAAATTAGTGAGAAAAATGCAAAACAAAACAGCTATGGGATCAACACACATGACAAAGACTAGGAATAGTCAGGGTGCCTATGGGAATACATGTATACCAATACACTGTTGGTGGATCTGTGAAGCTGTCTGACTATTCTGAATAGCAATTTGGAGATATACAAGAAAAGTCAAAAAAAAAGCTCATACCCTTTGATTCAGCATTCCCATCACTTAGTACGTACCCCAAGGAAGTTGAAAACAGAAAGTAATAACAATACGTCTGCCAAAATATTCATAACAGAACTCTTTTTTCTCTTTTTTTAAGATTTTATTTTGAGTTTTACAATTTTTACCATAATCTTGCTTCCCCCCCCCCAACAAAAGGCAATTTGTCAGTCTTATATTGTTTCCTTGGTATGCATTGATTCAAATTGAGTGTGATGAGAGAGAAATCATATCCTTAAGGAAGAAACATAAAGTGTAAGAGATAGCAAGATCAGACAATAAGATATCAGGTTTTTCCTCTAAATTAAAGGTAATAGTCCTTAGTCTTTGTCCAAACTTCACAGTTCTTTCTCTGGAGATGGTATTCTCCATTGTAGAGAGCCCCAAATTGTCCCTGATTGTTGCAGTGATGGAATGAGCGAGTCCATCCAGCTTGATCATTGCTCCCATGTTGAACAGCACTCTTTTTGATAGGGGGGGAAAAAAGCCTGGAAACACCAACCAAAAAAGTCCATAGGTTGTTGAATAGCTGAAAAAAATGGCAAATGAATTTATGTAATATTGTTGTACAATAAAAAGTAATGAATGCTAAGAATTCAGGGGAAATGGAAGGATTTGTATTAACTAATTCAGAGTAAAATAAGTGGACTTGAGAGAATAATAAAGTCAAAGAGTTAATAATATAAAATTTTTTTAAAAATCACTAAAGGGGGGTGGCTAGGTGGTGTAGTAGATAAAGCACCGGCCTTGGAGTCAGGAGTACCTGGGTTCAAATCCGGTCTCAGACACTTAATAATTACCTAGCTGTGTGGCCTTGGGCAAGCTACTTAACCCCATTTGCCTTGCAAAAACCTAAAAAAAAAAAAATCACTAAAGGAAGGTTGAATTCTTAGGAAATTTTTTAAAAGGGGATCTTGAAGAATAGGCAATGAAAAATGCTTCCCCCTCAACATCAGAGAGGCAGATTGCAAGGACAGACTTATCTCCACTGTCAGATGTAGTCACTCTGTTAGATATTTCTGCCTAATTGTGTGAATGATTTTTTTGGTTTGTTTTTTGATGCATGTGTGTGTAGGGGGACTGTAGTGTGGGGTGTTTGTTTGACACAAAGGCATGTTCATTTAGGATGAAGGTATATGTGGAAAGACCAATATAAAGACAAAAAGAAGCCATTAAAAGATGATTCTTTTTTCCAAGGAAAGACTAAATGTCAGAATGATTAAATTACTGTTTAGTTATGTTTTCTTAGGTTCTTAATGTTTTTTGTGCCTCTGTTTCATATCTAAGAATATGTTGTTGCACATCACATACTACATTGAATAGAATGTTGGACTTGGAGTTAGGAATTTGTTGTTTTGTTGCTATTCAGTCATTTTTCAGCTGTGTCGAATTCTTCATGAACCTTTTGGGATTTTCTTGAAATAGATACTGGAATGCCTTGCTATTTCCTTCTCTAGTTCATTTTACAGATGAGGAAATTGAGACAAACAGAGTGAAGTGACTTGCTTAGGGTCACACAGCTAGGAAGTGTCTGAGACTGGATTGGAACTCAAGAAGATGAGTCTTCCTGACTCTAGCACTCTATTAACTGTGCCACATAACTGTTAGAAATATTTCTGTGCCCCATTTTCTTCATCTGTAAAAAAAAAAAAGGGAATCAGTCTCTAAAGTCCCTTCCAGATCTAACTCCATGATAATATGCCCTTCCTTGAATATTGTATTCTGGATAACTGTCTACAGTAACTACCCTTAATCCTTACTCTGCTGAAATTCCAAACAAATGCAGTTTCAAAGTGTTTTACACAAAGAATTATACTACCCCATCCCCATTTATCACCATCATCTTAATAAAAAAGCATTTTTAAAGTGTGACTTGAACTCAATTCTGTTCTACATTGGTATGAATAGCCCTACACAGGTTTCACATCTATCCACTGAGAGATTATTTAACAACCTACTATTTACTGTTCTTCCTTCAGCCAGGAAATGATTCTATTTATTTAAAACTGTAAGTAACTTCTTGGCTGCCTTTGACCTCTGACCAAACTTCTACTCTGTCTGACCTAAAAGATGGTTTCATGTGCTTCAGCAGGTTAAGGCTGGAAATGTTAGACTTTGTACCAGAGAACCAAACATCTGAGAAAATTATTTATCATATTCTTTATCAGGAAAGATGTTTCTGTTTCTTTTTCTTCAGTGGTGAATTCCCTAAGCTTAGACCTTAACCCTGACAGAAGATTATATGATCTTAGAGTTATAACTAGAAGAGAGTTTAGAAGCCATTGAGTTCAGCCCTTTCGTTTTACTTATGAGGAAATTGAGGCACAGAGAAGTTAAATGACTTACCCAATAGCTAGCAAGTATCTGAGGCAGGATTTAAGCATAAATCTTTCTGACTGTGTAGTTGGCACTCTGTTATTCGAAACTGCAGAATTCAGCATCATTGGTGTTTCTTTTTGTTTCTCTCTTTTTTTTTTTACAGTGAAAGTCTTGATAAACTACTAAGTCTTGTTACCCAAGGTTTTGACTTGACCTAAGGCTCAATCTGTGTGCTAGCAAGAGACTGATTGATAGTGAAAAACAAATCAGACAACTGTGTAGTATTTCAGTTAAAGAAAACAAAGATACAAAGCAGGACAAGTTCCTTTGACCAATTCCACCATCTGAGGAATGATTGAAGTCACTGGGGATGTTACAACTATAAAAGAAGATAGAGGAGGGGATATGCTAATGATCTACAATTGTTTGAAGGGTTGTCCCTTGAAAGAATTGGATGTGTTCTATTTGACTTTAAAGGACAAAAGTAGGAGTAAAGTGTTGTGTTAAGGATGGACTTGATGAGGAAAATATTATTTTATTTTCTGAAATGAATTTGAAGATGAAATTTTATTTGAAATGAATAAAATCTTCCACAACATTAGAGCTATCTGAGAGGTGATCAGTTTACTTTAGGAAATAGGAGGTTCCTCTTCATTGGCAGAATTCAAGAAAATGTTCATTGAGTATTAGCCAGGTCTGTTGAAGAGGGAATTATCCTTCAAGTATTTTTTGGACCAAACAGCAACTGAAGTTCCTTCCAATTGTGAAACTCTGTGATTCTGTGAATATGTGCTTGCTTTTAGGTAAAATACATTACAATTCCATATTCCTTCCTTCTTTGCTTTTCATGGTGGTTCCTGAGTCTCAGAGGCTACTCCAAATCTCAGAAATGGTAACAGTTATTTTGTTCAGTTTTCCTCAGTCTTGACAACCTTTTGGAGATAGGTGTGGGCATGAGGGAATCTACAAGTTAGGAACCTCAAAAACTGAATTTCCTTAATTTTCCAGCCTATTCAACATTTTATAAGGGTCAACTGGCCCCTAATTTCTTAGATAAAGTCAATAAAACTACCTGTAGAGTGTCTTAACAAAGAGAACAATGATTATGTAAATTCCAAGTACAAACTATGGCTGTGATAATTTCCATGTCTTAGTTGATTTCTGGAAGTCTCATAAAATGGTATTTTCAAAGCAGATTCTCAATAAGAAATCTAGCTGGTGCAGTGGATAGAGTTGCAATCCTGAAATCAAGAGGACCTGAGTTCAACTAGGATCTTAGACACTTCCTAGCTGTGTAACCCTGAGTGAATTATTTAAACCACTTTGCCTCAGTTTCCTTATCAGATGCTGGAAAAGGAAATGGCAAATCACTCCAGTATCTTTGCCAAGAAAATTCTCAAATGGAGTAACAAAAAGAGATGCCTAACTGATTGACCAAACAACATAGATAATTTATATCAATTATAAATCATGCTAAAATGAAAGATCTAATAATCTAATTTTTCTGAAAAATAATTTTCTATATGTAGACAAACTTCTTGTTTGAAGGAGGTAGTAGAAACAAATGCACACTATGGTAATTTATTTTGGAGGAAGACCCTTAAAAAAGGTCTTTTTTTCCCTTCCATAATCTGTCTATAGTTCCCTTCATGTCTATCTACTGAGACCTAAATCATAGACATCACACTATCCTGTCTGTTCAAAACATACAGTTCATAAAAATGTCCTGAAAAAAATAGCACAAAAGAGTGGCTGAAATAGAGCAGATATCTTCTCCAATCCTAATTGACATTAGCCATCTGTCAGCCACCAACTATGACTGGGAAGACTGCCTTTCAATGATCACTTAGCCAACTGCCTGCTTGCTGAACCTGAATAATTATATCTATGAGGGTGGAGATTATTCCATTGAATTGAACACTAGAGATAATTTATGAATGGGGGTGAAGTCAACACAGTTAGGAAAAGACCAAGGGTGGAACGAGCCAAGCACTGTTCCAACTTCTATTTGAGATATTATAGCATGGTATTAGATCTGGCATTGCATCTGCAGGCTGGAGTGGGGTGACAGGGTCAGGCCTACAAGACTCATCTTGCCACATGGTTTCTAGCTCACTGGTTCTTGTCACTTGGGCCACTCCTTTTGAATAGCAAAATTGCTATACAGATCTTCTCATAGCTGTCTTCTTCTTGGTTTAAAATCCTTTGTGCTATCTTGCAAAGAAGATCTGAGAGAATTAATGAGAGCAAGGAATACTAAGTATGACCATGCACTTTGTAAACAAATCACTTTGGTGTTAAACATCCAATCAGGTAAATTATCATGCCACCATAATAATAGTTCAGAACTATACACATTAACACTGGAAAATAGATCTAAACTAACACCTTCATTTTTATTGATGAGAAAATAGGGACCAATGGAGGTGAAATTCCTGGCCCCAAAGTCAACAGGTTGGTCTATAATTCAATTTACATTGCACCTTAATATTTACAAAACATCTTATATTTATTATCTTGATTATTTCTTATAGAAGAAAGACAACATGGCATAGTGAGTAAAGATCTGGCCCTGAAGTCAAGAAGATGGATAGTCAAGTCCTATTTCTAAAACACAGTAATTATAAGTCATTTAACTTCCCTATACTCTATCCCCATTAGACATGAAGATTACCATCCCTTTGGGTAGCATGATGAGTTAGAAAACTACAAATTATCATTATTTGTATCTATTGTACTCTATTTCTTTTATTAAATATTCCTGTTACATTTTAATCTGTCAGGCCCAGACATGAGTTTTCTTTAACCCAACCCCCCAACCAACCCATGTCCTCCCAGATCCTTCCAAGAGAACAGGAAGGAAGGGAAGGGAAGAAGGAAAGGAAGGGAAGGAAGAGGAAAGGAGAGGAGAGAAGAGAAGGGAGGAGAAAGATGGAAAGAGAGAGAAAGGAAAGGAGGAAATCAGAGACAAGAGGAGAAAGACAGATGGGAGAGAGAGAGAGAGAGAGAGGGAGGGAGGGCAGGAGGGATAAAAGGGGAAAGAAAGGTGAAGAGAGAGAGAGAGAGAGAGAAAGAAAAAGAGAGACACAGAGAGAGGCAAAGACAGAGACAAAGATAGAGAGACAAAGAGACAGAGAGAGATCCAAAGATACTAAGAATATCATTGTCCATTGAGAATGGATTTTCAAAAAACCGAAACTAAAACCCATCAACTCCAAAGAAAAATTCATTCTAAATCATTTCCCTACAGGCTGCACTTTAATTGACATCTAATGCATACTAGGTTTCTCTTATCAAAAATTCAATGTTTGTCCTTCATTTTTTTTTTTTTTTTACTAGGCAATGGGGTTAAGTGGCTTGCCCAAGGCCACACAGCTAGGTTATTAAGTGTCTGAGGTCGGATTTGAACTCAGGAACTCTTGATTCCAGGGCCGGTGCTCTATCCACTGCGCCACCTAGCTGCCCCTTGTCCTTCATTTTCAAAGAAGATCATGACATCAGGGAGGCGATGCCATGACAAGCAAGTGAATTAGATGTAGTGAAGGGGATGCTGTGCTTAGTCACCAATCTCACTTTCTCCTCCAGAGCCATCTGGGTCCAGTGGCCAGATATAAATTAGGATGACTGGAGATGGCCTTGGATATGAGGCAATCAGGGTTAAGTGACTTGCCCAAGGCCACACAGCTAGTAAGTGGCAAGTGTCTGAGAGCACACTCGAACTCTTGTCCTGAATCCAAGGCCAGTGCTCTATCTACTGCAACATCTAAGAATCAGAATTCTGAGAGACAACACAGAAGTACTGTACAAGAAAGTTCAATAGTCATGGAAAATGGTCAGTTCCAGGCAGAGAGAGGGCAATACAACCACTCTGTCTAAATCCTTTTGCAATAAATGAGATGTGATCAGCTGGATAACACCGTGAATAGAGTACAGGGCTGAAGTCAAGAAGACCTGAGTTCAAATCCAGCCGCAGATTCTTTTTAGCTGTGTGACTTTGGACAAGGTCATTTAAACTCTGTTTGCTTTAGTTTCCTCAACTGCAAAAATTGTTAACGATCATACCTACCAAGCCCACTAGGTGGTTCAGTGGATAGAGCACTGGTGCTGTCCTATAGTCAGGAAGATCTGAGTTCAAATCTGATCTCAGACACTTGATACTCATTAGCTCTATGACCTTGGGCAAGTCACTCAACCCCATTACCTAGCTAATAAACAAGACAACAACAATAACAAAACCCAAAGAATATTTATGTACAATTAAATCTACCTCTCAGGGACATTATGAGGATTAAGGGAGAAACTATTTGTAAAACATTTTAGCACCTTATTATTTCAATCAACAAACACTATTTAGTATCAAAATCACATTCAGAGTACAGTCAAAATGAAGAGTGGAAAAAGTTTCTGCCCTCAAGGAACTTATCTTCAATTAGGAGAGAAAATACATATATATATCAACATATATTGGGTACATACAAGTTAAATATAAAATGGTTTGGGGAGCTGGAAGGGGAATCAAGAAAGGGCTTCTCTAGGTGGGGGTTTTCAGTTGAGAATAGTTATTTTCTCAGAATGAAAGCAAAAAGGAGTCCTATGGTTTAGTTGAAAGAGAGTTATACTTAGAACCAAAAAGTCAGGATTCTAATTCTTCTTTGACACTTTAGGCCTCTAGTGTGACCCTGGGAAAGTTTTTTAACTCCTTTGTGCTTCAGTGAACTTCCTAAGGCTTTTCTCCCACTTATGAGAAGTATTGCAATTTGAATCATACCAAAGAACCCCCTGTATGGACAGTTCATCCCAATTTGAAATTATTAAGTTTTAGATAAAAAAATAAATTATTGCTCAACAGTGATGACATATTACATTCACTGTTCAGATCTAGAAATGATTTTCTTCTTTTGAATGCTTTTCATGAGCCTCTATGCTTTTTTTAAAAACAGATTTTAGTTTACTAAATAAAAATAAAGCTGTCAAAAATTATAGAAGGTATGTAATACTGATGGCTATGAAAGATGGCAACAGGTTTTGTGACTTAGGGTTTTTTTTCCCTATCATTATATCTCTTTTTATCCCCTTATTCCTCCCTCCCAACTTTAGCAAAATAATTGGCTGACATACTTAAAGATGAATTTGCATAACTTCAGATTCTGAATATGTAATCAGTCCTTTGATAGGCTAAAGGGATGTTTCACCATACCTGTAACTCTGTAAGCAAAGTATCAAATGTTTATTTCTTTTGATTGGGCAAAAGATGTCTTTTCTGTAAATAGGGAGTATGTGTTTGAATATTTTACCCTGACTAGTAATATGAACATATAGAATTTAGATATTACAAGGCAAAAAAGATTCATAATGATGTAAATTCTCTGCTCACTTCCTGAGTTCTAAAAAAGGGATGAAAGAAGGATCCTATTTTATTTTGCTTTAAAAGAAGGTATTAATGTCTCTTTTATATCATCAAAATTTTTTCCCAGTATTCTTTCTCTCTCCTTTCCCAGAAAGCTATCTTATATAACAAATCTGATTTTTTATAGACACGGGGGAAAAAAAGAACAAAGGGGAAGATTAGCAAATTGGTCAATGCATTAAAAACTCTGAAGACAAGTACACTATGGTACATTCATGGATATCTCACCTCTGCCAAAAAGTTGGATGGGGGGGTGTCTTTTCACATTTTTTCTTAAACTTTTTTAAAATTTTGTTTCTTATAATTTTGACAATTTTGATTCCCTGTTGATTCTGTGTGTTTTTGTTCTTTTTATTTACGATGATGTACTCTGCAACTCTGTATCAGTTCACATAGATCACTACAATTTTGCCATTTTTCTATTGATGGTTATCTGCTTTATTTGATGAACTTCATTTTATTGATTTATTTACTGAAAATGAAATCATCATCTAAGAACAGTCAACTATCAATACTATTTACTGAATGGTAAACTGAGCTCAGGAATTATGGGTATTTGCAAATTATTCAATTCAGTTCAATGAGTTTTTATTAAGTGCTTACTATTATACATCTAGGAATAGAAAGAAAATGTAAGAGTTAACATTCTTCTGGAGAAAAACAACATGTGCAGAGATCAGTAAATACCCACTAGAGATGGAAATAAAGGAAGAAGAGCACAACACACAGCCTGTGCAGAGTCAGGATGATGTTGGTCCTTCTCAGTCAAAGAGAACCATGTGGCCACATACACTAAGACGTGATTTGCACCAGTATGCTTGTTATAGTGAGGGGTGTGGTATGCAAAGACTCTTTCTCACTTGCCTTTACCAGAACTATTTCACCCCATGGCCTGTTTTGGTAGGAAATGGGACTTCTGATGGTCTGGTACTGAGAAACAATGATGCTTGAGGACCATCTTTTTCCTTCTATGGCAGTAAGGCTCTTTCGTGTCCCAGCAATTCCGGCAAAGCACCAGAATGAGAGAACTGGAGATGAGATGGTGGCTTACAACCTACAAGGCACCAAACCATTGCAGCCACGGTGGCTGCATCAACATGCTAATCCGAACCTGTCTCTCAATGGACTAATCCTCTCAGATCTTTAAACAGTAAATGCCTTCTTGATGCTCATAAGTCTATGGGGCTTTGCTCTGCTCTCAGAGTTTGAGCCCAATTCCCCCAGGCCCCATGAAGTTATTCAGGACTCAGGTCTCTCTCTGTTTCTGTCTCTGTGTCTGTGTCTGTATCTTTCTCTCTGTATCTGTGATTTTGTCTCTGTCTCTGTCTCTCTGTCTTTATGCCTTTGTGTCTATACTTCTCTCTGTGTATCTGTGACTGTCTCTGAGTCTCTCTCTCTCTTTCTCTCTCTCTCTCTCTCTCTCTGGTCCTCCCTCTCTGTCTTTGTCTCTCTCTGACTCTCACTGCCTTTCTCTGTCTCTCTGTCTCTGTCTCTATGCCTCTCTCTTTCTCAATATCTCATCTCCCTCCCCTCCCCCTGCCCCATTCCAGCATGACCCTGCAGAGTTCAAAGATCTGAACCTGACTTTCTTAATGGAGGACAATGGAGACTATTGCCTGTCCCTTTGGGATCATGCTCACCTAACTCTCAGGACTAATTGACCCATGTTCAACTGCTGTTCACATGGAACCCCTTCTCCACTTTGGCATCAAAGTTCTCATTTGAATATGATGATAACATAAATGTGGAAAAGTAATATTAAAGGGAGTAAATGTGGAATCAGTCTAGAATGAGAAGTTGGAGCCACATGGTAAAGGACTTAAAGTCCCCAATAGAAGAGCTGTTCAGTGGCCCCAAAGTGTTAGTGTAGTTTAAGCCATAAAAGCTTAAAACTGAAGGTTTAATAGCTCACAACAGCCCTGAGACTTTGGGAACAGCCTGTGTTTTACCCTAAATGAAACAAGGAAGCACTGAAGTTTCTTGAATCATGGTCATTCTTGGGTTTCAGAAATATCAATTTGGCAAATGTCCAGAAGATTAGAGAATGTAGAAATTAGAGTCTGGGAGACTAATTAGGAAGTTAATAGAATAATACATGTGAAAATAATCTTTTTATAGTAAAAATATATTCCTTGACTTGAAAGTACTTGAGTCAAATAGGAGAAAAACATGAATGGATGCATTACAAGAATACAATATCCATTTGTATCTTCTTCCAGTTACTTATTGTAATATATAGATGACCCTGGATGACATCATATAGATTATTCATTTATTCATTCTTTTTATTCATTCTTTAAAAATTCATTCACCCATGGTGGATTAAGTGCCTACTTTGTGAAGCGTACTGTGGTGAGGCACTGGGAATATTAAGAGAAAATGAAACATTCTCTCATTAAATTGTGAGCATATAATACAATTCAATAAAAAATTGAATTCAAGAATCATTTTTGCTTTTCTTTATATCTCTAGCACTTAGCACATTGCCTGAAATGTAGTTAGTGCTGAATAAATGCTTGTTGACCTCCCTTAAAAGCACACATTCTACCCAGCTATGCCAGTAGACACTAGATTTCCTAACCTGGGGTTCATGGACTATTTAAAAAATATTTTGACAACCATATTTAAAAATAAATAGTTTCCTTTGAAATTCTATGTATTTTATTTTATATTTAAACATTATTCTAATAGGCTTCATGAGACTGCCAAAAGAGACTATGACATAAAAAAAAATTGGTTAGGACTCAGGAAGAAGAGTTAAAAGCTTTCAGAAGTCCTATCATGGACTCTGTAATAGACAATATAGTGTGTATTAAAGCTTGAAGGTGAAGGAGGGAACAGCTATGAAACCTAAAGAGAATTCTCCACTCTAAGTAGAGTAAACTGTCTCCTCAGGTTACAAAAGAAATGGAGAAGAAAAGAGATGAACTATCCCCATATTCAATCTTAGGACCTGAAGCCCTTTAGCAGTAATCCAGTTTTAATCAAGTCCAAGTATTCATTTTTTTTCAATGTTCCCAAACCCTATGGGAATCTGCTCCTGAAGTCACAAGATGATGGAGATCAGAAATAACTAAAATGCAAAGAGATTCATCCCTACAAAATTGGCCACCATCATCAAGTGTTTGGGACAATGCAGGCACTCAGATATTGCTTAGAATGAAGAGATTCAATTATTCAATTTTCTTAAATATAATTTGTTATTCAGTACACAATCTTCCTATTGGAAGGGAATGGTAGAAATCAAAACCACACTTTGGAAAATTATCATTGGGAATGACTAAAAGATATGAATAATTTTCAAATGAGTAATCAAAGCTACCTATAATAATATGAAAAATTGCTCTAAATCTATTGATTAGATAATCCAAATTTAAAAAAACATTCTGGGAAACTATCACATACCTATGAGACTGGCTAACAGGATAGAAAAGTAAAATGATAACTGTTGGAAGGGATGTGGGAAAAATGAGACATTAATACACTGTTGGTGAGTTTGTGGATTGATTCGAACATTCTGTAAAGCAATTTGAAACTATGCCCAAAAGTCTGTAAAACAATGCCTACTGTTTAACCTAGCAATACTAGTGGTAGGTCTGTATTCGGATAGAGATAAAAAGAACAAAAAAATAAAATGACCTACAGATACAAAAATATTTATAGCAGTTTTTTTCTTGTGCCAAAGAATTGGAAATTGAGGGGATAGCTATCAACTGAGGAATATCTGAACAAATTGTATGTGATTATGATGGAATACCATTGTGCTATAAGAAATGATGAGCAGGATGCCCTCAGAAAAACCTGGAAAGACTTACATGAGCTGAAGAAAAGTGAAATATGCTGTACAAAATAGCTACAATATTATAAGATGATCAGCTGTGAATGATTTAGCTATTCTCAGTAGTACAATGATCGAAGACAACTCTTGGGGCTTTGGGGGAAAAAATGTTATCCACCCCCAGAGAAAGAACTGATGATGGCTGAATACAGATTGAAGCATCCTTTTATTTTTCTTGAAGGTTGTTTTGTTTTATTTTGGTCTATATTTTCCACAATATAACTATTATGGAAATGTTTTGTGTCTACACATCTATTACCTATATTGAATTGCCTGCCTTCTCAGTGAGGGATGGGATGGAGAGGCACTAAGGGAGAGAATTTGGAACTCAAAGTGCTAAAAATGAATGTTAAAATTGTTTTTACATGTAACTAGGGAAAATAAAATATTAAATTAAAAAAGAAATTAGTTGCCTCAGGAAAAAAAAGAAAAAATTTATCATTGAGAAACATATTCAAGAGTTTTTGACCTATGAATCTGGACACAGCAAAAATTCAATTAAGGTGTTCAGAGGTAGTGATTTGTGTTAGTAGAGAAAAATCAAAGGTCTTTTGAAGTACTGAGCTATGAGAATACAATAAACAAACATCAAAGCATTTACTTATCTTTCTATCTTGACCTTTCTATTATTTAGCTAAACCTATCATCTATGTCATCTGTCATCTTTCTATCACCTTTTTCTGTCTGTATCTTTCTGTATGTGATTCTGTCTCTCTTTTTCTTTCTGTATATCTCTGTTTCTGTCTTTCTCTCTGTCTCTTTTTGCCATCTCTCTAGGCTTCAGATTCTGTCTCTTTCTTTCTCTGTCCATCTCTATGTTTCAGCATGTCTCTGTCTCTCTCTGTCTCTCTGTCTCTCTGTCTCTCTGTCTCTCTCTCTCTCTCTCTCTCTCTCTCTCTCTCTCTCTCTCTGACTTTCTCAATATACTGGTCAGGACCTATGATTTCATTGATGTACAGAGTTTTCTGGTGAAGAAATATCCCCTCCCAATGCAAAAAGGCAACTTTTCTAAAACAATCTTATGGAGTTACTTGGGGACACTCAAAAATTAAGTGACTTGCTCAGCAGTACTGGTTAATTCTTCTAGATCTTAACATTAGTTGATGAATATTTGCATAGTCTGAAGACTAGGACTTAGTAGTTTGATATAAAGTATAAAAACTACTCATCTAACACCATTTACTCTTTTAATAAATGATCAAGATAACTGATTAACAGATAATTGCTTTGTGGGTAGGGAAGTCAGCCTGTAGGTTTCCTTTTGGCTTAGAAAAGAAGAAAACTGGTTAGTTGCTGGCTATGGAATTGATATATCCTCATAATGTGGATGAATGACAAGTGGTAAGAAAGTTCTCTATATCCCTTTGGTAGGACATAATTCTTAAAATCAGATAGACTGAAATTGAAAGGATATTTTAACACACTT
The DNA here is from genome assembly GCF_037893015.1 of Macrotis lagotis. Taxonomy (NCBI): domain Eukaryota; kingdom Metazoa; phylum Chordata; class Mammalia; order Peramelemorphia; family Peramelidae; genus Macrotis; species Macrotis lagotis. Next base: position 121,964,083 of record NC_133660.1, on the reverse strand, counting down.
TTTCTCACTTTGGAAATTATTTACATAGATTTTCACCAGACTTTCAGCAAATGCCTAGGAAAGATGAGAGATAGATTTCTAGTGTTAAATCCTTGTCTAATAATTTATTCTTTACATATATATGATGTCATCATATCAATTCCCTGTACTTCAGCATTTAGCAAATATATCTCTATGATTAAAATAAAATTAGAGGATATCCAGGACTTCCAGCCAAGATGCCAAAGAGAAGGCAGGCACTGTGTTAAATGCTCCTCTTTCCCCTCAAAAGCAACATGAAAAAAACCTCTTAAAAGAAATTCGATCAACAAAACCCAGAAAGAGAAGCTAGAAGAAGGTCTGTCTCAGGGGACCATGGATGAACCGGGAGACCAGAGCAGAGGGTCATCGAGGGGACAGCAGCTGGGGGAAACCAGAGGTCCAGATTCAGCCATAGAAACCATGTTGAGTAGCGTGTGTGTGAGATTCAACTTTAGCTGCAGAGTCTTTGGCCAGGGGAGTGGAGCTACTGGAGGGTGAGTTCCAGCACTGAGTTTCAGAGCATGCCTGAAGAACAACCAGGGGGCCTGGGACCTGAGCTCCATACTTTCAACAGAGCCCTTTGTTGAGAACAAACAATAAACAACTCCCCACCCCTTCAGGCTAAGGATGGGCAACAGAGTTCACTCAATGGAAAGAGATTAATTCCCTCCCCCAGGCCACAGTACATTATTCAAGGTCAACTCAGATCCTGCTGCTGAGGGCCCCAAACACTCCAGAGAAAGCAACCAGTGCTCCCTACTGGTCAGCCCTTGGAATTATTAAGCCAAGTGAACAAAGCCTCTAGGATCTTCAAAAGCAAACCTCTGAGAGCCAGGCCACCTGCCACCCCCCAACACAAGATACTAGAAGTATGAAGAAAGACCAGGGAAAAAGGGGGGCCCATGGAGAAATACATAGAAGAAATAGATTCTAACCCAGAGAGATTTAGCACTTCTGAGCACTTCATGAAGGAGCTTAAAAATCAACTGGAAAGGGGCAGCTAGGTGGCACAGTGGATAGAGCACTGGCCTTGGAGTCAGCAGTAACTGAGTTCAAATCTGGCCTCAGACACTTAATAATTGCCTAGCTGTGTGGCCTTGGGCAAGCCACTTAACCCCATTGCCTTGCAAAAACTAAAAAAAAAATCAACTGGAAAAACTGGGAAAAGAAACTCAAGAGAAAATTAACACCTTGCAACAAAAAAATACCAAATTCTTGGAAAATGCAATTGGACAAATAGAAAATGAGAATAACTCTCTTAGATTATCAATTGGGCAAATGCAAAAAGAAAATGATTCTCTTGAAACTACACTTGGGAAAATGGAAAACTCCTTCAAAAATAGAATTGACCAACTGGAAAAGGAGTTGCAAAAGGTAAATGAAGAAAATTCTTTTCTAAAAAAAAAGAATGGAATCAGTAGAAACTAATGGCTTCATGAGACAACAAGATTCTATTAAATAAAACCAAAAGATTGAAAAAATAGAAGAAAATGTAAAATACTGCATCAGCAAAACCACTGACCTCAAGAACAGATCAAGAAAGTGCAACCTGAGAATTATAGGCCTTCATGAAAACATTGAAGAAAAAAAAAAGCCTGGACTTAATATTACAGGATTTAGTGATGGGAAAATTGCCCTGATATCATGGAACAAAATAGCTATCGAAAGAATACATTGATCCCTTCTGGAAAGGGATCCTAAAATGAAAACACCAAGGAATGTTGTGGCCAAATTCCAGAACTATCAGATAAAAGAAAAAATCGTGCAAGCAGCCAAGGAAGAAAAAAAGTTTAAATACCAAGGAGCCACAGTTAGGATTACGCAGGACCTGGTCACATCAACTTTAAGGGATTGAATGTCCTGGCATGAGATATTCCAAAGAGCAAGGGAGTTTGGGATGCAGTCAAGAATCCACTATCTGGTAAAACTGTGCCTTCTCTTCCAGAGGAAAAGATGGACATTTAATGAAATGGGAGACTTCCAATATTTCCTGATGAAAAGATCAGAGCTAAATAAAAAAATTTGGACATCAAACAGGAGGCTCAAGAGAAACATGAAAAAGTAAAAAAAAGCAAAAAAGGGTAAAGGAAAAAACTGCTATCCAATAAGATGAAACTGGCTATATGCCCACATGGGAGAGTCACATAACTCTTGAGAATTGTAACTCTATTAGAGAGAATATACTTAACCAGGAGTGATGGACACTCATAACTTTTCTGTGCCTCTGACAGAATGATTTAAAAACAATAGCTCCTTAAAAAGGGGGACAATAAGGAGATGGGAGGATGGAGGAGATTGAATAGGGTAAATCTCATTACATCAAGAGGTACAAAAGACCTATTGTAATTGAGAGGAAGGAGGGCAGAGGTGAGAACCACCTGAATCTTTATCACTTCAGACTTGGCTTAAAGTTAGCTTAAACACACTCAGTTAAATTAAGAAATTTATCCTACCTTTCAAGCATTAAAAGGGGAAAAAGCAGAAGGGGGGATGGGGGAGGAAAAGGGGAACTAACAGAAGGAAGGGAAGAAGGGGAAAAGGGAAAGGGGAAAGAAAGGGGAGGGGGAGCATTGATATAGGAGGGCAAACACACTGAAGGTGGTGGTATTCAGAAACAAAATACTGGGGAACACTGGGGAATATGGATAAATGGGAAAAGGGGGAAAATACAAACAGAAGGGAGATAGTATGAAGGGCAGTTAGTAATTGTAACTTTGAATGTGAATGGGATGAATTCTCCCTTAAAATGTAAGTGATGAGGTGACTAGGTGGTGCAGTGGATAGAGCATTGGCCCTGGAGTCAGGAGTAACTGAGTTCAAATCTGGCCTCAGACATTTAATAATTACCTAGTTGTGTGGCCTTGGGCAATGGCACTTAAACACATTACCTTGCAAAAAAAAAACCTTAAAAAAACCCTTAAGCGAATAGCAGAGTAGATAAAAATCAGAATCCTACAATATGCTGCTTACAAGAAACTCATTTGAAGCAGATAGAAACACATAGAGTAAAAGTGAAAGACTGGAGCAAAATATATTTTGCTTCAGTTGAAGTGAACAAAAGCAGGGGTAGCAATCCTTATGTCAGACAAAGAAGCTGTAAAAATAGATACTGTTAAAAGAGATAAGGAAGGAAACTATATCCTCCTAAAAGGTACTATAGAAAATAATTTCAATACTAAATATGTATTCACCCAATGGTATAGCATTCAAATTCTTAGAGGAGAAATTGAGAGAGCTACTCAAAGACATAGAAAGCAAAACTACTAATAGAAGACCTCAACCTCCCACTCTTAGATTTAGATAAATGTAATCATAAAATAAACAAGAAGAAAGTTAAGGAGGTAAATAGATTGTTAGAAAACCTAGCTATGATAGATCTTTGGAGGAAATTGAATGGGATAGAAAGGAATATACTTTTTTTTCTGCAGGATATAGTACTTACACAAAAATTGATCATGTACTAGGGCATAAAAACCTAATGATCAACTGCAGAAAGGCAGAAATAATGAATACATCTTTCTCAGATCATAATGTAATAAATATTATATGCAATATTGGGCCAGGGAGATATAGATCCAGAACTAATTGGAAACTAAATAACCTCATTTTAAAGAATGAATGGATCAAGCAACAAATTATAGAAAGAATTAATTATTTCATCCTAGATAATGACAATAATGAAACAACATACCAAACCTATGGGCTACACTCAAGGCAGCTTTCAGGAGATATATCTTTAAATGCTTACATGAGTAAATTAGAGAAAGAAGAAAACAATGAACTAGATATGCAACTAAAAAAATTAGAGAAAGAACAAATTAAAAACCTTCAATTAAATACCAAATTAGAAATTCTAAAAATTAACGGAGAAATTAATAAAATTGAAAGTAAGAAAGCTATTGGACTAATAAATAAAATCAAGAGCTGGTTTTATGAAAAAATAAATAAAATTGATAAACCTCTGCTCAATTTGATTAAAAAAGAAATAAAAACCAAATTGCTAGTATCACAAATTAAAAAAAGGTGAACTTACACCAATGAAGAGGAAATTAAAGTAAACATTCAGAATTATTTTGCCCAACTCTATGCCAATAAATTTGACAATCTAAGTGAAATTAATGAATATTTACAAAAATATAAGTTGCCCAGATTAAATGAAGAGGAAATTAAAAACCTAAATAACCCTATCTCAGAAAAAGAAATTCAACAAGCTACTATTGGGGCGGCTAGGTGGTGTAGTGGATAAAGCACCCGCCCTGGAGTCAGGAGTACCTGGGTTCAAATCCGGTCTCAGACACTTAATAATTACCTAGCTCTGTGGCCTTGGGCAAGCCACTTAACCCCGTTTGCCTTGCAAAAAAACCCCCTAAAAACAAACAAACAAAAAACAAGCTACTATTGAATTCCCTAAGAAAGAAATCTCCAGGGCTAGATGGATTCACAAGTGAATTCTATCAAACATTTAAGGAACAATTGGTTCCAATTCTATATAACCTCTTTCAAAAAATAGGTGAAGACAGAACTCTGCCTACCTCTCTCTATGACACCAATATGGTACTGATACCTAAACCAGGAAGAGTTAAAAACAGAGAAAGAAAAATTATAGACCTATCTCCCTGATGAATATAGATTCAAAAATCTTAAATAAAATCTTAGCAAAACAATTACAACAAGTTATCATTAGGATAATACATTATTATCAAGTAGGATTTATCCCAGCAATACAGGGTTGGTTCAATATTAGGAAAACTTAGTATAATTAATGACATTCATAACAAGCCTATTAGAAATCATATGATCATATCAATAGACACTGAAAAAGCTTTTGACAAAATACAGCACCCATTCTTACTAAAAACACTAGAGAGCATAGGAATAAATGGATTGTTCCTCAGAATAATAAGCAACATTTATCTGAAACCATCCACAAGCATTATATACTATGGGGATAGGCTAGAGGCATTCCCAATAAGATCAGGGGTGAAACCAAGGATGTCCATTTTCACCACTACTATTCAATATTGTATTAGAAATGTTAGCTTCAGCAATAAGAGAAGAAAAAGAAATTGAAGGAATTAGAATTGGGAAGGAAGAGACAAAATTCTCCCTCTTTGTACAGGACATGATGGTCTACCTAGAGAATTCCAAGAACTCAACCAAAAAACTACTGGAAACAATGAACAACTTTAGCAAAGTTGCAGGATATAAAAATAAACCCTCACAAATCCTCAACATTTTTATATATGACTAACAAGATACAGCAGAAAGAGCTAGAAAGAGAAATCCCATTCAAAGTAACCTCAGACAATATAAAATACCTGGTAGTCTACCTGCCAAGGCAGACTCAAAAACCTTTTGAAAACAATTATAAAACACTTCTCACACAAATAAAATCAGTTTTAAATAATTGGGCAAACATCAACTGCTCATGGGTAGGTCAAGCTAATATAATAAAAATGACAATTCTACCAAAACTAACCTACTTGTTTAGTGCCCTACCAATAAAAATTACAAAAAATTACTTTAATGAGTTAGAAAAAGTTGTAAGTAAATTTATATGGAGAAATAAAAAGTCAAGTATTTCCAGGGATTCAATGAAAAGAAGTGTGAAAGAAGGCAGCTTAACCTTACCAGATCTAAAATTATATTATAAAGCATCAGTCATCAAAACTGTCTGGAATTGGGTAAGAAATAGAGTGGTGGATCAGTGGAATAGACTAGGTGCAACAGCAGGAAATGATTATAGTAATCTGCTCTTTGATAAACCCAAAGAGTTCAGCTATTGGGATAAAAACTTTCTCTTTGATAAAAACTTTTGGGAAAATTGGAAGTTAGTATGGAAGAAACTTAGATTAGACCAACACCTCACACCCTATACCAATATCAAAATGGATACTTGATCTAGACATAAAAAAAATATTATAAGAAAATTAGAAGATTAAGAAGTAGTTTACTTATCAGATCTATGGAAAGGGAAACAGTTTATGACTAAGGAAGAGATGGAGAAATCATTAAAAACAACTAGATAATTTGATTACAGTAAATTAAAAAGCTTTTTGCACAAACAAAACCACTGAAACCAAGATCAAAAGAAATGTAGTAAATTGAGAAACAATTTTTACAACTAGTATATGTGACAAAGGACTCATTTCTAAACTATACAGAGAATTGAGTCAAATTTTCAAAAAACCAAGCCATTCCACAACTGACAAATTGTCAAAGGATATGTAAAGACAATTTACAACTGAGGAAATCAAAGCAATCCATAGTCATATGAAAAATTGCTCTAAGTCTTTACTTATTAAAGAAAAGCAAATTAAAACATCTCTGAGATACCATCTCACACCTCTCAGGCCAATATGATCAGAAAGGACAATGATCAATGTTGGAAGGGATGTGGGAGATCTGGGACACTAATACACTGTTGGTGGAACTGTGAACTCATCCAACCTTTCTGGAGAGCAATTTGGAATTACACCCAAAGGGCAATAAAAATGTGCATACCCTTTGATCCAGCAATACTACTACTGGGTCTATACCCTGAAGAGATGATGAAAAAGGGTAAAAAGATGACTTGTACAAAAATATTCATGGAAGCCCTGCTTGTGGTGGCAAAGAATTGGAATTTAAGTGATTGTCCTTCAATTGGGGAATGGCTTAACAAACTGTGGTATATGTATAACATGGAATACTATTATTCTATTAGAAATCAGGAGTGATGGGAATTAAGGGAATCCTGGAAGGATTTGCATGAACTGATGCTAAGTGAGATGAACAGAACCAGAAAAAACAATATACACCCTAACAGCAACATAGGGGCGATGATCAACCTTGATGGAGTTGCTCATTCTATCAGTGCAACAACCAGGGACAATTTTGGGCTATCTGCAATGGATAATAGCATCTGTATCCAGAGAAAGAATTGTGGAATTTGAAGAAAGACCAAGGACTATTACCTTCAATTTAGAAAAAAAAAAAAGCTGTTATCCTATTATGTAATTTTGCTATATCTTAAACTTTATTTTTCTTCCTTAAGGATATGATTTCTCTCTCATCACATTCAACTTAGATCAATGTATATCATGGAAACAATGTAAAGACTAACAGAATGCCTTCGGTGGAGGGTGGGGGGAGGGAGGCAAGAATGGGGAAATAATTGCAAAACTCAAAATAAATAAAATCTTTCTTAAAAAAGATGTATCCAACAAATTTTTAAAAATATATAATTAGGGAAAGGTTTATGGTCATTCGTAATTAGAAAAGAGCTTTGACCCAGGGTGTATTATCTAGAATAAAGGTGTCAAACTCAAATAGAAGCAGATGGGCTATATATTCATTTTAAAAAACCTCAAATTAACTTTATCTAGGTTGTGTTATATTATATTTATTTGATTAAACAATTCCTAATTTTATTTCAATATAATAAAAATGTTCCCCCTGTGTTCCTACACACTGGGGAGATTGTGAGCCCAAGCTGATACTATTGAATAAGAGAATAGCAGTAACAGCATACAGGACATGCCTTCTCCCTTCTCTGGTTATAAAGCCAGTATTCAGGAGAATGATTCCATTCCCTTTGATATTTCCTAAATACATAGGTAGAATAGTTTCTCCCCCCAGATACTTCAGCAATTCTGTCTTCTTGTCCCTAGCAGGTACCATTCCATGGTCTAGTAATATTTAAATATCTTGGGACATATTTCCTTCTATGATCATGATCATTTCTTAGACTTACTCCCCACTCACATTCCAGTCTTTGTCTCCCCAAAGGTCCAGTTTTTGAGAGACCTTGAAACCTGGAAGTGTCCCAAATCTTGATTTCCTAGTGGTTTCTTCCTTCCAGCAGTTGTACCCCTCATTCCCATATCAGACTGTCTTAATTACTGCTTAATCTGGGGGGAAATGCTAATCTTGGTCTTGGTTGTTTTCAGGTTTCATCCATAATGGTGCTACTATAATAGACACTTAACTCATAGCTCACATGATAGACAGTCAAAAAACACTTGTAGGACAATCTTGTTGGTTGAACATGAAGAAAAGAAGTCAAACTTGTTTGTTGTTAGAAGTCAGCCAATTCAAGCATTCCCATGATTAAGCAAAAGGCCAGTCATTCAATGCAATTTTTGCATTAAGCTAATTTCTCTAAGGCTTATATGACCTGAGAAAGTCATTATGCTTCTGCAGCTTCAGGCTTTCTGTCAAAAAGAGGCATATTCTCTATGAAGAAAGTATGAAGAATAATGGAGTACCTTAAAACAAAAGTAATGCCAAGGATATTTGTAACCAGAGTGAAAAAAAATTTCTATGATGAATGAGCTGTTATTCAAATCTCTATTAATCAGAAAGTTTATGTACCAACACTTCTGCAAACCTACAGGGCACTATAAGATTCAGAAGTGATTTTCAACCATCAAATTTTAAGTTATATTTGATATGTTTTAATTCTAGGCATTTTTAATTTTCTGCAAATTGTTTTATATATATGTATATATATGTATATGTATATGTATATGTATATGTATATGTATATGTATATGTATATGTATATCTATATCTATATATCAAGGCTGTCCAACCTTAGGTTATCTTAGGGCCTCGTTAAAATAAAATACTTGAGAGCCACACCCAGAATCAAAAACACAGTATACAAGAAAAAAATTGTTCATTTGTAGTCTTTTCTTAGGTTTAGCAAGCACTAGGAAAAGTCCTGGTACTTTTAACTTCTTAGAAAGTGGGGGAACATGCACCATCAATACAACAGGTGAAGCTGCGAAGCCTGAAAGCAAACAAAAAAGAATAAAACAATACTGACTAGTCTGCAAGGTATAGATGGAACACTGAAAATTCTGTGCAATATGTTTCATCCATAACACTGCTTAAAAACACCAAAGAAAATTAACATCAATGAGACTATTTATTAGTGATAGAATTTTAAAAATCTAATACAAATTCCATGCAAATTATTATTTTATTTTTTCACTTGTCAAAATTAAAACCCAAAGGTGAGTCACATAAAATCACACTGCAGGCTGCATGCAGTTCACTGGCTGTTATTTTGTACAGCCCTGATGTACATATACATATAAATATTATATATATATACATACATATATATCTGTATTCTATCATTATATATAATTTCTCTGTGCATATCCCAATAGAATAACAAGAATGTAATCAACTCTCAAAAAATAACTGTTGGGTTGATCCAACTTTGATTAATTAGAATTATTGACAATGGAGGTGAATGGTTCATGTACATTCAAAGTTCAGTAGTATATTTGCATACCTACCCAAACAATTTAAGCTTCTTGCATATATATATATATTTATATAAATATGTATATATATATATATATATATATATATATATATCCCCCAAATCCTTATAAGTATGGGAGAATTTTGTAAGAAAACTGGAAGAAACCTTAGACGTATGAATGTGCTGGTTAATGTTTAATAACTAGCTCTTTGAAAAAAATTATGTATGATACTTCTAAGTTTAATCAGAAATTTTTAACACTTTTCCCCATCTTTTTCTATACATAACCAACAAAACAATAAATCTATCTTGATTTGTAGCATTGCTGATTTATTAGCTGTAAATACTTACATTAATGATGAACCAGTTCAGATTGACTCTAGTCAACCCCTGCTTAGAGGTTATCCTGTGCAATTCCCTCACCTTGTAGTCAGACAATTGAGAGCCACAGAAATGAAGTTCCTGATCTAATATCACAGGGATATTAAGTGACACAGAACAGGGAAGTGACAACAGAAGGGAATGCTGTAGTAGAAAGAACACTGCATTTGGAGTCAGAATGCTTGGTTTTGAATGCCAGTTCAGTTCTTTATACCCTGTGCAATCTTGGGCAAGACTTTCTGTCTCTAAGATATCCAGTTTTCTCATTTGTAGAATGAGGTGGTTGAATAGATGTTTCAATTCAACAAACATTTAATCTCTTGTTATAAGCAAAACATTATTTTAGCACTGGGAATATAAATGAAAAAGATAACACCATCCCTCAAGAAGCTTAGAATCTAATATGAATGATATAGATGAATGAGTCCCATGAGCGAGTTCTTGACCCACGTGTAGTTTACAGATATTTCCTTGTCACGCACTAGTTCCCTTCCCAACACAAAGGAATTGATTACCCTCCCCTTTCCCTTACCTGCTTTCAATTGAGCTTGAAAATATTTGCGTTGAAAGAAAAGTTAGTGAAGATGAATATTTTAAATGAATATAAGGAAGCTTATTGCTTATGTTGGCTGGGAATGGAAGCGATTCCCCATCTTTAATTCTCTCTAGTGTCTCTCCTTGGGCTAGGGTTAACCTATACCACTTTCAGCAGGTTCAGATGGTATCCCCAGAGAGGTGGACAATCAAAGGCTATCCAAATTCTCTTATGATACTCAGGGTACTATAATAATTCTAGTGCACATTTCATTAGTATATCTCCTGAGTCCTGTTTACCATATTTTCATATATAAAAAAATCAATTACATTGACTCTTAAATGTGAAATACTAAACTATAAAACAAAAGTATGAATAATCAGAATATTTAGTCAATAGGGAAAAGCAGGAATAATAATACTGTGGATCACATTCCCCTATCAATGCACACAGTATGAGAAAGAGTGAGTAAATATACTTACAATAACCTAGCATGAAGGTATATATAAGGTACATAAGTAGAGAAATCCATATTCTTAGGGCAATTTATGACTATGTTCCCCAGGACTCACTCTCTTTAGAGAAAAGACTACATCATGTGTCATCTGTTAGCCAAAATTACTTTTCTGCTATTTGTTCATCCTCAAGTTCTCCCATCTATCATGCTGGCTAAAACTACTTCTCTGTTATTTTTTAGTCACTGTAGCCATGACAAGTTCTTTTAATAAAGTTTCTTTTGCAGTGATGCTAAGAAAATATATCCCTTAACTGAAGAAATGCCAAGTTCTATCAGATTTACTATGGAATTCTAAGGAGTTTCTCCCTTTCAAATTGTAGATAAAGATAGGACTATATAATTTCCTCAGCTAATTTTTCAAATAGTCAAGGATTGTATTTTATTAAATTATTCTTCAGCAAAGTTACACCTCCCTTTACAGAAAAACAGATGCAAAGGCATTATTTTCTCCTCTCTCCCCACTTCCCAACAAGAAATGATAATAAAGAGAAAAACAGGAGCATTCCTGGAAATTTCCCCATCACTCTGGCTATATATGATTCTAGAGGGAAATCTTGTAATTCTCCAGTCAATCAGTTCTCAGCAAAGCTGTATCTTCCCCACCATCAGCACAACTTTCTGATAAAATAGCTGCACATTTGATCAACTTTAATCACTTTCTGTTGATTCTGTATTCTATCTTCTCTAAGCATTCTTCTCATGTTCCCTGCCTTCTGTTTCCAACTCATCCTGCTCTTAGCTTCTTCTCCTACATTCTTCTGGATATCTCCTATCACTGTTCTTTATTGAATTCTAACACCTCAAATCAAGGTCTTCTTGCTGAACCATCTCTAACTTATGATGTGAAACTCAAAAGTTGCACCATTCCAACAAGAATACCCATTTCCTCCAGTATCTTCATATAATCTCCCTATAAGTTCTAAATAGTTACTTGATTTATAGCTAATTAGCTATATGCTTAAAAACTCAGAAAACAGTAATAGGTGATGATGAGTTACAATGAACTATAGTGATGGCTCAATTTTCAAACATTTTCTTAGTACAGATCCTCAGATAATCTATATTTCCCCCACAATATGCTGAGAAATTATTTCCTCTCAAATTGTGTTTCATGAAAGTTCTTCCTGCTCCTCTCTGTAATCAAAACTTCTGTTTATAAAAAGGTGGCACTCACCTTCCTGAGTCTAAATCTGACTTCAAACACGTATTAGCTATGTGACCCTGGACAAATCACTTTACATTATTTGCCTCAGTTCCTCTTCTATAAAATGAGCTGGAGAAGGAAACATAAAACCACTTTCAGGATCTTTGCCAAGAAAACTCTAAATGTGAGTCAGGAAGAATTAGACACAATTGAACAGCAAAACATAGCACAATTGTTTTCTAGAATTCTATATCTTTTTTTTTTAGGTTTTTGCAAGGCAAACGGGGTTAAGTGGCTTGCCCAAGGCCACACAGCTAGGTAATTATTAAGTGTCTGAGACTGGATTTGAACCCAGGTACTCTTGACTCCAAGGCCAGTGCTTTATCCACTACACCACCTAGCCACCCCACAGCTAGGTAATTTTTAAGTGTCTGAGGCTGGATATGAACTCAGGTACTCCTGACTCCAGGGCTGGTGCACCACCTACCTGCCCCCCTAGAGTTCTATATCTTTAAAATATTTGTCAAGGGTAGACTGTAGTTTTATTTATTTATTTTTTGTGAAGAAGACATACTTATTTCTTGAATTATTATCATGTTACATTATCTTCTAATAACTCAATGTGACTTGAGTTCAGATTTGGCCCCTAGCTGTGTGAGTCTGAGCAAGTCACTTTACTCTTGACTGTCTCAGTTTCCTTAATCACAAACCTTCCAAGCATTGTTATCTCAAATGAGATATTTATAAAGTGCTTAGACCTGGAACACATAGTAAGCAATTAAGAAATACTTTTTTTATTTCTTCTTTCCCCTTTCAATTATTTGTAGGGGGGCAGCTAGGTGATACAGTGGATAGAACACTGGCCCTGGAGACAGGAGAACCTGAGTTCAAATTTGACCCCAGACATTAAATAGTTACTTCACTGTGTGACCTTGGGCAAGTCACTTAACCCTTGTTAAAAAAAAAACCCAAACCAAGTTATTTGTAGAATCAGTTATTCATTGTAAGAGGATTTTGCTGCTTCTTTTCCCTCCTTTCAATCACTTTGATTTTCATTAATTCCTCCAAAAATTTAAAAAAATCAGGAAAGGGAAAGAGGATGAAATTCAAGTTAGTTAAATTTGCTAACTTTGCTTCATAAGAAAGTTTGTTAGGGTTTGGCATAGAAGATGGAATGGGAGATGATGAATTTTTGAGTATTATTTCCTTTTAATATTGTCAGACTCTATCTGAGGGTTCTTACCATGGATAATTAACAAATCTCAAATCCTTACTTTTGTCATTTTCAGAAATGATCATTTAACAAAGAAAATCTTTCTTAAAAACACATTATACATATTTTCTCTTGATGAAGTAATCCTGGTGCTTTATATGCATCATTGTGACCATTGTTAAGCTGCCAAATGGAACCTTTAAAATGTATTGAATTTTTATGACAAGTATACTGAGCATTGAACAACAGAAGCTTCAAGAAAATAAATTAATAATCATTTTACATTTGTATAGCACTTTATAAAGCATGATGAATTTAACATAGATCATCTGATTTAAACCTACAATTACCAAGTAGGTTGTTTGGTTCTGACTAAATCCATAATTTGATGGGTCAAGGGACCTGCCAATGAGGGAATCATTTCACACAATTCAGATCAGTGTCTACACTGCATTTTATAGTCAATGGGAATTGCCTGGGATACCAGTAGGTTAAATGATTTACCCAGAGTCATATAGTCAGTTTGTGTCAGAAGTAGGACTTGAATCCTAATTTACTTGTGAACAATTAGAATCAATTCAGGGAAGCAACGTGCTAGTGCCATTTCTAGTGGTAATAGTTATACAGCTAACATTTACACAACACTATAAGTATTGTATATATTTTGGAGAGGATTCATGATATAAAGGACAGTAGACTTGTAGTCAAGAAGATCTGGGTTCAAATCCTACCTCATATACTTATTAGTGATGTGACCCTGGATAAGTCATTTAATTTATTTGAATATCAGTTTCCTCATCTGTAAAACAAAGTGCTTGAATTCAATGACCTCTAAGAAATTTTCTAGTTCTAAAATCTATGGTCCTATGATGTTGTTTGAGCCTCATGATGACTCTGAGTTATAGATATCACTATACTCATTTTGCTTACAAGGAAACTTGAAAGTTCAATTCTTTGTTTATGATCACACAATTAGTAAGAGTCAGAGTACATATCTGAACCTAGGTTTTACTCATTGTATTTTATACATTCCCATTTTTGATATATTCTTGCATCAATGCTAAAAAAAATTTTTATTTAGAGGTAAATCTATTTTGTTTTCACTTTTAACTTTATTTTTCCTATAGTTACACTTTCTTCATATATATATATATATATATATATATATATATATATATATAATACACATATTTTAAAAGCATTTTTTAACAGTAACAAGGTATTTTTCATTTAAAGAATTTCTGTTCCTATGATCTGTCTGAACAATTTTGGTAGGGTAGAGTTTGGCAAAGACACATTTATCAAGGAACTATTTTTAATCACCTGTCTGTCAAGCAGATGTCACAGAGGGCTGAGTGGGAATCACCATTATTTTTATAGGACAGGTGGAGCAGTGTGTTTATGGATCTCAATGGCACCCTTCCTGTTTGGCAGGTGATTGTGTTGGGTGTGGTGAGAATTCCACCAAGCAGGAAGACAGAACAAATATTTAACCACAATGACAGTTGCTGGCTGAAACCAAAGTTGAAATGTTCAGGGGAAGTTCTGATCTGCGCTACAGTGGAGTGTCATATACCTTTAATTTCAAAAGGTAAAAAAAAGGAGTAGGGCAGAAGCTAAAATTAGAAATTATACAGCATGTGGGAAGGGAAAAAACCCTGCATCTTCTCCATGTCATGAAAGTAACCCAGGTTCTACCTGGTCCCTTTTGGGCTAAGCTGTTTGATCAGCTTCTTTCAGTCTCTGTGGATGTCCTTAGATGAGTCTAATTGAAGGACCCCTGTTCTCTTTTTATTTTTGCTCTATGAAAAATGTATTGGAGATGTCTTATAATGAACTTTGATATGCTGAAATGATAATAATGTCCTAATTATATATAAAAAATGTAATTACACTTGCTTCTATTATAGAAAAACTCCCTTTATAATGAAGTGTTATGTTGGAAAAAGATTTTCATTATAGGCGGACTCCTTTACTTGTTAATTTGAGCTCTGATTCATCATTTTAATATTAAAAAAGTTCTTTGTAAGTTACTTTTTGATGTTTCTCATTTATGGTTCATTTCACTTCTTGGGTTCCATAAGAAGACCAAACTGCAAACTTCTTTGAAATACACTTAAAAATGCATCTTTTAAAAATTGTCCTTGCTACTCTGTGTTTAACCAGCAATGTTCAAATTAAAAAAAAAAGACTATTTATGTTTACTGGCACAAATATTTCCACCTACTACTTTAAAAGAATATTTATTCTCTATCAGCATTTGTTTATGAAATCAGGAGGAGGATTACAAACAATCACAAAATGGAACAGATCTGCCACAGCTTCTTACAGTGATTGTATTGATTGTACTTGAACTTTAACATCTCTGTACCTGATGAGGAAGTGTCAACAAACCTCAAGAAGATAAAATTAGAAAGAATGAACTTGTCCTAATACATAATCAGTGACCTGTATTACAAGTTGTCCAATGTTAAAAGAAACCAGGTTTTGATTTTCTTCAAAGTGAATAATTAGCTTTTAAGCCTCTGTTGAATATATTCTCTACTCAAATTTTCTTAGAACATTTTCTTGCTTTTTCCTCTAACTCTGTTGCACTCTGCCCTCTGATGATATTTGTTCTTTGTTCTCAAAGAAGACCATGACATCAGGAAGTGATGTCATAACCAGAGAGTGAGTTAGGGGGGCTGTGTTAAGTTACCAGTCTCATTATCTCTTCTGGAACCATCTGGGTCCAGTGGCCAGACATGAATCAGATGAATCAGGATGCCTGGAGATGGGCCTGGATGGGAGGCAGCCAGGGATAAGTGAGTTACTGAAGATCACACAGCTAGTAAGAGTAAAGATCTGAGATCAACTTTGAACTCAGGTCCTCCTGACTTCAGGACTGGTGATCCATCCACCGCACCACCTAGTTGTCCAAAATTTGGGTTCCTACTATCTACCATACAGAAAAGTCATGAAGATAAATAAAACAACTATTAAGTACCATATACTAGGTGTCATCCTACATATTCACATGTAAATACAAGCAAGCAATGGAATTCTTGCCCTCATGGAACTTACATTCTAAAGGAGAAAGACCACGCATAAAGGGGAACTAAAGGCAGAAGGAAGATATGCCCATTGCAAGTGTGGAGATGACCAGAAAGTGTCATGGAGGTGTGGATGGAGACAGCATATGGTGAAAGAAGTTTGCCACCATTCTAGTCAATGTGACAATCACTGTTGCTGTTAATGGTGGGAATGGTATTCCCAAGGAGATAGGATCCTGGAGGAAGAGATGATCAGCAATGGCAACTATTTTCTGAAGGTAGAGAACAACAAAGTCTGGGGGGAAATGTTATTGTATTTTGCAATTAAAAGATACCTGATGAATTCAGAGGAAGAAATTTCAGCTGAGAGATTGAACAGAAATTCAACTGTAAAATATGGAGGAAAGAGATGTGGAGAGCAATGAGGGCAATTGGATGTATCCAACTTTTCAAGAAATCTGGCAATGAATGGGGAAAATGGAAGGAAGCAGTGAAAGTAAATTGAAAATGCTTGAATGAGAGGAAGTGCTTGTGGGAGAAAGGTCCTGGATTATTATACTTATCACTTCAGTAGAATTGCAAAATATGAGTTACCTGAAGGCAAGGATTGAGTTATTTTAAAAACATTTTTACCTTGAAAATCTAGCAGAAGTGTCTTATGGCTTGTTAGCATTTAATAAATGTTTGATCAATTTGTTTTAATTATTTAAAAGTATGATAGAGGACACATTTCCATCTACTCTTCCATGTGCATTCTTTCTTACCTCTACAAAATTCTTATGAGAGTAGTCAACTATGATAGAAATGAATGAGAAACTAGTTAGCTTTCTGTTGCTGATTATGTGTTTAAAGTCATTAAATTGTCTGAGAGATAGAGAAAATTGTTTCTATTATTTTTTGTTTATTTTATTTAGTTGAGGAAACTTCAGAAACATATATTCCCTAGAAATTCATTTCATTCCAAAGCTTCTCACACAGGAAGTACCATCTGCCCCATGGTTTCTCCCTTTGATTGGCTGATTCCTCCCAGAATCTTTTGTAAGGAGACCAATCATATCTGCATTCCTCTCCAGATGGCATTCCTAATTCCCCTGACATTTTCTACCATGGCCTCTGGGTCCTTCATTCTCTCCCCATCCACACTTTTCAGATTTATTATTTCATGAGTTGTCTTCTCTGTTTAGAATGTAAGCTTCTTGAAGGTAGGAATTGTCTTTCTGCTTAGATTTGTATTCCTAGTGCTTAGCAGAGTACTGGTACATAGCAAGTAATTAAGAAATGCTTATCAATTTGAATTGACTAGAACCGTGACCATTCACTAAAGCATTCCTTATACATGGTGTCTTTCACACAAACATAAAACTCAATGAGAGGCACAATTCTAGTGATAATTTATTCAACATCTGCTGAGTATTGACATGGAAGCATTTATTTACTTATTTATTTATTTTTAGGTTTTTGCAAGGCAAATGGGGTTAAGTAGCTTGCCCAAGGTCACACGGCTAGGTAATTATTAAATGTCTGAGACCGGATTTGAACCCAGGTACTCCTGACTCCAAGGCCGGTGCTCTATTCACTGCATCACCTAGCCACCCCAGAAGCATTTATTTAGAAACCATTTCAGACATAAGACATTTAATCTAAGTTATATGGTCTGCTGATGAAGAAATGAAATGAAGTGACTTAACCAATGGTACACAGGAGTTAGTCAACAAGCATGTGTTAAATGTTAACTATGGGCCAGGCTCTCTGCTAGGCATTAGAGATGCAAAGAGGATGACAATTCAGGGTTAAGTTTGAGTATTCTGAATTCTGACTCTGGGCTTCAGTTTTTTTTCCTCTTCAAAATGAGTCAATTGGACTGGCTGATATCAGAAGGAAGGAAGGAAGGAAGGAAGGAAGGAAGGAAGGAAGGAAGGAAGGAAGGAAGGAAGGAAGGGAGGGAGGGAGGGAGGAAGGGAAGGAGAGAGGGATGGAGGAAGGAAAGCATTTATTAAAT
Source organism: Macrotis lagotis (assembly GCF_037893015.1). NCBI lineage: Eukaryota > Metazoa > Chordata > Mammalia > Peramelemorphia > Peramelidae > Macrotis > Macrotis lagotis. Next base: position 121,945,979 of record NC_133660.1, on the reverse strand, counting down.
GCCTATTATGTGCCAAACCATGAATTAACTAGTTTATGATATCATTTTATTTGATCCTCACAATACCTGGCAGGTAGGTTCTATTATCATTTCCTTTTTATAACTGAGGAAACTTGAGGCAGGGACAGAGGTTAAGTAATCTGTCCCTGTTCAGAGTTAGTGACTCAGGTTGGATCTGAATTCAGATCTTCCTGATTTCACATCCAGCACTCCTCCATTCACTGTGCCACTTAGTTGTTTCTAAACTAAGGATATCTTATAACTCTATAGAATATTGAAATTTGAAGAGTATTTATCCAACATTGTATAGTTTCAGGATTTTTAATCTTTTTCTTTTTAGATTTCGTAGTTATAAGAAGAATACAAAACCCCTACAATATTATACTTTCTATTCTTATTTTCTAAATAGAGCAATAGAAATAACTGGAGTGTACAACAAACTAAATTAATTAAGACGGATACTGACTTGGGAAGATTTTCAATCACTTCAATTTGGTTGTTATTCAGTTGTGTCTGACTTTTTGTTACCTAGATTAAGTTTACCTAGAATACTCCCCACACCTCTTTACCTCCTCCTCTTAGAAGCCTTAACTTCCTTCTTGGCATGCCTGGCAGAAAAGTAAACACTTTGATACATTCTTAGTTACTTCATTCCTTCATGGAGCAGTTTAGTTAAGGTGGAGAGAGAGAGAGAGAGAGACAGAGACAGAGACAGAGACAGAGAGACAGAGAGAGACAGAGAGAGAGAGACAGAGAAACAGAGACAGAGAGATGGAGAGAGAGAGACAGAGACAGAGAGAGAGAGAGAGAGAGAGAGAGAGACAGAGAAACAGAGACAGAGAGATGGAGAGAGAGAGAGACAGAGACACAGAGAGAGAGAGAGGGAGAGAGAGAGACAGAGACAAAGAGAGACAGAGAGAGAAACATAATCAGAGAGGCTCAGAGACAGAGAGAGAGAGAGACAGAGAGATAGGAGAGGGGAGAGAGACTGAGAGAGAAAGGATGGAGAGACAGAGGAAACAGAGAGATGGAGAGAGAGAGAGAAGAGAGAGACAGAGGCAGAGGGAGAGAGAGGAGAGAGGGGAGATACAAAGGTAGAGGCAGAGAGACAGACAGAGACAGAGAAAGGTGGGAGAGAATCAGAGAGATAGATCTAGAAACTGTGACAAAAAGAAAGAGAGAGAGGAGGAGGAGGAGGAGGAGGAGGAGAGGGAAAGACAGAGAAATAGAATCAGAGACAGAGAGAGAGCAGAGAAAGGGGAGATAGAGACAGAGACAGAGGAGACAGACAGAGAGACAGAGATAGAAGGGAGGGAAAAAGATAAGCAGTGAGGGAGGGAAGGAGGAAGAGAAGGGAGAGAGAGAGATGTATTAATAATGGCTATAATTTGTATAGTACCTACTACGTGTCTGTCACTGGGCTAAGTGATTTACAAATATCTTATTTGATCTTCACAACAATCCTGGAAAATAGGTCCTATTTTTATCCACATTTTACAATTAATGAAATTGAGGCAGAGATTAAGTGACTTGCTACAATTAGAATATGTCTTAAATCACATATGAACTCAGATCTTTCTAATCTGATAGAGCCCAGTGCTCTACTATTAAGGCATGAGATACTTAATTTCATTTATTTTATTAAGAACCTACATGTATTTAGCATACATGGGAGGTAATAAAGCATAGAGAGTAGAGGACTAGCCTGGGAGTCAGGGTAACCTGGGCCCAAGTTCTTCTGCTAACACATACTACCTGTGTCACCATAGGCAAATTGAACTTCTCAGAACCCCTCATCCCAGCAATGAAACAACAAATTGAAGAATAGTTGTCTGCTATGGTTGAAAATCTTTCTATGTTGGGAATTCCTTATACCAATGAAATAATCATCTTGGATCAAGATAATAATATACAAGGCATGGTGCTGGGGAAACAAAGATGAAGTGCGCGCGCACACACACACACACACACACACACACACACATACACACAAACACTTCTAGACTTACATTCTAGGATTGAGAGAGGAACATAGACAAAATGGGAGTACTGGGAGGGGAAAGAGGATTCTTTATATTAAAGACAGTCTTGAATTGGAGAGAAAAATTCTTTTTATCACTCTTAATTATGGAAATGTAGTTGGGGAATATATGTAGAACAGAAACTTGGAGTATTCATAGCAGGAGTACAGCATTCCTTGGGAATGCTTTATGCTGTGACTAGTGATGTCTTTTCTAACTTAACATGGATTAATGGGTTCCCAAAGGGAGGAAATATCTTGAAAATTATTATAAGACAGTCACAACAAAATTTACTCCATAATCAGAGTTTCTATGAGTTCATAGCCTTTGATTTACCTCAATATGAATAATTTTTGTCAACAGATGACCTAATTTATTTCCTGCTCAGATAAGTAGGATAACAAAAAATGATGAACTAAATTTAAAAAAGGTAAGATTTAATCCTAGTTACCTTTCTGAACATCTTCAAACTTCCTTTCCTAACTTTTTATGATCTTGTAATTTTTCTGCTTTTAAATATTAAAAAGCACACACACATTTTACATACATACATACACACATCTGTCACATCAATCATTCAAATATTTTCTGAGATCTATGAAAACCAAGCCAGATTTTCAATGTTATCCATATTCTGGTGCTATCTCCCCTCATCATTTTCTTCTCTTTTTCCTTTCCTTCTATAACTAGTAACCAGAAGTCAGCCTGGACTAATATCAGATACTATAAACATCAACTGGCAGAGACAAGAGGACAAAGCAAAACAAATAGTAGAATTGAAGGAAAGCATATTTACAAAGGGATGAAAAATAACTTTTATCAGCACCTTCATTTTTACATTATCACCATAATCCCAAATCTGCACTAAAATTTTAAAATAAATGAATGAAATTTTCCATTTGGAGATAGTCTCCATTGGTCAAGAAAACATATTTCACAAAATGGAAGTGGATTATGGGATCCCAAATAAAGAGCTGGCAAGGTCCATAGGAGTCATTTAGTCTTACCCTTTCATTTTACAAATGAGGAAACAGGAGGCTAGAACAGTTAAGTGACTTGCCCAATGCAATACAAGTAATGTGTGAGAGGCTTGAACAGTTCTGCATCAGAAGCTTCTTTCCCTCTTCATAATGTGAGTACTAAATTCATCAGCAAGCATAGGAAAGATGCCTCTGGCTTGAGTAAGGAAAACAAAGAGAGATGTTTTGGAATTCAAAACTGTGCATACATCATCTTTGTTTCTGTTAGATTCTACATTTCACCCATTACAAATTAGAGCAACCGTACATCTGGCATAAATTCATTTGAAAGGTTTCCTCTATTTTAAAGAGGAGAGACATAAGTTATTCTCAGTAATTTTCTTACACAACAAATTCATGGCATAGCATATAGTGTTGTGTGCATATGGTTATTTAAATCTCCTGGGAAGAGAGGAAGGAAAAGAAATAGTGAAAAGGAAAAGGAACTAGAAAGGAGGAAGGGAAGAGAGCAATGATTAAGGAAGATGGGAAAGAAGGGGAGAAAGGGGAAAGAGAGAAGGGATGGGTTGAAAAGGAAAGTAGAGAAAGACTAAGTAAACAGAAAGAAAGAAAAAGGGGAGGGAGAGAGGAAAGAGGAAAAGAAGAGATAGGAAGGAAAGGAACAAAGGAATCAAGCAAGTAATAAAACAAGGAAAGAAGAGAAAGGTGCAAAAGGAGGAAAGAAATGAAAGGAGAGAGGAAGAGAATGAGGGAGGAATAAAGAAGCAAGGAAAGATGGAGGAAAGTAAAAAGAGGACAGAGGAAAGGAAGTGAAGGGAAAGGAGGCAAGGAATTAGGAAGGAAGAAAATGAGGAAATAAATAAATACATAATAAAAGGGGGAAATAAAAGGGGGAAAGAGGAAAGGAAGGAAGGAAGGAACTAGGGAAGTAAGGTAGAAAAAGAGGGAAGGAAGGAAAGACAAGAAAGGAAAGAACAGAAGGAGAGAATTAAGGATGCAAAGAGGGAAGGAAGTGAAAGAAAAGGAGGCAAGACTGAGGAGGGAAGAAAAGAGAGAAAGAGAAGAGACAGGAAAGAAAGAGGGAAGGAAGGATGGAAGGAAAGAAATAATTAGGGAAGTAAAGAAGAAAAAGAGAGAAGGAAGGAAAGAGAAAAGGAAAAAGAGAAGGAGAGAATGGAGGAAGAAAAAGGGAAGATGGAAGGAAGCAATGAGAAAAAGAAGGGAGAATGAAAAGGAAAGAAAGAAGAATGGAAAGGAGGGAAGGAAGCAAAAAGAGAAGGAAGTGAATGAAAAGAAGGCAAGGAAAGAGGGAGGAAGGAAGGAAAGAAGGAGGGAAGGAGGGAAGAAAGGGAGAGATAGAAGTGATTAGGGAAGGAAGGAGGAAAAAGAGGGAAGGAAGGAAAAAGGGAAGGAAAGAAGAAGAGCAGAGAATGAAGGAAGAAAAGGGGGGAGAGTGGAGGGAAGGTAGCAAAGAGAAAAGAAGGAAGGAGGAAAAGAAGAAAAGAAAGGATGGCAGAAGGGAAGGAAGGATGGAAGGAAACCAAAAGATAAGGAAGGCAAGAGGGAAAGAAGAAAAGAAAGAAATGGAAAGTAGAAGGGAAGGAAGGAAAGAGGGGAAGAGGAAAGGAAAGAGGGAAGGAAGGGTAACTATTTTGATTTTTCTCTGCTGAAGGGAACGTCTCCTTGTGGCAGTTTGACTCCTTCTCTCTGGGGAATTGCTAGAAGACATTTTAGCATCCAATTCTTCAAGTAGCTCATTAGGGTGATGAAAAGCCCATGATGAAGGGGCAGTGCCATGTTTGAAGAGCTAGGGGTTCCTGTTGTCTTGAATTATTAAGTAGTCAATATTCAGTGGACTGCTGTCTGCCCGCCTGCCTACAGCAGGTGGTGCCCCTCTGCCTTTCGCTTGGAAAGCATCTGCTTGCTCGGAGCCTCCCCAGAGCTCGCTGCAGCCATTTGTTCGATTTAAGACAAGCACTGTCATTATTCCATACAGCACTTCACCGAAATCTTTCCTGCTAAATGCTTGAACCATCTGAGCAGCACCAGGCAGGCTGCAGGCTTCATTAATAATGCATCCATGCTTATCAATAGGTTTAGACAACTGGTATTTAGAAGCTTCTTCAGAAGGAGTGGGGCCTTTTTTTTCTCACACCAGTTAGCTTCATTCTGTCAGTTCCTTGATGTAGACATTACATCCAACTGTGTTCGGAAAGCCAGAGGTGCTAAATTGTCTGTGAGCTCTTGTCTGATTTGGCGCTCGGCTTGACTGATGTGTGTCTCTGTTCCTCTCCTCCCCACCCCACCCCAGCCCACCCCTTCCATTTGCTTTCCCTTTCTTCCAAGTTTGCTCGAAGGAAGAAAAATGTCCCACGATTTCCCTTTCAAGTTCCTCGGAGGGCGACCCCTCACGCTCGAGATTTTTTTGGCTCCCTTCTGCTGGCAGCCTGTCCGCTCACAGCGAGGCCGGGTGGGCTTTGCAGCAGGACTCACTAAAGCTCTGCCTCCTGCTCTGGGGAAACCAGATCACTCATTCTGCCTTCGTTTCAGCCCAACAGGAAAACAAATGGAAACCAATACTCCGGCAAGTCCTCTGGGTTAGAATGAATCCCCAACACAGGGATCCCAGTGCAGTGAAGCCTGCTGATTGCCACACTGCTTAAGCATTTGCTAAAAACTAGAACTCTAGGAGGTTGTAGAGTCTTTGTGGGCAGGACAGAGAGAGGTTCTTCCCGTAGAGAGTGGAGACTGGTCCATTCCAAAGGCTTGGAATACATGGGGACACTATCATCTAGACAGAAAGATCTTATTTCAAAATAATGATTTCTCAAAATCCCTGGAGAGCAAGCACATGGGGGTTGCTTTATATTTATATAACAGCTTTTCTTTTGAAGAAAAATATGGCATTTTATGAATGTGCATATGTGCGTGCACGGATTCATTCTTTTATTTGTTTATTTATTCTCAAGCAAGATAAGCAGGTGGGACAGAGGGGAGCACACTCTTTTTTTTTGAATAGCTAGAGACATTGTGGAACAGAAAGGCAAAGGTTTTACTCAATGGCCCCAAAGAAAGAGGTCAGTTCCTGATTTACTGCTCTTCTGCTCCGTAAATAGATAGCAAATAGAGTGTAGGGGCTTGGAGTCAGAAAGACTTGGGTTCGAACTCTGACCCAGATTCTTAATAATAGTGTGCCTCTGGGCAAGTCACTTTAATGTTCAGTGCCTGTTTCTTAATTTGTTAAATGAGGAAATTTTTGAGCCTTGTGAGTTCTTAGGTCCCTTTTAGCTGTAAGAATATGATCCCTCAAGAGTCCCTCAAGAATTCCATGGCATAATCAGTATGGACCTTCTCTCCACCAGTGTAAATCAAAGCCTTTTTATTTCCCTTAAAGATGATCTTTAAGACTTGGAGAACAGGGGTGGAGCCAAGATGGCATGCTCTCTCCATAATATTTCAAAAATCATAAAATTGTGATTCTAACTAAATTTTTGAGCGACAGAACCCACAGAGGGATCCAGTGAGGCAATTCTCCAGACCAAGGTGACCTGGAAAATAGTGGAAAGGCTCTGCTCCAGAACTTCACCTTCTTGGAGGGAGCTCCAGGGCGCCTGGGAGCCATGGTTCACGGCAACGGGGGCAGTTTCCTGACCTACACCTCAGGGAGCACCACACACAACTTGGAAGATCAGAGGAGGGACCTCTGCCAGAGGAAGCCCAGTCCTCAGGGCACTCAGCAAGCAGCATGGCCACAGCAGCCCAGATCCAGGAAACAGAAGCAGGTGGAGCTGGTAAGCAGGAGCCCCCAGGCAATTGAGCCTTGAGTGCTCAGTCTACCAAAGGTAGGGGAGTGGAGAGAGACTTCCAAGGTCTGTCCTCTGTACCTGAAACAGGACTCTGATGGTTTGACCACATTCAGATCCTGATCACAGTCTAGGCCCCCCCCATAGAATAGCAGGGCTGACCCCACCTCAGCCCCATGGCAGAGGGGTGTGCTTATGGTCATTCACAGACCAGGAGGGAAGACAAAACTTCATATACTGAGATACTTGGGGGGTTGTCCCAATAATACTCAAAAGCTCAGGAAGCACCCCCAAACCAGGCACAGGATGGGGAAATGAGTAAACAGAGAAAAAAGAGGAACACCATTGAGAAATACATTGTCTATTATCCCAAGAAGGATCAAAATACTCAATCTGAAGATGAGGAAGTACAAGCTTCTGCATCTAAAGACTCCAAGAAAAACAGAAATTGGGCTCAGGCTATGACAGAGTTCAAAAAAGATTTTGAAAATCAAGTAAGGGAGATAGAAGAAAAATTGGGAAAAGAAATGACAGAGATGCAGGAAAAAGATGAAAAAGAAGTCAGCAACTCAGTCAAGGAGATCCCCCAAAATGCTGAAGAAAATAGCATGTTAAAAACCAGATTAGGCCAAATGGATAAAACAGTTCAAAAAGTTATTGAGGAGAAGAATGCTTTAAAAAGCAAAATTGTCCAGATGGAAAAAGAGATAAAAAAGTTCTATGAGGAAAACAAATCCTTCAGATCTATAATGGAGCTGAAGGAAGCTGCTGACTTTACGAGAAGTCAGGACACAATACTTCAAAACCCAAAGAATGAAAAATTAGAAGAAAATGTGAAACATCTCATTGTAAAAAACAACTGACCTGGAAAACAGATTCAGGAAAGATAATTTAAAAATTTTGGGGATACCTGAAAGTCATGATCAGGAAAAGAGCCTTGACATCATCTTTAAAGAATTCCTACCGGAAAATTGCCCTGATATCTTAGAAGCAGAGGGCAAAAATAGAAATTGAGAGAATCCATGGAGTACCCCCCCAGAAAGAGATCCAAAAAAACACCCCCAGGAATATTATAGCCAAGATCCAGAACTCCCAAGTCAAAGAGAAAATATAAGCAGCTGGAAGGACACAATTCAAATATAGTGGAGCTGCAGTCAGGATCACACAGGACTTAGCAGCAACTACATTAAGGGCTCATAGGACTTGGAATACAATATTCCAGAAGGCAAGAGTTCAGAATGCAACCGAGAATCAACTTCCTAGCAAAACTGAGCACCCTCTTCCAGGGGAAAAGATGGACTTTCAATGAACCAGGGGAATTTCAATTGTTCCTGCTGAAACAACCAGAGCTGAACAGAAAGTTTGATCTTCAAATAGAGGACTCAGGTGAAGCATAGAGAGTAGAGGAGAAGGGTAAAATATGAGGGACTTAATGATGATGAACTACATGTATTCCTGCATAGACAAATGATATTGATAATACTCATATGAAACTTCTCATTCAATAGAGCAGGTAGAAGGAGATTTTATAGATGAAGGAAATGAGAAAACTGAATTTTAAGATATAATATATTGTAAAAATGGAGTCAATGGTTAAAAGGGAAATGTAATGGGAGAAAGAGAAAGGTGAGGTGGAATAGGCTAAGATATTTCATATAATAATATTTGCTTTTGACTATTGCAATGAGCTATTGCAATGATATGGAAGGGGGAAGGTGAGGGGTAATGAGGGAATCTTCGCTCTCATCAGAGGTGGGTCAGAGGAGAAACAGCATAGATACTCAATGGGGTATAGACATGTAGAGTAAAAAGGGAGAAGGGGGAACAGGGGAAATGGGGTCTGTGAGTGATGGAGGAGAGGGTGGACCATGGGGGGAGAGTGGTCAGATATAACACACTTTCTTCTTTACTTCTTGCAAGGGGCTGGGAGTGGATATCCTGTCCAGGGCCACAGGGCCGGGTGGTTGTTGGGCCTTAGGGGTGGTATGTGGGCTCAGGACCTCTTGGTCCCAGGGCTGGTGATCAGTCTGCTGTGCCACTTAGCTACCCTACAGCACATCTAAGAAGAGGAACAGAGTGAAAGGAGAAAATATAGTATATGGTAGTGGGAGGTATGAATGGAGGGAGTTGATCAGTAATGGCAACAGTGGAAAAATATGGAAGTAGCTTTTGTGATGGACTTATCATAAAGAATCACAAAAAGCCGTGACAAAGCTGGCAGTGTTGGAGCACAGACTGAAGCATGTTTTTTTTTTTAGATTTTTTTTTTCAAGGCAATGGGTTTAAGTGGCTTGCCCAAGGCCACACGGTTAGGTAATTATTAAGTGTCTGAGGTCGGATTTGAATGCAGGTACTCCTGACTCCAAGGCCGGTGCTCTATTCACTGCACCACCTAGCCGCCCCTAAAACACATTTAAAAAATTTTTTTTTAATTTTAATTTTTTTCTCTTTCCTTTACTTTGTTGCTCATGAGGGTCTATTTTTGGGGGTGGAGGGGGTATTATGTTTACTCTTAAACAAGAATATTTTAGTAATGTATAAAAAATCATTTGTACATAAATAAAAAAATAAATATAAGATTATAAAGTGCAAGCAAAAAAAGTGAACATAGTAAAAAATTGTCTATTCTTATAATTAGACCACTTATCTATTAGGAAATAATTGAAAGTTATAAACTTTATGTATCTTGAAAAAAAGACTTGGAGAACAATAGCGTGAAAAAATATAACCATTTGATTGCAAACACTTCTGATGAAATTGGTTCGGTTCATGATTGAATGGCAACTTAGGTTTCACTCAAGCCTCTCTAGCTTGGTTGAACCTGTCAGAACTTGCATTCAAATGGTGGAGCTTTTAGGAAACCAGTTATTTCCCCTTCACAAAGAAGAGAATAAGGGTTTAGATACTGAAACCTAGTGTTAGGAAAGTATGACCAGTCATCAACACTAAAACTAGAAGTTGCAAAGGAATTCCCCTCCCCCATCATACTTTAAGAGGAAATTTCCTTACTGGGAGTCCCCTACACTGATAAATGAACAGATTTATTAAGAAAGAAAAATGAACAATAAAAGCAAGAACCACAAAACTTTATTCTAGAAGCTGTAGAATCATTAGTCAATTACTTAAGCTCTTATTATCCAAAGCAAAGTTGCTGCTTTATATTAGTGAAAAAAGTTCTCATTAAAAGAGTTCATATTGTTGAAATCCCAGGTTCAGAAATCAGAAAAAAAAATCCCCTATAATATTATAAACTTATGTAATACATATGTTCATGAGTAGTGTACTTTAAGCATGGGGGACTACACTGGTGTCAACATCGCTGCTTAAGGGACACAAAGCAAAACTCTGGAATAAAACCTGAAAAAAATTAAAATGCAATTGAAAAATGTTCAAAAAATAAGTAAAAATGCAATACAATAGGAATTTGCAATTTCCCAAGTCAATAGTCAATGAGCAGGGAAACTTTCTATTTGAATATGATCCCACTGTATAGGTAATAGATTTCTTAGGATTTAGGAAGACATGGATTCAACTTCTGAACCTCAAGCAATGTTGAAAGATTTTAAGTTAGAAATGAGGTTCCCTTATCCCAAATGAATGAACTCATAGGGCATCGACATATCAATATTTGTTTTTCATCCAATCCACAACACACTTCATGAATGAATGAAGGACTTTTCTCTACATATATAAACTGTGTGACTCCTAGAACAAGTATTTCCACAGGCAATAGACATTCATGAACAAGAAAGAAAAGCATGTATATATGCAAATGTTTAGCTGGATAACTCTATATTAGTTTATTGAATGATATATAATCAAATTATATATTATAACTAGAAGTTACTTGTTTTTCAGTTATTGATAAATATATAATATAATTAAAAATGTGGAAGTGCAGAGTAAATACTAAGTCACCAATCTCATTTCTAGAGGAGAGGGATGAGGTCTGTTTGTAATGTTAGTGCCTCATATCTTTTCCTCAAGTTTTGCCAGTTAGTGCCTTGTTAGAAAGACATCATGGTGCAGTAGATAGAGTGTGGGCTGGAAAAAGGAAGAAATAGGTTCAAGTGTAGCACCTGACCCATATTAGCACAAGGACTATGAACAAATTATTTAACTTTCAGGTGCCCCAAACAACTCTTTAAAATAACCCATTGGCAATCAGTTCAAGTCTATGAAATGTTTTTCAGAATAATGTTTTTTAAATAATTGAAATGATCAGATTTATTGAGAGATTAACAAAAGCAAAGATGTCATTCTGTTTCATCCCCTCATCCAACTTCACAGATCCCCTGAAATCTTTGGGGTCTTGATCTCAGGTTAAGAATTCATGCTTCAGGAATTTAAAGAGTTATTGATCTGTCACAAGTGACAAGAGTGCCTTCTCTAGTAGGCATTAAACTAGAGATACAATAGTTTTCTTTACCACATATGCACGTGTTAAAAACATACATTATATATTATATAACTTATTGCACTATATATTAAGAAAAAATACAACTTTTTTTGCAATATAATTAGAGAATAGGACATTCAAACATAGAGATATTTCTAAGAAAAATGCATATCCCGGGGCGGCTAGGTGGCGTATTGGATAAAGCACCGGCCTTGGAGTCAGGAGTACCTGGGTTCAAATCCGGTCTCAGACACTTAATAATTACCTAGCTGTGTGTCCTTGGGCAAGCCACTTAACCCCATTTGCCTTGCAAAAACCTAAAAAAACAAACAAAAAAATGCATATCCATAGCCCAGACATCATTAATAACTGAAAAACAAGTAACTTCTAGTTATAAATCACAAGATATCTGAAAGTCTTTTGCTCATGGGGAGAGGAAAGAGACAGTTTGTGGAGAAACCAGTGGATAAGGCTGGTTCTAATTGCCCATTCTGGCACAGCCCACCATTCTCCACTCAGATACCTGAGAATGGTCAGATGAGTCAGCCACACAAGGCTCATCCGAGGAAGAAACATTGCTAGCTTAATTGAAAGCTTTCTCCTGCTTCAGAAGCCACTGCCTTTGTTAATTGATTCATTTGTGATCTCACAGCAGCCAGTGTGTCTCTGGTGAACAGACAGACATGAAGGGAGGAAAAACCACTCATCTAATATAATATACCAGAGGCAAAGCAGGGCCTTAGTGAAAAAAAAAAATTGACTTTTGTGTCAGAGGAGACAGATTCAAGGCTTAGCTTTGTTAGTCCTCAATTGCATGAATTAGCTGCTTAACTTCTCAATATCTGATTTTCCTCATCTGTAAGAGAGAGAAAATAATGTTTTCCCTACATACTCACAGATAATACATTAGAAGGAACTTTGTAACTTTAAAATGCTCTAATGATAACTTACACATATAACAACTTCGTAATTCAAGAATCAGGGATTTCAGTGGTAATGCTTCATCTCCCACCAATGTAGAGTGAAACCCCTTTACGTATTAGTGAACAATCTTTATACGATGATCCAACATTGTCATGACTCAATGGCCAAATTCTGATTGTTCTGATTGCAATATAATAGGGGTCTTAAACTCCATAGTCTTTCCATCTGACTGAGCTCTTCGAAGGCAAAAAATATTTTTGCCTTTTTCTTTCCAACTTCAGCATAGAGCCTGATAGGCAGTGAGTGTTAAATAAATGTTTGATGACTGTATGTCTTCAACTCCACCTATTCTCTATCACTTTTCTCTAACTTCTGCTCTACTATACTAAGCTTTGACATATATCCTCCATAAAGATATCTCATTAATTGCCTATGCCTGTTACCTCCAGCCAGGATTACAAGGAGTTACTTGGGCAAAAATGACAATAGAAGTTGTTTTCTGTAACTGCTGCTTTTGGAGACTTCTAGAAGTCTGCCATATTTTAATATCTTTACTATGATTAGTATTTTTGATCTAATAGAATAGTATTTTTGAAGGTCTACTATGTTCCTAAAGCTAACAAGGACTGCCTTTAAGAAGCTAATAATATAGTTGAGGAGGGCACCATACACATAATAATAAAATAACTGATATTGATTTTTCTCTTTAAATATAATGAATGACTAAATATTAGTCCCATTTTATGGATAAAGTCAGAAAGCTTAAGTAGCTTTCCCACAAAAAGCTAGTAGATATCATAGATGGTATTCAAATAAATCTCTCCTGATTCCACATCCAGTGTTCTGTGCACATAAGTGAACATAGCAGAGTAATTAATGTTTAGGCATATGTAGATTTTATAGACCTATCAACACTATAGATTAATAAATTTGACCAAACTCTATGCAAAGGACTAGAACTTCGATTTTGAAGAAAACCAGTGACATCATGGGGTAATATTTTGACTTGTGTGTGAATTAGATTTAAGAGAGACAAAGTTGATACACAAAATTGTCAGACTCTCTCTCTCTCTCTCTCTCTCTCTCTCTCTCTCTCTCTCTCTCTCTCTCTCCCTGGGTCATCAAAGTTCAGTGGCATGATAAAAGTCATGATGATTGGTGATAGCCCAGGATGCAGGGGATGACTTGAGTGTCTTCAATGTCTGATTAAGTTCTAAGCATTCCACAGCTTCTGCTTCAGCTGCCTTTATGGCCATTGGAATAAATAGTTTTCATTTCCATATTTTGCTGGGGAAATCTTTACACGCTTGGAGTAGACATTCCCTTAACTCACCAATGGGTTTCAACCCCTTCAATTAACCTCAATTTAGTTTAGCCCATCTGCTGACAATTTTCAGGATGTGGCCACTGCACATGTTATCTGGATCCACAGGTGAGAGTTGGGTGGCATGGACATCAAAGATGGAATGAGCTGCCCTGAAAAGGGCTTGACAAGCCCTCATACAAGAGGTTCTAGTCCCTTGAACAGGGAAAGGTAAGAGACAATCTCTGATCTTAAATAGTTTACAGTATATTGGGGAAGAAAGCATGAAAACAACTATGTGCAAATAGCTTTATATAGACTAGATCAGAAGTAATCAACAGAGAGAAGGCAACAGAATTAAGAGAGGATAGGGAAAAGTTTCTTGTAGAAGGTGGGATTTTAGTTGGAACATGAAGAAAGGAAAAGCTAGAAGGTGAAGATGAGGAAGAAGGGAATTTTAGGCATGGGAGAATGGTCGGTGACAGTATCCAGAGTCTGAAGACAGAACTTCTTGTGTTAGGGACAGCAAGAATCTTATGAGGGATGTTAGGAGACTGGATGGGAGTGGAACAGGTTATGAAGGTCTCAAATACCAAACAGATGAAAGATGATTTTATAGCTAGAGATGATAGGAAGCTATTGGATTTTACTGAATGATTTTGTCTGTGTGTGTGTCTGTGTGTGTGTGTGTGTGTGTGTGTGTGTGTGTGTGTGTGTGTATGTGAAGGATATGGCCAACTCATGCTTTAAAATCATTTTGAGAGGCTAGTGTAGGATAGATCAGAGTGGGGAGAGGCTTGTAGGAAGGTGAACCAGCAAATTATTGATGAGAGCCTGCACAATGTTGGTGGTGGAAGTATCAGTGGAGAGAAGGGGGTCTATGTGAGAGATATTACAAAAGTATAAATCAAGAGAAAATCTCTGTTTTATACTTTGTAATGATGTGATTTAAAGTTCTGAGTTCATGCTCAGATCACATTGCTATTTGGTAGTAACTGTTATCACAAATAAAAGAAATGTACCTCCCAAAGATATAAAAGGGATACAAGATATTTTCTACATCCTTTTTTCCCCTGGGTCAGATTTATGATTTCATTAGTTTTGGGGGCCCTAAGACTGCAGGTGGGTTCTTCTACCTTATAGTGTTAAAGAGTCATCTGAGACACTGGGAGGTAACTTTCTTGAACAAATTGACACTGTTGGTTATGTTGAGACTTGGAAGATTATATGATTGACAGGTTATGGCGATTGACGTTCACTTCAATGATACTCTACCCTATGAATATGACATTTACCAGAATCATTTATCTTTGTTAATGCAGTTTGTGCAACAACATTCCAGGGGACTTTGTTTACTTTCTTTTGATATTGTTAAGCTACCAATAGAATATACGGGTTATCCATTAATTATTTTTCAATTATTTTCTTCATAAGACCAGTCCATCTTTTTACTTCTGTATTTATTTGATGACATTCTTTACATAGTTATCTTTGATAAACCCTGGTTTATCATGAATTACAGCTTTCTCACACTCACCATGTGCCTCTTCTCTTGGTGGTACTCATTTTATTTCTTTGGAGATGTGAAGAGCCAAGAAATATTTCAACCAATTACAAATAGTATATGTAATGACATTCTAAAAGAACAGTCCAGGACTAGACAAGACACACTTTACATTCATACAAGAATAATAATGACTTACCTTGATTTCACTCTATAAATATATCAAGGTATGCAGTTTAGGTATTATTATTCCCATTTTACAGATGAGGCATCTGAGGTTCAGAGGAGATTAATAACTTGCTTATGCTAATAAACATCAGAGGTGGTATTCAAACCCAGGTCTTCCAATTTCATGAACATAAATGAATATGAGAATAATTAATACATAATCATTAATGGAAGTAAGGGCATGGTCATTGCCATTTTCTACTTAAGTCCACTATCAAGACTAAAAGGCCACCTCTAAACAGCTTCACTATAGAATTTTACTTCACTTTCAAATTATTAAAAAGAAGTAGACAATATCTCAGATCAATTTTCTTACAAATGTCAAAGTTTTCTTGGATTATGAACATTGAAAAACAGTGAACAGAAAAGGTCTATCAGGTATCTGATACAGGAAAAAAAAGACCCTTACTAATGACTTAAAGGGGGACAGTTCTACTTTAACACTAAAACGCTGTCTTGTTTGACAGAGTGGATGAGAGTGGGTGTTGATCTAAGTAATCTCTATATGGACCATGTTCATGGTGGAGACCATTGATGCTTAATCTGTATTACTATGCCACTTAATCAAATCATTTATTACTTTGTGAAGAAGCTTTTATTAATCATTCTCCTACTGTTATTAAACTCATTACTTCCTTGTGAGCACTAAAGAAACATGAATTGAATCAAGATATACTTTGTTCTCTAGGGAACATGGAAGCTGGGAATAATCTGTGCTTTCAGACATTAAAGAAAGAAATATTGAGAAAAATAATATCAAAACAACATTATGTAGCACCTTCCTCCTGAGAAACACTCCCAATGAGCTTTGTAATGAATAAGAACCATGGGAAACTCTGAAAACTGACTACATTTCCAGGCATACAACGCATAATAATTTTGATAGATGCCCTTTCTGTGAAGTCAAGTGTTTGGAATTAGTTGTAAATATGGTTAGTTTTGAGAGGAAAAATAAAAGTCCAGGGAGATTTGTGAGATAATACACATCTTCTAGTGACATCTTACAGGACTAGAGCCAAAGGTAACTTGGTGATTCAAAGTAGGATGATGTTCATCTAATAACCAAATAAAGTTAATCCTCTTGAGGTGGGGAGAAGAGAAGAAAGTAGCTAGGAAATACATCCCTCCCTATGGAGTGGACAAAAGTAGGGAGGAAGGAAAAGGCAGGAACTTGTTGACCTGCCTCATTTGTTACTCATTGAAGAGAGATTTGCCCCACTGCTGTTACCAGTTAAACATAACTACCCTTTCTGCTACTCTTTCAGCAACTATAACCATTGACTATTTACCATTTTTTTCTCTCTCCCTGCTCTTCATTTCCTGTGGCAGTGTGTACAGTTAAGAAAGAAAGAATCCAATAACATAAAACTATTTTAATAATTTTTAAAAGAGAGTTTAAATGATACACGCTTTATCAGGGTCGATGAAAATGGTACCAATGTCGAAGGGCAACAGGTTGCTAATAAATACAATAGTTTAGGAAAGTGCTATGCCTATCATGGACCAAAAAAACTATATTCTGGGGAAAATAATACTCACGTAATTCATTTTTGAAAGCTATTGAGACTTCTTGGATGAAGAATGTAGTTATTAAAGGCAAAAGTACACAATATGTTGTAATGAAATATTTGCGCTACACATTTCATTAAATGTTTTGTGGGCCATTGGGGAAATTCCATTTCTCACACACAGAAGCAATGTTTATACATGGTTAGATCACTAGAGGGGGCACATGCAGTGATATGGGGGCAAGAAGAACATGGCAAGACTTCAGTGAATTGGAGCTGTAGACCTGACCTAGAACCTATTCCAGATATGTATATGCCACTGGTGTGGTAGAATGGTAGCATGGTGTGATAATCTTAAGGGCTATCAGTGCTTTTGGAGCAAGGGAGCTACTTACAAGGGAACTTGTTCTGTCTACTTAGACTGCATACTCAGTTCTAGATGAAATTTAAAATGCCTCTATCTTCAAATAATAAAGGAAAATCAGACAGTGTGGAACTGACTGAGTTCACTGAGAAAAATATAATTGCCCAAGCCTAACTACCAAAGATGGATAAAATTCTGAGTACTTTGAGGACCTTTGGGAGAGAATTTCAGAATCTTGGCAGTCTGAGTTAGGCTAACTGTGCTGCCTTAGAACATTCTAAAATTGGAAATACTGTATAAGAAGATTACATTTGAATCTTCCAAATTATCCAGGTCTTCAGAAGGATTCACATAGGAGAAACACACATGACATTCTTGGAACCATTTCCTAAAGCCTCAGGCAAAAGATTTTTTTCTTTCCATATAAAGACTACTGTCTGAATATGTCCTTATTGCATTCCATATACAATATTATTTCTTTTCAGTTAATCTGTATCTCCAATAGGATTGTGTATGTGTGTCTGTTTGGTTTGTTGTGTAGATAGAGATATTGAAATATCTATATTTGAAACCATCCTACAATGCCTTCTATTTTTCTAGTATGATCTATTTTGATCTGCTATCATGTACTCTATATCCTAATATAACTGATTTACCAGCCTATTTACAACATCCCATTTATTCCCCTCCTCCCAAGATTTTATACATGTCTGGAACATACTCCTTTATCACCTTTCCCCAGTTTCTTAGGTACCACACCTCCTACCAGAAACTTCCTTCTTGCCATTGTTAGGACTATCTCTCCTTCCTGAAACTATACCTTATTACTTTATAGAGATTTTGTATACATTTGTACATATATAAATTATAAATAGTTTGGAAGATCCCTGAAAGCAAAAACTGTTTATTTTTGTCTTTGTATTTTGTACTTTGTGTACTGACATGAAATGGATACTTGATTAACATTTGCTAAATGAAATTGAATTTAGTTCTATTTAGGGGTAGGATGATAGATGTTTAACAGCCAGTTCTCTGAAGATGAAAAAAGTATGTATGACTTTTTTAAGTGTTATCTATGATATTAATATTTTCTACATCATTTTCTAAAGTCTGAAGGCAATCACCAAAACACTAGATCAAAGAATGATTTGTAGTGTTTGACCAATTCCAAGGTGTAAACATTCATTTTGAAAATTATCAATTAACTCTTGTGAGCCAGTTCTGTTCATAAATATAGATATTCATATTCAAAAATATAGATACATGTGGCATCTTAATAGAAACAAGTAAACTACAGAGTAATG
Organism: Macrotis lagotis; assembly: GCF_037893015.1. Classification (NCBI taxonomy): domain Eukaryota; kingdom Metazoa; phylum Chordata; class Mammalia; order Peramelemorphia; family Peramelidae; genus Macrotis; species Macrotis lagotis. The sequence continues at coordinate 121,927,641 of NC_133660.1, read as the reverse complement.
ACAGTTCAAAAAGAAGTTTAAAGCACCTAAAATTAATCGACTCAAATTCTGCAGACCATCTAGTGAAATGCATGCACTGCAGTAGAAATTCTTCTTAAAGTATCATATAAGATGCAAGGAAACATTCACTGGGCATAAAAAAAATGATCAGGAACTGTGTTAACCTTAATGACTTTCCCTAGAGCTAGAATTACAATGAACTCTTTTACTACTGCAACTCTTAAAATATAAAAATTGGTGGTTCCCCAAGACTGCAATTCTAAACTGCATTCTTTTGTGTGTGTTCATGAGCTGAACCTGATTTTGCATTTCCAAGTTACTGTATATGGTAAAAGCCAAATTCTTAATCAATTTCATAGCTATGGGCCATTTGGACAGAGAAAGAAAGTTTGGCCAAATATTAAGTTGTCTTAGAGTAAATGATACATAGATTTCCTTCCTGTTAAGACAAAAGTGGGTTAATGGGCTTATTTACTGACTGTCACAAATGGGAATTCAAAAACAAGACTTTTTGGGTAGGTGAACTGCTGTAATAACAAGGCTACATAACTCCATAATGTCTGATTTACACCTGTGGAGTGTCTGTTGGAATTCTTGGTTCCTACTAATAACATATATAGCTTTACTACATTCTAGGCACTGTGCTAAGGACTTTATAATGATCTCATTTGATCCTTACATCAACCCTGGAAGCTCAGTACCTTATCCCCATTTTAAAGGTAAGGAAATTGAGTCAAACGCAGGTTCAGAAAATTGCCTGGGGTAAAACAACTACTAACTGTCTAAGACTGGATTCAAACTCAGATTTTCCTGATTCCAGATTGGATACTCTGTCTGCTGTATCACTTATTGACTCTTTAATAGAATAATCTCTACTAAAGTCTTTGGGAAATTAGGATGAAAGATATGATGAAGGAATAAAAGAGTTCTGTAAAGAAACCACTATGGAGTGCTAAGAGCTCTCCAACTAACTTATAGTTTAAAAAATATGGAAGCAAGGACAGATTAATAGAAATAATAAAGCTCAGAATGGGAGCCAAAAGATTGTAGAAAATAGGAGAGCTAACACAGAATGGAGACAGAACAAATGTTGTAATGATATTTTTTGAAGAAGTTTGATGGGGAGCCAATGAATTTCCAAATTCTAAGGAATTATAAGCAGTAAGCTTGACTTTGATAATTTACAAATTCCACAGCACATTATTGTTGAGAAAATGAACAATTAACATCTTGAAAAGGAAGTGGCGATCATATATAGCTAGATCATATATCAGCATAGCTATTTCATACCAACTAACCAGATCTTAACAAAACATTTGAGAAAGAAGCTGCTTTTCTTTTGATAAACATGGAAAGATATGATGAAGATAATAGTAGAGTTAAATGGATTTAGAACTGATTGCATATGTAGGTTCGAAGTCAGATGTTAACTTGTCAGGATATCTTCAGTAAAAGACCTCAGGGATTTGCATTAGCTCTCTGCTGGTCAATATTCCCATCAGTAACTTGGATAAAAATAAAGATGGCATCTTATCAAATTTGTAGAGGACACAAGGCTGTGAAAAATTGCTGTAACACATTGAATTCAATAATATCTTGGCAGTCTGGAACACTGGATTAAATCAAATGAGATAACATTGAATAAGGTTAATATTCCTTTATGGATTAAAATAATCAGCTTCTCAAGTACAATAATTGGAAGAGCATTCAAACAAGAATTTTGGGGGGAAAGCCTTTTAAGGTACTTCAGGTTCACTGATTCAACAGTGTGATATGTATGGTAGTAATAATAATATGATAATAATAATAAATAATGATAATAATGATAATGTGACCTTCATTTGCATTGAGAAGTACAGCTTTCAGGAGGTTCAGAGCTTTCATACTCTGTCATATGAAAGAGAAATTTTACTATTTCTGCTTGGTTTCTAGAAGGAAAAATTAGGAATTGTGAATGGAAGTTTCAAAAAGGCCAGTTTAGTTGGATATTGAGACAGCTTCTTAACAAGTGGAGCTACTCCAAAGTAAAGCAATAGCCTGGAAAGCAAGCTTCTGCTTTTTTAGAGGTCTTCAAGCAGAAGGCAAATGACTCTTTGGTTGTTATGTTATAGTGGTATTTGATGTTATAGGGTTGGATTAGATGGTCACTTCCAACTGAAATTCTGTGAAGGCACATTTACTACTTTTGAGATTCTCACTCTCTAATTTAGGATGTAGGTGGGACATAAGTGCTGGCCTATTAAGTGAAATTTTCCCCAAAAGTTCTCTTACTATTTTTTTTAAAAACTTGGATCTTTAATTTCACTGGTGTTAGTAACTTTCAGTGTAGAAACTCCCCCTTTTCTCCACTAATGTAGAACAATAGTATCATCTCAATTTAGAAAACTGCCTAAGGCATTGAAAGGTTAAATTACTCATTGGACATATAAAGTCCGTGTGTATCAGAAGTAAAACTTGAACCCAGATCATCCTCATGCTGAGGCCAGCCCTCTCTCTACCAGCTCTGTCTTCTTCCTTAAAATTAACTACAAACTAAATAGATCTCCAGGGGGTCCATTCCTGGTATACAAGCAATACAATGGGTATTTAGATAGTAGCTATGTCTATAGGGAACATAACACAAAACCTTAACACAAATGGCAGGAAACAGTACATTTTTTTTTTTTTAGTTTTTGCAAGGTAATGAGGTTAAGTGGCTTGCCCAAGGCCACATAGCTAGGTAATTATTAAGTTTCTGAGGTTGGATTTGAAGTCAGGTACTCCTGACTCCAGGGCTAGTGCTCTATCCACTGCACCACCTAGCCGCTCCAAAACAGTACATTTTTTACTAAACCTATTCCTGATACAGGCATATAGACAAGAACTAAGTAATTGGGATAGTAGTAGAACTGAATGTCAGGGGACAGACAAGGCTAGTTCCCTGGGGTAAGATTAGTATATCAGTTTCTTAGGCTGTCTATTTTAGAATTATTTTTGCTAGCATATGAGACCTGATTTCTTTTAGACCCTGGACACATAGGTCACTGCTTATTTTTGTGATGACTCTAAATAAAACCATCATCTCTTGAAAACCTGTCCTTAAACTTGTGAGTCAGTTTTGGCTGCAGTGTAGTAACTGTGACATCCTCCTCAAGGGCATTCCCCTTTTATCACTTACTGCCTTCCAGGCACAACCTATTTCTCTATTTACCTAGATGTGTCTTCTTCAGCATGTGCATTTTAGAGCCAGAGGTGTCTCTAGTCTTGTTCCCTCATTATGCTATTTGATTGCTGAATATAGTAAAAGAAAGACAAGATGAGAGGAAGCACAATTATTTCAAATTGGTTTAAATGAGTTTTCTGCAATACAGTCTGACATATACATAGTATGCCTGGGCTAGAAGTCATCTTCACTGGCCATTAAGTCCATCTCCCTTGGCTCAAGGTGGGAACACCCTTTAAATCCACCCCAAATACAACACTGTTTTCATTTTATAGAACTCCAAGAGAGAAGATGTTACATTTTCCCTTCATACTTCATTCAGTCCAGTTAACTTAATGGAGACAAAAAAACCTGTTTAGTAAGAGATGTAGACCAGTGCATAGAAAACAAGATTATACTCAGAGTTAGGATAAATGGATTGTAGTTCTGATTCTGCCCCTTATTTCTTGTGTGAATGGGTAATAGACTCTGATGTGTTTCATACCTCCCTTATCCCATCTTTAAGACTTAGTGGAGGCAGACCTTTTTCATTCTCTCACCACAGGAAAAATTCAGAAATACCCATGATCGTTGGTGTCAACTCTTAGGCTCTGAGATTGCTTGGAAGAAACTTTGTTTTTATAAAAAAGACATCAGGAATATTACTCATGATATCCATGGGGGGGGGAAAGAGATTTTATAGTTAAGGCAAATTTAGGTTGATATACAGTGTCCCAAATAACTTTAATAGTTTAAAATTACAATAAATTTTCTGGGACATTCTGTATATTGTGCGAATACACACGAGCCCATATTAATGAAATTAGAATGATGATGGAAAAGTAGAAAAGGACACATACATGTGTATGTATATAAATGAATATATCTATATGTAGTAATAATAATAATAGTAACAGTAATGGTAGTAGTAGTACTAGTAATAGGAGGAGGAGGAGCAGCAGCAACAACAGCAACAGCAGCAGTAGAATTAGCAGTAGCCATAGTAGTAGTAGTAGTAGTAGTAGTAGTAGTAGTAGTAGTAGTAGTAGTACTAACAGTTATAGTAGCAGTAACAGTAGAAATAGTGGTAGAACTAGGGATACTAGCAGAAGATTAGTAATCTTACCAGTTATAGTAGTAGTGAGAATAGCAGCAGCAGTAGCAGCGGTGGTAGTGGTGAATATAGTGTTGGTGGCATTGGTAGTTGTAATAATAGTAGAAGTATCAGCAACAGCAGTAGTAATGTTACTGCTAGTAGTAGTCATGGTGGTAGTGGTGCTGATGATGGTGTGGTCAAATAGCAGTAGTAATGGTAGCAATAGCAGCAAGAACAGTAATAATGAGAGCAGTGGTAGTAGTGGTGGTGGTGGTGGTAGTAGTAGCAGTAGTTATAGCAATAGTAGTAGTGGTAGTCATAGTTGTAATAGTAGCAGTAGCAATAGCAGCAACAGCAGTTATAGCAATAGTGGTAATAGAAAGAGTTATCTCTGAAATCAAAAAGACCTGGGTTCAAGGTCTGCCTTTAGCACATTGACTTTGTACCTTGGGGAAGTTGCTTAAACTTTCAGTGTCGCCACATAATTTACCAAGGCTAATGGTTTAGTTGATTGGAGGTTCCTCACCAAAAATTCCCTATTAAATGAAATCACAGATCTGAGCACCTCCCCACCCCTCAAAGGTTTATGAGAAACAAGGTGTCAGCAATTCGAGGAATGGCCTCAGCAAGACCTGGATTCTCATTCTGCCTTTGACACCTACTAGGTGAATGACTCTGGACAAATCACTTAAGGTCTCAGTGTCCCAGTCAACTCTCTCTAACTCTATGAAGTTTTAAGCAAGTTGCTAATGTGTATCAGTGGATGCAATTTCCATACAGGAATTTTTCATGCCGATGGAATCACAAACCTGGAAAATCACTCCACATTGTTACAAAGAAATAATAACAGTGATATGATACAAAGAAATAATAACAGCCGGCCTATGAGATGGCAACATTAGAGGGTATGAATGTTTTCAAAAGTGCTTTTCTTTATACTCTTTCAACCCTAATTGTAGCTAACTTTATCCCCACTTTACAGGTGAGGAAACAGAGACTGGAAGAGTTTAAGAGGCTGGTCCATTGAAACTAGAGCAGGTGAGTGAGTTGAGATTTAAACCCAGGCTTCTCCTAATTCTTAAGATCAGGATCTGTGACATGCAATTATTGTTATTTCCACATTACAGATGAGAAAATTAAGACTGAAAGTTTAATGATATACTGTAAAATGCAGATGGGAGTAAATATTATGCATAATTTAAAGAACTGGACAGTGGAGAAAGTATGTCTGTCCATCATTCTTCATCCTCAGAGTTTCTCAGCATCAACAAAGGACATGCAAAGTGCTCAGGGTAGTATAGTGTGAGAAGATCTGGACTTGATCCCTGCAGCTGTTCCTTACTCTTTGTAAGCTACTTCTAGGCAACAACCTTCTAGGAAAGGAACAGAAGACTCCAATTGGTTGCAGACAAATAGACCATAATTACCAGAACTGATATTTGGACACAACATTAGACCTACCCATTGCACTCAAACTTCAGGGGAAAAAAAGGTACCAGGACATCTCTAACAAGAAAAGCATTAAGACTTTATTTCTTTACCTAATCATAATAAAAGTCAGCATTTTTAGAATACTTCAAAGCTTTCAAAAATATTTCATTTTATCCCCACAATAACCCCAGTTACTATTATTATCCTCATTTTATAGAAAAGCAAAGATAGAAGTCATGTGACTTTTCTAAGGTCACTCAGATCTTCCTGATTCTAACTCTAGTGCTCTATCTCCTATGCTATCATTTCAGAAAGTCAAACCTTCCCTTGTATTATGCTTAGGTCCTAAATTAATCCTGATTCAAGAGGATAGACTACAAGCTACTGAAGAGCAACAATTCTCATTTCTTTGTCTCTTCAAGGTTAGAATAAGATTTCCTGTGAGGTAGATAGTATAAGCATTACCTCCATGCTGATTCACTGGAGCACTTTGGGGACTTAGGGAAAGTTTCATGAAAAAAGCAGACTGACCAGGAAATACTTAAAGCAGCAGACCTTTAATATAGTGTGCTTTAACTTTCTCATGGGAAAGCTTAAGGTTTAAGGAAACACCTAGGAATGAGAGCCCAGGGAAAGGGGAGTAAGGGATATGACCACAATAACAAATAACAAGGACACAAACTATAGCAACAGAAAATTCTCAAAACATTAGGAAAGCAATCTAACATTTTCATATCTGTTCCAGCTTTAAGATGCAGATGCAGATTGCAGGTTTTATATAGAGAGGTCAAGGTTTTATAGTTAGAAGTTAAGGTCTCACCTAGGCACATCTGATTGGTTTTCCATCATAGCACTCGAAGGCAGGCAGCAAGGATTGGCCAGGAAAGGGATTTCGGGAATTGCTTATATGTGTAAACTCCATTCCAACAAATTACCTTCCCAATTCCACTTGTAGTTTAGGCCCCCCTTGGGATGTTTATTCCAGATTTAAGGTAGCCTCTAGATCTGCATTCATTTGACTATAGCTCATGAGCCCCCATCAGTATGTGTTTACTTTTAATAGTCAGTCAATTGATGCAAGTGGTTTAGAGGAAAAAAGACATTTATTGAAATGACCTTGGGAGGGAGAATACACAAAATCATGTAGTATTTTGATATATAGGTATATGTTTAGGGAACATGTCATCAAAGTGATTCACACCTCTAATAATGCAGGATCTCAATGTCTTCTCTTTCTCAAGTTCTCACCTTGATCTTCCTAAATTCAGTATTTTTGCTAAGCATGTTGTTCTATTGAGATATCATGATCTCTTCCCTACTCAGCAATGAATCTCTTATTATGAGCAGCTCTACTGCAAGAAGCCATGGTTGGGGGCAGGTTCCTTCAAGAAGCATGAATCAATTCTCCTTCAAGATAGTTTTTCTTTCATGGTTATTTTCAACCTTCAGAATTCTTTATTTCTCAGAACTCTCCTAACTTGATTATCTTTTTAGAAAGTGAAATTTTCAAACATCCAGTTATTCTCAGTCTACCACCACCACTTCCTTGTATAACTCACAAGGAAGGATAACATTGGAGAGAGTTTCAACATCTGGAGTTCTCCAAATAGGTGAAATCATAAGCCAGGAGTCAGCCACTCTCAAAATAAAGGCCTAACTTCTCCCTCCAAATATTTCTATTTTCTGAATTTGATATGCTAGAGAACTATTCTTTTCATTCATTCATTCATCTATCTATCTATCTATCTATCTATCTATCTATCTATCTATCTTTCTTTCATCTATCTATTTATTTATTTTTGTTTTTGCAAGGCAATGGGGTTAAGTGACTTTCCCAAAGTCACAGTTAAGTAATTAGCTAGTGTCTGATGTCAGATTTGAACTCAAGTCCTCCTGACTCCAGGGCTGGTGCTCTATCCACTGTGCCACCTAGCTGCCCTCCAAAACTGTTACTTTAAACAACTATATATCAGCAAAACTATACCACTTTTTCACTTATCCTTATCATTAAGGTTTGAGACTAATTCATGAAACATGTGATCTTTGTCAATAGAAGGGAGTTTGGGTTTTCATACTTTTTTAAACAATTAGACTTCCTCTGTACCTGCTTCTGAGTTTCTCTGCCCTGGTGATTTTTTTTTTATAAACGTTGGTCTTACTTTCTTGTTCTTTAAAATTTTTGTGCGATTTTTTTGTTTCTATGTTTCTCCATCTTTACTATCCTGTGTTAGGATTTGAAATTTCAGAAACAGAGATATGACCCTACTTAGAAGTTAATGATAATACTTCTGTTATACTATGTGAATGACATAGACATAAGTCACTTCTATCATAATATTACAAGAAGATGTGCCTCATTGACACCTGCAAGGTTCTGGATATTTCCTGGTCTGAAGGTATGAAGTAGAATGCATAATTGTTCCAATACATTTGACACTATCCAGGCCATAATAGCACTGCAAATCATAAACCTATGTGATTTCTTTGTTTTTGTTTGTTTTTTTTAAACAAATTTCAGTCATGTCTTACTCTTTGCGGTTTTCTTTGGTAAATTTCTGAAATGATTTGCTATTTCCTTTATTTTATAGATAAACTGAGACAAATAGCCATTAAGTCTGCATTTGAACTCAGATCTGCCTAACCCAAGGACTGGCCCACTATCCACTACATTACTTAGTTGTCCCTATGGAATTTGAGAGTGAGGTAAACAAAGAAAGCTGGAGTCTCTTACAAATGGATCTGTGTCGAGTAAGTAGAAAAGGATAAATACAGAATTTGGTAGAATTCCTTTGGTGTCAGAAATTACTTATACTTCACAATTGCCCCAGCTCTCATGACAGTCATGATTTGAACCAAAATCCCTAACTGCAAATCTAGGGCTCTTTCCATTACACTGGGCAACAATTAATATCTCTAAGTATTGGTTTTAGCATCCATAAAATGAAAGATATATATATATATATATATATTATATATATATAGTGATTTCTAAGGTCTTTTCTAGCTTTGTAGAATTCTCTCTCTATATATGTAAGTATGCATGTACAAATACATATCTATATACACATGTATAAATGTATTTGTATATTTGCATGTTTGTATATATGTATATTTTTATTTGTATAGATGTGCCTTTATATGTATTATTATACATATATTGCTTATTTGTGGAAAAATATATTTGAGGCAAGATCCAGAAGTGCTATCTTTGGTTGATGAGAGCACTCTGATAGAGAAGTGGACACTTGCTACTTTTGTAACCTTGAAAAAGTAATTTAACCACTCTGGACCTCTGTTACCTCATCTGTAAAATGAAGATACTAGGCCAGATGACCTTTGGGATCCCTCTGGCTTAAAATATGTGATCCTATGATCCTATCTACACCTTCTCCCTCTTGCTGTGAGCAAAAAGGGCATGGACAAATAACCTGCATTGTTGGACTTTCGGTAAATCTACCTGCCCCAACTAGAGGACTAGGCTGCATTTCTGCCTTGCTGTCAATTATTTCCCCTTGCTTCCATTGGTTTTAGACTCTCTCTCCTCATCACATTAGATACTTAAGGGTACAAAAACAAAAAGTAAAGAGCAAAGAGTCATTGAATACATAACCCCATAATCTTCAAAGACAACAGAATATATTGGGAATTCTTCTGAGTATTATTCTGAATATCTGGTAGTCATACTCTCTACCATACAGTGGGTCTCTGGGAGATATCAAAGTGACTGTAGAAGAAGAACAGAATCCAAGATTAACAGGCACAAATACAAACCTCTACAGTAATATTTCAACCATCATATTTGAGCATCTTAGCTGCTATTATCACTGTTAGCACTATGCAGACAAGCATTCCTGGGGGTTGGAAGAAAAAAAAAGCACCTCTCTTTTTAAAATGCTACATTAGAACACACATCCTCTTAGCAAATTCAAAGGCTTTGGCAGAAATACTGCACCCCAGTAAGTCTGTAATGGCCATTTCAACCACAAAGATGCTCTTTGTTCTATATCTAAGTCAGTTCATCTCCTCTCAGCCAGCTATAATCTAGACTGCCCCACACTGAATTAGATGGAGCCAGGAGTTGGCTACTTTGTCAAAGATGCTTAGTAAAAAGCTGTAAAAAGGAAGACAGAAGAAATCTCTCCAACATGCCAGGATAGCATTAATTGGTTCTTGCTAATTTTCTGCTCCTTTCTGATGATGGAAACTTTAGTGAGTCTGAAAACAATCTACACTCTATGGAGTAAATCATTCTCAGCTTCACTGGGGTAAAAGATTCCTCCAACCCTCCATGATAAAGAGGTCATGAGTTTTTGCATTTCCTTCAGATCTCTAGAAGGGAATCTTTAAAACTATATACTTTATTTGAACTGTAAAAAAACTATGACATGGATGGAAAGTGAAAGCATTTGTCCCCAAAGTAGTACCTTCCATTTCCTTTCCTATTTGCTGTCCAGGTCTGATTCCCAGGACTGACTGATTTCTTCCCTTTAAACCCAATGCTTCTTTGGTGAAAGCATTTTAAAGGAGATGGCCAGACCTCACTCACTCAAAGTACAGGTCAGTGGAAGATGTGAAGGAACTAAGGTACTCTTGGGGAAAAGAAACCCTGAACTATGTTTCCTATTCATTAAATTGCTAGAGCAGAGAGATGTAATCTGAGTCAATCTTTGCACAAGTAGTTCCACACATGCCTAGGATACTCTACCTGCTCACCTCTGCCTCTTGGAATCCCTGACTCCCTTCAAGGTCTAGCTTAGGTTTCACTTCTTATTTAAAACCTTTCCTGATCTCCCTTCCAGTAACCTTCAAATTATTTTGTATTTACCTTATAGATTTAGAATGTATTTTAAAATTAATATATTTATATTTTAGATATTTAGAAATATGAATCTAAAAATATATATTTAGTACTTAAGGCAACTAGATGGTAGAATGGATGAATAATGGGTTTGAAATCAGGAAGATTCATCTTCCTAAGGTCAAAATCAGTCTCAGACCTTTACTAGCTGTCAACTCACTTTAGCTGCAAATCCCCAGGTTGCCTCAATTTCCTCATCTGTAAAATGAACTGGAGAAGGAAATGGCAAACCACTCCAATATCTTTGCCAAGAAAACCCCAAATGAAGTGTTGGGCATGACTGAAATAACTGAACAGCAAAAAGGATATATTTATTTTTTATAGCAGTATTTTTCTAGCTCAGAGCTTTGGAATTCAGAGGGTAGATGAACTTGAATGGGGAAAAATAGATCTTTATTTTTACTAACTGCTAAATGAAAATTACTATTTCCTCCAGTTATGAATATAGGCAAAAACCTCAGTAGTATCAGGCTTCAGAAAACTTCCAAAGGAGTCTATGATATGGGAAAAAAAGGTGAAGGACCCTTGCCCTGGTAAAGAATTCACTACTTGAAATAGGAACTTTTAAATTTCAGTACAGTTCCTTACTTATTATTGTTCAATAGGTCAGTAGTGTCTGACTCTTCAGAACACTGTCTGTTAATCGGGTTTTCCTAACTCCAGGCCCAGAACTTTGTCCTTTAAGCCACCTAGCTGCCTTCTAAACAAATAGAGGTTGAGTGATTTGTCCAAGCTCACACAGCTGCTAAGTCTGATACCAAATTCAAACTCAAGTCTTCCTGAGTTCAGACTCTGTGCTCTATTCACTGAACCATCTGGGTGTCCCAATATATATATGCTCCTTGCATATAGTGGGTATAAATTCATGATCATGGAATGAATGAATTACAAGGTAAAAAATAATGTTACCCCTCTTGACAGGCTACTAATATTATTCTGACATCATCCAGGAGCAAATATCAGTAGCTTTCCTCATTTCCATTAAACTTAATCAATTACAGCCAATACCACCAATCACCACCACTGCCACCACCACTACCACCACTACCACTACCATGTATATTTTCATTTTCTTCTAGGAGGGAAATTGGAAATTTTGCTCCAGGGAAAAAAATGATGGTATAGCCAATTATAATGACCTCTCATTCCATAGGAGTAAACAAGGCAAACTAATAGCTGTAGAAGACTATATTTTGTGTTCATGAAGAAAAGAGTTAGGCATTTTATTTTGTAAATGAAATCTTACTTTAGGAGCACTGTTGTCAGCTGCCTGATGGAAACAATGCTATCTGCAGAGACTGCCATGTGGTTCTCAGGTGAGAAGAAAAATTAACCTTCAATAAATAAAAAACTTTATACTCCATGTTGGTAAAATTATTCTTACATACTTGTTCTCAGCAAGGACTAATATATAAAACATGCCTGAAGTTTTCCCATTAAACTGTTTTTGAGTTATGAGCGACCAAAATAATAAGTTAGAGCATATTGCAAAGCATGAAAAGTCATGGCTTCCCAAGTCCCATAACTGGAAAAATGGAGCATTTAAATCACTGAAGCTTTCCTCCCTCTACCTTTTCTCCTATGTACTTATGGACAGGGGCTATAATTCACAAGTTTTCATGACAGAGAAAGTTTATTTTCAGAACAGTGGGATGGGGTGGGACAACTGGAGCAGAGGGGTAGTTATCTGTTCCATGATCTTTCTCTAATATTTTAAGTAATAAACAATAATTCAAAATGAAAAATGAACTCTACTGTCAACTGTGGAGGAACTGCTACTGTAACTCCTTACTCAAACCCTCTTGAGGCTGTAAACATCTTTTTGCTTGAATCATTTCATAGAGAATGTTCTCCATCCTCCCAGGGGGGCTATTCCTTCATTCTTGGGTAATAAGTCCAGTGTTTAGGGAAGCATATTAACTCTTTGAGGAAATTAAGGGATTGTTTCACAGAAGCTCAAGATCTCAGATTTGGAAAGGTCCTCAGAGGCCAATTATTCCAACCTGTACCTGAACATTGAGTCCTTATTCAACTTATTTAACAAGTGGTCCTTTGCCCTTTGCTGGAGATCTCAACTTCTCAAGTCATCCCATTCCACTTTTCTATAGACCTAATTGATTTTCCTCAACACAAACCTGAATGTTGTCACTTCATTTCATCCAGCTTTACCTTTTGAGAATAGAGGCATACAAAATTTAATCTTTCACATAATAGCCCTTCAAATCCTCGAAAATAGTTACCATATCTCTCTCCTTAATATACTTCCCTTGTGTTAGGAACAATTTCTACAAGGAAATCACCTATGTGGACTTGGGTAGTTTTTTTGTGGGGCTTTTGTTTGCTCAATGGTTTTTCTCTAATACAGAGGGAAGGTATATCTAAGATCTGATTGACCCAGGAAGCTAACGTTCAAGCATTGGTCATCCATTGTTGTAACTATCCTTCTTAGCTTATTTTTGCTCAGTTGTTCAGTAGTGTCCAATTCTTTCTGACCCTACTGGAGTTTTCTTGGCAAAGATACTGAAGTGATTTGGTATTTTCTTCTCCAGTGGATTAGACAAAGAGAGGTTAAGTGACTTGCCCAGTGTTGTACAGTTAGTGAGCTTCTAAAGTCATATTTGAACTTAGGTCTTCCTGCCTCCCAGGACTCTATCCACTGAGCCATCTAGCTGCCTCAAGGGCAAACAGAGGTTAGGTGGCCTAGTGTCACATCTATTCAGTGTCTAAGACTGGATTTGAAATTAAGTTTCCTTATTTTAGGCCTGGCACTCTATCTACTGAACCATCTAGCTAACTTAGCTTAATGTTATCCTAGGTTAGCATCATCTAAAAATCTCCTAAGTGATACATACATCTTATGTCAAAGTCACTGTCAAAAAAAGGTTAAGTGTCTACCAAAGACACTTTCTTTCCAAGAATAGTTTCTATGGATCTAGCCAATTCAACCACTTAAGAATACATTTAAGTATACTGTGATTCTCTCCATGTTCCTTTATATCTTCTACAAGAATGACATGGAAGCTCTTTTAAAAAATGCTTTGCCAAAATCTAGGTTATACTGCATTTAATACTGCCCTATTTTACAAGTTCAATAATTCTGTTTTTTTAATGTGGGGGGGGAGGAAAAGAAGAATGTGGTTAGAGTTAGGTGAATTCTGTTCTGATTGCAACATTTCATTTTCAGTGTTTCCTAATCATCCCTTTCAGAACAGGTTCTGGAATTTTGCCAGGAATAAAAATCAAGCTCACTGACCTATAGTTTGCAGATTACACTCTCTTCCCTCTTTTGGAAACTTGGATGTTTCATTTTCCCCAGTCTCTCAGTGCTTCTCTCATTCTTTGTAAAGTCACCAAAAAAGACGTAAAATTATATTAGTACTTAGTAATATTATGTCCAAATTTGAAATGTCTAAAGAATAAGGAATTCCCTGCTTTTGAAGAATAGACAGGATAATTGACTCTGGCCTGATGCCTTGAATTTGATGCTTGAGATGTGACCCATGACTGTAATGTGACTCTGAAAAGGTAGATTTTTCAAAAGAAACAAGATAGATGAAAAATATGGAAAAGGAATAGCAATGTATGCCAATAAGAGATTCTTATAAGGAAAACTGAGAATATAGAGAGGAAAGAATGTTGGAGAGCATTTGTATCAACATAAATGTAAACAGTAGCAGCAAAAATATTGTCATCAAATTATTCTCTGATTCCTTAAGAACAACTTTCTGTTTTCTTACTTTCTCCATCCTTCTCTTGGTTATTTATTCTCTATTAACTACTTTGTTCTGTCCTTTACAGCCCAAAGACCATTTTTTTCCTTGGGAAGAAAAAAGTAGAAGGGAAGAAGACTACCTTTGCTTCCTTTCTATCCCATCAAACCTAACCAGTGGTAAGATCTGTTTCAGCAAAACAAAATAATTCCTATCTTCCTTCTCTCATCATCCATTTCCTTCCCTTCCACTACAGTACACCAACATGTAGCTATCCTTAGCTCTGTTGCTCCTCCCCCAATTTCATCCCTTTTGGGGCTTGAGCACTCTTGATTCTACTCCTATAGGATGATTCCACAATTTTGTATTTACCTTCTACTACTTAACCTTCAATCTTCTCTAATGGTTATTTTATTTAGGACAAAAAACTGAGAAGTGACTTAGATTTTGCAAAGGGGACAGAAATTTTGTAAGGAATTATTGTTCAAATATCAAATACCATGGATTTTTTATGGGGATGGGAGGGGTAAAGGATCGTTGAAAAACATGATTAAGAGGTGACATGTGAGTCATTTCCTGGAATATTGTAAGAACTTTTCAGAATTTTTTATTTCATTATCATATTTCGACTACCTCATTTTTCACATTACTTTATTTATTTTAAATCAATCATCCTGTCCATTCTTCAAAGGCATGGAATTCCTCATTCTTTAGAAACTTCAAATTTCTACATAAGCAATTCATTATCCATTTCATAGCACTGAATTCTAATTGTCATTCTAGGGTTTGTTATTCAAAACTTCTATCTTTGTGTGTATATATACAAAATAGTAATTATTATTAAATTAAATTATTTAATTAATTATTAATTATTAAATTAAAATATTTAAAAAATTTATATGCATTCAGTAACAAAATAACTCAATATATGACAGGTGTCTCTGAGTTACTGTTTCTCTTTGCCTGTTATTGCTACTGGGTTTGGCCATTAACTCCAAGTGTTTGGTTTGAAGAAGAGATAATAGAACTTGATAGTATATAGTTTAGCTTTTTGTGACTATTCAGGTGAGTAGATTTCTAGCAATTAGCTTGCCTCCTGACTTTGAGTAAACCAATAAACATCTTTCTGCCTCCATCTTTCTATTGATAAGCATTAAAATAGCCTACCATATTTCCATTAATAAATATTGAGAAATGTATCATCTGAGAAATACTTTCATTTTGCTCTGAAGCTTTTAGATATGATATGTGGATATATATATATATATACATATATATATTAATCATGGCTATTATCAATGAGGAGACAGCTATGGGTTGAGTGTTGGGCTTAGACTAAAGACTTGGATTCAAATCTTGTTTCTGAAAATTATTAATTATGTGCCCTAGGGCAAGGCAATTAACTTCTCTGAGCTCTGGGCAATACACTTTGGTAGACTGGCTTTGATCTTGTTGGTGGAAGGATTTTCCCATGATGTGAAGTCATAGATGCTTCAAATACTTTGGTAATATTTTCATTTTCTTATATAGTTGTCCCTTCCACATTGTGATTTTCCCTATAATGGTTTCAATATATCACTGATTGGCATAAGAAATAAAATAGAAATTCTTGGGGAGTTTTAGAGAAGCTGCAGACAACATATAAAAACCAGAAGATGACATAGAAAAAGTTTAGAAACTCAGAAATGCTTAAAATTTATGTATTGTATTGAATAATATCTACATATTTTATATTTTAATACTATAAGAACTCCATAAAAGAAAAAGAAAAAATCCAGACTTTTTCTCTGGTATGAACTGAGTGTCAAAAAAATTCACATGGATTTTCAGATTAAGGGGGCATGATGCCTTTAGCCCCTATGGTATGGAAAGGTTATCTATCTACATGATGAAATTCAAAATGATCCCTTAAGAAGAATCACATATTCTCTATCAGAAGATACATCACTGTAACAAGTTGTACATATTAGGTGATGGACTGGATATACTTCATCTTATGATTTCATCTCATCAAGATGCTGATGTTTATTTTACTATTTTTATCCTAACTTTTGTATTTCCTTATATGTATACTTGCTGTGCACCCAGTCCACCCACCTTCACTATAATGTGAGATCTTTGATGACTTTTGTTTTTATTTCTCTATCCCTATCATAATAGATAGATATTTAATAAATTAAGGTAATAGCCATTTAATATTGTTGAATTTAACTGAATCAAACTCCAGAACTCTAGTGAATATGTGCAACATAGATATTGTGCCAATGATGGAACAATTGTCAGGTCATCAATAGGGAAACTCTTACATTCTACTATTCAATAATCAAGAAGCATTTACTAAGTATCATATTTCAGGCACTGGGAATACATAGAAAAGGAAAAAATAGTCCCTGATCCCAAGGAGCTTTCATCCTTTGGGGGGGAATATATGTGCACATGTACACATATGTAGATAGATACAGATATATAACATACATGTGTGCATATAGATTTGGAGAGTGGGTAGCTAGGTGGTGCAGTAGATAAGGCTGTGGACTTGGAATCAGGAAGGACTTATATCACATCTAATCTCAGACAGATATTAACTTTATGACCTTGGGCAAGTCATCTAATATATTTACCTTAGTTTCTTCATTTGTAAAATTGGGATAATAGTATCCCATACCTCCAAGTTGTTTTGAGGATCAAATAAGATATTTACAAAGCAATTTGCAGACCTTTAAAGTACTATGTAAATGCTATATAATGCAAGTGTGCAAATTTATTTATATATATATATTATATATATATATACACACACACACATATATATAGTGTTTGTAAATATATACTATTTATATAATATATATATATATATACAGAGATAGAGATATATGTATACAGGCATCTATATACATAAATCATATATATGATAAATACAAAATATCTGCAAGGTAGCTATGGAAGGAGTTGGGCTATCAGGAAAGTATTTATTTATTTAGGCTTTTGTAAGGCAATGGGGTTAAGTGACTTGTTCAAGGACACACATTACAGCTAGGTAATTTTTAAGCATCTGATGCTGGATTTAAACTCAGGTCCTCCTGACTCCAGGGCTGGTGCTCTATTCACTGCACCACCTAGCTGCCCCAAAAGACTTTCTTTAGAACTTGGTTCTTGAATTGCATCTTGAAGGAAAATATACACTCATTGAGACAGAGATGGGGAGGGAGTGCATTCCAAGCATGGAAGATAAAGTATGGATGTGGAAGCTTTGATGAATAGAGAAGATCAGTTTACTTAGACCAAAACCTCTACCCACCTCAAACAACCAGATCATAGAGTTCATTTTTCAGTTCTAATCTCATATTTGAGACTTGGAGTCACAGCCTTCACTTGATTACCACTTAATACTCTGTAAATATTTTTATTTGATTCCTGTATAGCTCTTCCAAAATGAATGTAAACCTGATTCTAAATGATATGCTTGATAAGGTAATTCTTCATCTTCCTGAGCATTCAAGATTAAAAAAAAACTCGACTCAATTCTTTCTAATTCAACTTAATTTTAAGTCAAATCACTGAAGCACTATGAGGCCCCTCTGTCTTCCACTAAGCCTATATGAGGTCAGAATTCTCAATAGCCTCCAAGGAGCTGTCCAGTAGAAGTGCGTGAAGCAGCCAAGTCTAAACCTTTGCTGTGTCAATTACCATGTTTTGGCACCATGATGTCTTGGCATCCTTTTTCATTACACGGCTGGTGTTGGATGGATGAAGGAAAGTTATTTTGGAAAAGCATGAAAGCCTGGAGTGCAAGTGGATTCAATCAGAAGTTCAGGAGATAGAAGGAGACATTTTGCAAGATGCCAAGTATGGGCAAAAACATATCCCTGCTGCATGCCAGATTGGATACTGATTAATACGGTGTGCTGCACTTCTCTGTTTCTCTTTACTGTCTGAAATCTATTCATTCATATAATAAAATCGATTCCTGAAGCTTACTTTTAAAATGTCTTTGTCTCTCTCTAATATATGTGTGGGCATGAATATAAATAAATTTATATATATTTGCCTGGACATATATACATATGTTTGTCTCTATGTGTGAATATGCACATGAAGACCTGGAATTTCTCCAAAATGAGAAACTTCCAGAGTAGAAACACCCTCTCTGTCTACTCTTTGCCTCCCTTAATCAATACAGTTCAAACATTCTTCTCAACAAAGTCTAAGAGCAGGAACTCAATCATTTTTGTGTCATAAACCCCTTTGACAATTTGGGGAATCCTCTAAATCCATTTTTAGAATATCATCTCTTATTTATATATGTCAAATGATTGAAACATTTAGTTTTAGTTAGAGATTAGTAAAAATAATGGATGTATTTCTACCTGAGTCCCTGGACACCTTCCCCACTGAAATCCAACCATGGACTTCACAGAGTTGCTCAAGTGCATTAAGTGGTTAGGCACTCATGGTTCATTCAGGTAGTATGTGTAAGAGAAAGCATTAAAATTGATCCTAAAGCTAAATTTTTATTCACTGTCACGTGCCTTGTGTGTGTGTGTGTGTGTGTGTGTGTGTGTGTGTATGTGTGTGTGTGTACATATATACTGGAGAAATAAATATAAATTAAAAGCCATATAATACTAACAATATAAATTGTTAGTAAATACCAACAATAAGTGCTAACAATATAAATTAAAAGCCATATAATACTAAAAATACTAACAAATTCATAGTACTCTAGTTATGACTGGATCAGAAACTTTCAAAATAAATATGGTTATTAGAAAATGCATTGTTTTTCACTTGCTTTATCCAAAACTCAACTGAACAAGATGGACTATTCCAAAGGAAGAAAGAGATATCAAAGGGAGGAGATATCACAGTGAGGTGGCACAGTGGATAGAGTCCTGGAGTCAGAAGGACCTGAGTTCAAATACAGTCTCAAATACTTACTATTTGTAAGTTCTTGGACAAGTTATTTAATTCTAATTGCCTCATATCCAAGACCATTTCCAATTACCATAATTCATATCTGAGCACTGAACCCAGATAGCTCCAGAGGAGAAAGGGAGGTTGGTGACTTAGCACAGTAGCCCCCTAACTCAAATCCAATTTACATGCATATCATGGCATCACCTCCCACATGTTTAATCTTCTTTGAGAATGTAGGACTAAAAACCACAAATGTAGGTACAATGATTACAGAAAATTTTTCATTCACAAGAAGTACAAGACTTGATTTATCATAAAATAAATATCTATGTGTCATAGAAAGTAGGATTTCCTAGCATTCAAATATATGCATTTTAACAAAAAGCAATATTTTGACCCAGGCATATAATACCCAGGGCACATGTCTACTCCTAATCTTCACTGTGGGCATAGACCCTATTCTAGACAATCCATACCATCTTTCTAATGAATGTGCAAAAGAATATAAAATCCTTTAAAAAAGACCTTGGCATTATTAAGCAGCTGCTTTTGTCAGCCATCTTCCACACCACTACTCTAGTTCTGGAAGTCCTATTGATTTTCACAGCTTAGCAATATGTCAACTCAGAAGAGACCCTATTTACTAAGAATAAGTGGTGACATTGGGAGGGTGGTGACAGCAAAAGGAAAGGACATCATGAATACTAGTGGGACATAGGAAGGTTGGTTTTTAAAGATTACATAAAGTCTGACAAATACTCCTTATTTTCTTGACCCCTTAGTTCAAATTGAAGTTTGGCATTGGAAAAAAATAAGCCTTTCTCAATCTCTGAACTAGTGTAAGTGCAGCACTAACCTGTTATCCTTGTTACTGGGGAGACTGACTTCTGGATCCTTTGAGTTCAGGAGTGAGTTCTGAGATTCAGTAGGGTCATAGTCAACTGGGTGGATGCACTAAGTCTGGCACTAGTATAATGGACCCCCAAAGAGGAAGGACTACCAGACTGCCAAAGTAGGGGGAACTGGTTTGGATTGGAAAAATGAAATAAACTTTCTTACCAATTAGCATTGGGATTTGGCCCATGGGTGGCCACTGTACTTTCCAGCCCATAGGGCAACTCAATCCATAAAATATGTAATCATTGTTATCATTAATATTAATGATTAATTACTATTTTAACAGCAGCAATAATAATGAATTGTGGCACTTCTTCTGGGTTAAATCTTTCAATCCCCTCTTGGCAGGTCCAGTTTCTAGGGGAAGCTGACTACTGCTTCCCTTATGATTCCAAATGTAACTCAGAGGTAAGGAGCTTCTATTACTGTGCTTCTGAGCCCCTCTCTGGTATGCTTCTTCCATATCAATTGGTTGACATTAATTAGCTTTTTAAAAAGTATTTAACTGAGAAAGTAGGGCAAGACTATCAGTTTCAAAATAATCTTTTCAAATTTAGAAGATCCTCTCCTCTGCAATTATTTTATTTTAAGGAAGTGCAGATAAAACTTAAAGCACAAATGTAACCACTCTTTCTCTCTCTCTCTCTCTCTCTCTCTCTCTCTCTCTCTCTCTCTCTCTCTCTCACAGCCAAGTAGTATCTAGAAATTTCTTGCTCTTATTTAAAGAATTTTTCCCCTTCACAGAGAACCTTCCAAATCTGTTTTGGGCTAAGGAGTTCTTCTGTTCATATCCACTAATACTTTATAGAATATGTTTGTTTATTATTATTATTATTATTATTTATTATCATTTAGCTAATAGAGCACTGCATTTCTGGGCTGCATCAAGGAACTCATTCAATTATTGTGCTAGCTCTACACTGGCTATTGCTACTATCAACTCCAATCATTTTTGCTACTAAGTCTAATTGTTGAGGGTAACTAGTCACTCTCTTCATCTTGTGAAGATCACAAGATCACAACCTGGTGAATTCTATCTCCAGTTATTAAGTTAACCATTGTTTCAAAGAATAAATACAAAAGAAAAAGGCTCCATGTATCATGGATATTGGGAAATTGGATGGTGAGATTAAGGCAGTTATTGTCCCAATTTCCATCCAGAGACCAACAACAGTCCTTCTTACTCAGAAGCCACAACAAAAGAGACAGATAATATGCTCACATCTTTTATATGCATACTTAATTTTGGTTCTACCACTGTTGAGTCATCAATTCATCTAGATCCTCAACACAACCAGAAGACATTTTATCATGACTGAAACTAGCTTCCAAAATTCCAAGTGATAGGCTGAAACTAGTTAGAGTATTGTTATATATATATACTGTATAACCCACCAGAAAGGGTGAATCTGAGAATGCTTCATACTACCATTACATAAATCTTTGTAAAGGAAAATATTTTCTCCTTTCAATAGTACACAGAAAAGCAAAAACACATTCTTTCTTCACTCTCCATCCAATTTGTGATATAATGGAAATCTAACAAAGTTCATTGAAAGATCCTCTTTACCTTTTGTTCTTTTCTTGTTTTCTATTTAATTTTTCATTAATAAAGAGAAAGGAGAGTTCTATGAAATTCATATGTATGTATGTATGTGTGCAGAATGTAAACTCATGTCATAGCCGCAATGAGTTGAAGGGTAAAAATATTTTCATTAGAATAAACTTTTTATCATTGTATTTAAGAGTCCTTATTAACTTATTTACCTTTTTTTCTCTTTAACATGAGTATATAATCATTCAACTTTAAATCATTACCTCAAGAAAACTAGTAGCCTTAGCCAAAATAAATGTTGAGAATGCATCCCTCAATTGCAATTATATTAACAATGTGTGCTGGAAACTTTGTCTTTTGTGGGCTCTTTTTTTACTTATCCTATTTACATCACTATGAAAACAAATCAAAGCAATTATTTTAAAAAGCACATTCTTCTGTCAATAACCATTTATATCATAAAGCTCCTTTTTTCTTCCAAAATCAAGAAAACCAATCTTGTTAAAGTCACCTAAGTTGCTTTTCTCTCTTGGTCTTTTACTTGACAAGACACTCTGGGCAAAGTAGTGACAAAGGTCTCATCGATATGCTACTTCTCATCTATCTGACATTGAAATCAATGGACCACAAAAGAAGTCATTCTATCAGCACTGTCAGAAATGATCACTGGAATGGACAGAGCATATTACTTGATTTCTCAGAGCACTCACTCAGTCCTGAAAGCTTTCTCTACGCTGTTACAAAAGTGACCCTAACTTAGAGGTCAAAGATAACGATGCGCTACAATCAAATGATGCTCAGCTGGTCTGAAAAGAAGAGCCTCTCCCAGGGTGTGAGATGATATAATGGTCTCCATATGTGGCCCTTGGGAGCTACCACATTTCCCATCTCTGGGATGTGTGACCTGTAGCAGAATCAGTCGCGAGAGTAGAAGCCCTACTTTGTCATAAAATGGTAACAAGCAGCAGAACACTGCCCTCACTTTTAGGGGGAAGACTTAACCTGGCAAAGAAAGACAAGAGGGGGAAACAATATTTACTCTTGGCAGAGATCTCATGATCTTCACTGAAAAACTATTTTCTTCCTTATTAAAATCATCAGTTATAAAGTTCCTCTACTTTCAGGTCTAATGATGATGAGCCCTTCATTTTAGTGTGGAATTATATGAGTCTGTGAGTTGCTGCGTTTACCCATGTATAAGAAACACCCTTTTTCAAAAAATTTAGGGTCTAAAAACTGGTAGCATCTTGTATAGTGGTTGTAGATTTTTTTACTTGCATTTCCCACTTTTTCATACTTGTTTTCTTTATACTCATTGTTTCACATTTGTTACTGGTATATTAGGTTACTTTTTGCCATATTCTGCCCAGAAATGGCTCAGAAAAGATTTTCATACAGTGCTGAATTCAAATTCAAGTGATCAAGTTTGTAAAAATGAATGTCAATCATGCTGCTGAACATAAGTTTGGTGCTCCTCCAAGTGAGAAAACAATCTGAGACTGACTATGGGAAGAAGAAACCCTACTGAAAACACCATGGCAGAAGGCCATGAAAGGCAAGTCAGTCAAATGGCCTGAGTTAGAGAGGGAATTAAAGATATGGATTGAAGAGCAAAGGACCATTGGAATTCCTGTGTCCACAAAAATGGTTCAGTATGAGACAAGAATAATTGCTGATGAAAAACAAGTGACTGATTTCAAAGGACACAATTGGTGCTTCAGATTCATGAAACAGAATGGACTAAGCATGTGTTCACTCTCCAGACTGGCCCAAAAGATACCTGAAAGCTATGAACAGGAGGTCTTTGAATTTCTTGATAAATAAAACTTGAGTTCAATAACTTTATGTAATACACATTTTTTCAAATTTTGGGCCCCCAAATTAAGGTGCATCTTATTCATGGGAAAAATGCATAAAGTGGTGACTAGTAGTAAGTACCAGACATAAAAAGATGAAAGGGCCCATGCCCTCCACAAGTTTACCTTCTATCAGTGGGCTATATGTTCTATGTTCCAGACACTCTGTCAGGTGCAGAGGATATAGATACAATGAGTAAAATAATGGCTATGCATAAGGAGCTTATATATTCCAATGGAAGAGAAGACAAAAACTTGCATATATAGAAAACAAGTAAGAATAAAGAAATGTTTGTAATGTCAACTGATTAGAAGTGAAAGAGAGTGATGAGTAAAGGAGAACCAATGTCATAAATGTTAGAAACTAAAAGAATTGTAGTACCTTTGGAAGAAATTGTTGCTTCATCTTTTGTTCTACTAAAGGACCTCAGGAGGGAGATGTCTTGACTTGCATATGAACTGGATTTAAGTGAGGCAGGGCTGTGCAAAGTCATCAGCCTCATTCACTTTTCCAGTATCATCTGGATATGTGACAAGACATAGATCAGGACAACTGGTGATGGTACCAGATGTAGGGGGAGCCTTTTTAAATTAAGGTCTTTCCTGGTTTTAAGTTTATCTGAGGTCAGACCTAGAAGGGCAGGCTTAGGTAGAAAGGTAAATTCCATCTTAACATTCTGAATTTCAGATGTGTCAGGATCATTCAGTTTGAAAATCCAAAGTACAGTTTGTAATGTGGGATTAAAGCTCATGAAAAAGACTAGAGTGAGGCATTCTGATTTATGAATTGTCAGCATAGAGATACTCCATGGGAGTTTTGGGGGACAATGAGAAAGATTGTAGAGAGGGAAGAGAGTATCAGGGTATAAGACAGAGCTGGCTAGAAATGAAATGATGAGACAACCAAGGAGACCAAGAAGAGATGTTCAGAAAAGTAGACCAGAATCAGGAGTGTATAAAGCCATGAAACCCCACAGAGGAAAAAGAGGATAGTCAGTAAATAATGTAGAAGATATGTTGAGAAAGAAGAGGATTAAGAAAAGATCAACAGAACTAGTAATTAAGGGAATTAATTATCATTGTTAACTGTGGAAAGAGCAGTTTCACCTGATAAGGACCAGCAACTAGATTTTGAAAGATTACAAAAAGGAGTGAAATAAATGAGAGCAGCCAATGAAGACAGGTTTTTTGAGGAATTTGGCTGAGAAAGGAAGAAGAGCTATAACTTGAGGGGATGGCAGGATATAGTAAAGATTGTTTTTAAAGATAATGGAGACTTGCATCACAAAGAGTTAGACACAACTGAATAAGCAATTTAAAAAAATCATAGGAAAAGAATCAATAAATAAAGAATTTAAGATTGTGTTTTGGGAACAAAAAAAAGGGAAAAAATCCCCACCAAGATTGTGGGTTGGAATGTGGGACAGTTGAGTTTACAATCTGCTGGAAAAAAATTTGGAAGGGATGGGATCAGAAATGTGTAGAAGGGTTGAATTTAGTGAGGAGAAGATGCAGTACATTGGAAAAATTAAGAGAAAGGAGATTTTTGGTGGATTCTGTGAAAGGATTTTGAGATGAAAAGAATGCAGAAAAGGAAACTCAAATCAAATGCCCTCAATTTTCTCACTAAAGAAGGTGACAAAATTTTTATTGAGGTAGGTGGAGATGAATGTATGGGGGAATTTGAAAAGCAATTTGAAAAAAACTGTGGGATATGAGGCAGGTAATGAATTAGAGAAGAATAAAAGGATTGCCTTATTACAATGAGGACCCAGTTGAAGTTGTATAACATGAGTTTTTGATGTACCCAGTCATCAGTTGTGACTTCCCACAGTTCTATTGAGTATACCCCCAGTATCTATGAGTAAGAGCAGACAAGCTGGATGATGGAAGTAATCCAGACCTGAGGTTTGCCAAGGGATGAGTTAGAATAATACAAGGAGGCAAGGAATTTAAGAGTAGAGCACAGAGTGGTGTTGAATTGATTATTATGGGGTCAGTATTGAAAAGGGAGGAAAATGTAGTTAGGAGAGGATTTATGGACTGAGAATATATATACTGTAAGATGAAAAGCTCTGAGGTCTTGATGAGGGGAAAGAATGGGTTTTAAATGGATGCAACATAAAGAGAAATTGAATTATTTTAATTGTTGTACAATTGTTTTCACTTGTGTCTGACTCTTCACAACCTCATTTGGGATTTTCTTGGCAAAGATATTGGAACAGTTTATCATTTCATTCTCTAGCTCATTTTGTAGATGAGGAAACTGAGGCAAACAAAGTTAAGTGACTTTCCCAGGGTCATGCCACTAGTAAGTGTCTGGAATCAGATTTTAGCTCAGGAAGATAAATCTTCTTGACTTCAGTCCTGGCACTGTGCTACCTCTCTGTCCCTAATTAAATGGCAGACAGGTATTATTAGATAGAGGAATTTAAAATTTTTTAAGGAAATAGAATATTTGTAGGTAGTGATAAGATTCAATGCATGACCATTCCTTTGGGAGAATGAGGCAAAATTAAAGAGTAGATCATGGGTTTGAAAGACATAGGAATGGAGAAATCAGGGAATTTGAAGAAGTATTAATATGGTTATTGACAAACATGTGACCCTTGTGTGACCCCTAACATGCCCAAGAGCAGCCTGAACTAGATTAATATGTAATTGGAAGACACTTAAAATATATAAATAAAACTACAATAATGTATGTACAAAATGTTTCCTAATTCCATATGTAACCCTTATATATAGCATACTGCCCCTGTTCCTTTTTAAATTTGATACCACTGCTCCATTACAAGGGTAAGAGTTGATCATCAGTGGAAGCTGGTGAGACCAATGAAGAACTCCTTAAAAAAAGGAGGGCAAATGATATGGGAGCTAGTATACAAGTCACAGTGATTTGTAATGTGTGAGAATTTTTAGTGCTTTAGTAACAGTTGAAATTGCTGAGTAATATTAATAAAAAGTAGAATCTTGAGGGTCAGTGGGGAGCAAGGATTATTCTAACTCCCCCTTGCAGGACCAATGTGAGTGAAATAAGACTTTCCCTCACCCTAATAACCACTTCACACTGGGTCTAGGTTCATGGCCCCCTTCTTCCCAGAACATATTGATTTTTTTCCACACTTCTCTAAGACCATTTGGGGAAACTCACATAAGTCCCTTAGGATTAACTTGGTGATTCTGACTGCTCACCTTACCTGTCAAGAATCTTGGCCGTGTTCACTTGATTTTCTGCCAGGAACCTTTGCTATATTCATTTCTCTTTCCTGCCCTCATGTTTTTAGGAACAACAGAACAATTTTCAGGACTGGTTTGTAGGATTATATTCTTTTGACCATGTTCAGTTGTGCAGAACTGAATTCTAAAATGTACTCCGCTAAAAGAGAAATGTCTCCCAGGATATGTCGCTCTCAAACCAACTCAGATAGAGGTTTCTTGTAGCCTTTAAGAAACACTCAAGAGGAAACTGTTACTGGAGAATGTTGCCCTTGCATTAAGTTAAGAGGATGGGACGCAGTGTTAACTTCCCCTGCCTGATGAACAATAGAGGAATAGTTGCTTTTCTCTTGAAATTTCAAAAGAATTGTGCTTCTTCTCAAAAATCACTTAGGCCAAAAAAGACTTGTGTTTCTAATGATTACAGATCTCTCCTAATTCCATATTTTTTCAGTGTCTACACTAGTCACTTCCCTCCCTGTTTCACATAGTTGTTGGAGAAAAAATAAACACTGTTAGCCTCATGGTACTGGCAAAAGGATTGATGAAGTTTGCTGAGAATAGAGATGTTGTAGCTTAATGTTAGAAGAGATGTTTCTTTTATATCATTCCATAGAGACACCTACACATACACACATACACACACATCTATACATGCACACACATGACATCAACCTTCATTTTCTCAAAGTATTATTTACTTTACTCCTTATAATTTTTTTCTTAAAAACATAAGTGACACTGGGGACAACACAAAAAACAGGGGAAGTTGCTTTAGCTAGACCAAAGACAAATCCAATGTATAGTGAGCCTATAGTTAAGAGCAGGGTTAAAATTTCTTGTAAAATAGAATTGAAACTTGTATTTGGATAGGGTCAAGAATGGGGGATGGGCAGTGGAGGACTGAATTACTTTTGGAGAGCTGCATTGCTGCTTGTTCTTTTCCTAGGCTGCTTTCAGTCAGATTCAACTACAAAATGTTGTCACTGATGACTGGCTTTGCAAAAATTATATGATTGAAAAAAGATAGTGAATAGAGAACTGGATATGGCTATTGGACCAAATCATGCTGGTGATACTCACTTATGGCACTGAGCCAAGTTATCTACCTTTTCTGAGTCTTTTTATGTCTTTCTGAACTTCTTCATTTGAAAAGTAACAATATCTTAGTATTTTAACATATTATACTATGAATATTACTGTCAACATTATACTGTATGTTATATTTTTGTTTATATCATATTATATATGATTTATTACAGATTTATCTATGCTACATATTATATATGATTATGTATTAGTTATATATGATATGACAATACTGATTATATGAATAACTATATTAATATTGTGTATTTCATGAGGCAACTAGATGACTCAGACGTTAGAGTTCTAAGCTTGGAATCAGGAAGACTTGAGATTAAATATGATCTTAGACACTTACTAATTATATGACCCTGGGCAGGTCATTTAACTTCTGTCAGCTTCAACTATAAAGACTGGCATAATAATGGCACCTAATTTCCAGGGATATGAGAATCTAAAATGATAATATTCAGGGATATGAGGATCTAAAATGATAATATTCATAAAGTGCTTAGTACAGGGTTTCTGATACATAGTTGGCACTTCAAAAAAACTTGATTCCTTTATTCCTCCTTGAGGTTGTATTTGAGTTCAAATGAGATGAGCTTGTAATTACTTTGGAAGATTTCATGAAACAAATAAATACCAGCAATATATATATATATATATATATATATATATATATATATACACATATATATATTCAACTATTTTGTTTGACTGGAAATGGAGAGAGGAGGTCAGGAGTCAGAATAAAAGATGATAAATTGACAGCCCAAGAGATCCATTGTACCCTTTAAACCTCATCTAAAACCATCCTTTATAACAAAGAACAAAAACAAAGAACTAAGTTTGTTCTTAACTGTCCAGTAGTATATGTAGCATTTCATAGACATAATCACTCATTTTTGAAAGGAAGAGAAAAAGATACATTTTTCATATTTCTTTTTGGATGCCAACATATTAAGCTTTAATATTTTTGTTCTTTTCATTTACATTGTTATAGTCATGTGTGTGTTTGTAGTTTCCTGGTTCTGCTTACTACCCTCTTCATCTGTTCCTGAAATATATAAATATCACCAAAATAAAAATATTCAATTATTATGTATGACTGGAAATGGAAAGAGGCTAGTCAGGAGTCAGAATTAAAGATGATTAGTTAAAACTTCTTTCCATTTATATAGTTATAGTCATTGTATATATTGTTTCCTGGTTCTGCTTACTTCACTTTGATTTATTTATCAGTTAATTCTTTTCATTCCTGACAGCCTTTTCCATATTTATCTTATAGCAATACTCTATTATATTCATGTGCTATAATTTGTTTATATATGAGATTATAAGAGAAAATATAGTGAGGATTTGTGGAAAAGCATGGATAAGATTTACACAAGAAGACATAGATTGGTTGCAATCTGCACTTCTGTAATGAATACAATCACCAGTGAAATCAAGGTTTCTTTAAATTAGCAAAACATCTGCTTTAATATTCATGTTATTGGTTATTATAGGCAAAGTGTCAGAGAAGAAAGATCAGCGATAGATTCAAAAATAAAAGTTTAAATCCTACATCCAACACCTTCTAGCTGTGTCATTGTGGGCAAGTCACTTAACTTTTCAGTGCCCCCATCAACTCTCTAAATTAAAGAGCAGATGCCAAGTTGCATTGGTGAAGGAAATTTCCATACCACAAGCTTTCTCACACTAATGACATCGCAATCTTAGTCAAGAAGCAAAAATGTTGTCATATATGCAATTTTACTCTGCTAATAATTCTGTCCATTTGTCCATTTCATTTTAGAGGAAATTCATTTAAATCTCCTGAAAATGTGACAGATAGTGAGTGATACTGATCAAAAAGAATGGAATAGATGTCTAATGCAAGGGCTTTATTAGGTCCTACCAGTTACTTCTGACTCTCTTAACTTTATTAATTTTATTATTGTTTTATTTGACAGCATTATTATAAGTCCAGTTTTTTATCATGTAATATACCATTCCTTTTATTGCTGAGTCAAGTCTGCTTTGTTCAATTGAAAAAAAACAGTTTCTCTAACAGACAGTTGCTTAGAATTACTCTGATTTCAAGTATTTAGAGAAAGAATTGCTTCTGAGTTTTAAATGTGACAAGGTATTATATATTGGAGAAATATAAACACAATAATACTTGTATGATCTTAGCATCAGTGTAATTTATCTGATTATAGATTGAAGATGAGAATTGAATTATTAATCATAATTTAAATTATGGTTGCTTGTAGAAAAAACACAGAAAGATAAGGAAAAGAGAAACATTGACAGAGACAGAGAGGAAGAGAGGGAGGAGCCAAAATAAAAAAAGAATTAGAGACAGAATTTGGAAGGACCTATTTCAGAAGTGCATAAACTAATTTTAAAGTTCAAAATTATTTATGTACTACATTTGCTATTGATGAGAAGACCAAGTCAGAGTAAAAGATTTGAGAATTAAAGAAATCATTCAGAGAATCACCTATTTTATCAATATCATGTCATGTCCAGTAATTAATTCATTTTAAAAATTAATCACTTTAAATTATTATTAATAATTTTAATTATAATATTTATTAATAATTTATAAATTCAAACTCATTTTTAAGAGTAGGATCTATCTAACAGAGAAACTACCTTTATCAATAAATTTTTATGTGAGGTTCCTGGGACAAAAACGGGACACTGAAGTTTAGCATTTCACAGATGTGTCTTTCTGTGAGCTCAAGGGTTTTCTCAGTCATGTGCCTCCTTAGAGGATTTCTGTAAGTGTGGAACAACTTCTCCCCATAGATACTGATTACTTTGGTAAGAAGAATATGAGCCAAGATTTTCTGAGGATTTTAAGGCACTTATATGACTGTGCTGTATTTATGCATTTTTTTTAACAAACTGTGATTTTTACTATCAATCACTTTGCTTTATTGATAAGAGAATTTTTTTTAAAGATTCAAGTATCATAGTAAGTGACTAGTCATGTAAAAAAAAACACATTGGTGGGGTTTAAGAGTTCCACTAGTGTGTAAGGAAAACATATTCACATATAAAAAAAGGTTAGCTGTAGGGTCCTGAAAGAATTAAATTATAATGATATGGTTTTGGTCTTTCTCTAGGAATGTAGACCTGCCAGGGTAAAGGTAGATTGGAGTGAACAAGCCAACCTATAGAGTAAGTAGTTATTTATGTACCTCTGTGAGAGTGTATGTAGTGTATATAGTCACCCCTTGCACCATTGCAATTGCATTAAGCATAATATTGTTCTATCACCTTTTTTCACTGTGTGTCTATATATTTTGTATAGTTTCTTGTTTGCAGAAAATTGTTGGTTTTTATTTTCTTATCCATTCTTCCATTTTTTCTTTTTATTGGATAATTTGATATATTCATATTTAGGGATATAATTATTAAGGTATTTTCTTATATTATCCACTCACATAAACATGTATATAACAATACAATAAGTATTTACCTCACGATTTAAGTCAAATCTATTTTTTTTAGGTTTTTCCAAGGCAGATGGAGTTAAGTAGCTTGCCCAAGGCCACACAACTAGGTAATTATTAAGTGTCTGAGACCGGATTTGAACCCAGGTACTCCTGACTCCAGGGCCAGTGCTTTATCCACTACGCCACCTAGCCACCCCTTAAGTCAAATCTTAATAGATTTCTGCTAATTGTTTTGCTTATATTAATCTGATTCTGGTATCTTGCCAATTCTACATTCCTCCTCTTAACTTTCTCCAACTCAGACTTCTGGTCAAACCTAACTTCATTCACTGATTTTACTCTCTATTGTTTATTTACTCTTCCCTTCCCCAGATCAGATAATAATTCATTAATTAAATCTTCTTTATACTTTTTTATCTTATATATTTTTTATTTCTTTTATGTCGATTTCTAATACCCCTTTCCAAGAAGTATTTTCCTTGCATTCCCCTTCTTACTCTTTACATTTAAGAACATTCAAGAATCTTTTCTTTTTTCTAACTGTAGAAGTGTTCTATCCTTTGTTGGATATCCTATTTAGCCATTATCTTTTTCCCTCATTACTTATCACATGTGATGTCATATAACTTTCCCTTTGAAATTTATTTATACTCCTGCTTTACCCAACCATTTCTTCCCTGCTTCCATACACATACCAAGTGGAAGTGAGTACTAGGTTCCTCTAAATTAAAATGTCTTTCAGTTTGTATTTTTTTTCTTAGTGCATATGAAGCCCAACATCATCCTGGTTTTGTTTTCTAAAAGCCAAAGTACACACCTGGAAAAAAGTTGAAAGATCATCCAGGGAAGAAATATATGAAGCAATACCTTGGACTACACTATTTTTCTGAATGCCTTCTCTCTCTTCCCTTTTTGTTCTTCCTCCTGTTCTCTAAAAGCCCATCCTTCATTCCCAAAATTTCCAGAAGTTTTCATTGAGCATTTCCTCATTTGATGCACACCACCAGGGCAGAAACTCAGCACAGGCACTTGCAATTGCCCAGAAATCCTCAGCACAAGTGAATAGTTCTGATGGGCAGCAGCCAAGTCCACTGTCTGTCTCCTTCCTGTGCCAAGACGTTTGTCTCCTGTTTCCTGCACTTTTATCTGGGCTCATCTTTTCAACTAAATGAATTTAAATCATGCCTTTATATTTTTACTCCTGAGAATCTTCATTTCAGCCTCTATCAGATATGACTTCCTAGTAAGACCCATTTTCTCATTGAAAAGAGGATTATAAATATTATAAGATGGGGAACTGGAACACTTCTAGGAAATTAGTCCAGACCTGAGCCACAATGCAAAGGAAAAGGGCCAGACTTCCTAACACAGCCTGTAATGCTTAAAAAAAAGAAACTTTACATTAAAAAAAATTTATTGATAGATTCCTTCTGCCTTCAGAAGAGCAATTCTCATGTTGTTTGTTTGGTTTCATAAGACAATTAAAAACCAAAGGAATCTACAAGCAGTTTTAAAAATCCTTTGCATGGATCAGAAACTATTATAATAACCTCCATATTAGTCTCTGTGTTTCATTCAAGTCTAGTCTTAACATAGTTGCCAGAATAATTTCCTTGGACTCTGTTGATCTAGTCTCTCCTCTACTCAAACTCCAATGGTCCCTTATTGTCCCTGAAATCAGATGTAAACTCCTCTGTTTGATATTTAAAGATCTTCAAATCTAACTTCATAATTTCCCAAAATCTTTATATATTATTTTACTTTCTTATCCAAATTGACCTTCTCTACGTTCTTCACATAGTACTCCACCTCTGACCTCTATGCCTTTACCCCAGTCATAACCTAATAAACTGAAACAAACACCCTCCTCACCTTTGATTCTTAGGTCTTTCTTCAAGATATAGCTAAACCATCCCTTTCTACTTGAAACCTTTGCAGATCTTTCTAATTTCCAAAGCTCTCTGTCCATAGCTTATTCTCTTTATAAAATATGTTTATATATACATACATGTGTATGTTTGTGTGTATATATGTAGATCTACTCCATTTGAATATAAGTTTCTTAAGAGTAGGAATTGTTGCATATTTTGTATTTTTGCCCAGCATATTTGTATTTAAAATCTCAGTACCCACCCATTAAAACATAGTAGGTACTTTTGATTATTACTACATTCAAGACATATGATGATGCCATGAAGTTAACACTACAGGGTAGTGTCAACATTTTACAGAAGAGGAAATTAAGGAGGGATGTTAAGTATACTTCCTTAGTATACTTATACATAAAATGGTGCAAAATGAAATTAAACAAAGTCAGGGAAGAATATAATGATTACATAATAACAATATGACATATAACATAAAATATAATAACATTAACCTACATATAATAACAATATCTAACAACATAATAAATTAATTCAACAAGCATTTCCTAGATACTTGACACTTTGTTCAGTGTTAGGGATCCAAATAGAAACAGAAATACAAGCCTTACCCCTGGGGAGCCTACTTTCTTTTGTAGAAACACAACATATTTTTTTTTAAAAGCTAAAGGAAACATTCTGCAATTCAGGAGCAGGGAGTGACCATAAGGAATACTTCAAATAGTAAGAGTCCACATTGCTCTAGTCTTTAAGATTTGCAAAGTACCTTAGAAATAACACCTCATTTAAACCTTACAATATCATCTTTTTACAGACTAGTAACCTGAGTCAGAGAGAGGTCAAATAACTTGCCTAGGGTCACAAAAGTAGGAAGCAGAATTTGAATTTAAGTCTTCCTGACCTCAAATCCCAGGCTCAATCCATCACCTAACCACAACAATTTAAATAGAAAGACCTACAAAAACAACAATCACAAAATAACCCAAACTGAATGCTGAGTATTTAGGATGATCAAGATCTGTGAGAAGGCATTTCTCTCTCTTATTTGCAGAGGTGGAAAACTATGAATCACACAGTTATAGATGTCTGTGCTCACATCTGAAGTTAGGTCTTCCTGAAACATTGCATGTAATATTGCATTTGGTGGATATTTTGTTGAATTTTGCTGAATTGCTCCCCCCCATTTTATTTTTTATTCTTTATTAAAAGAGAAGATCTGTGAGAAGGTACTTCTCTCTTTTCTTTACAGAGATGCAGAATATGGGTATGGAACATTACATGTAATATTAGATTTGGTGGATATTTCAGTAAATTTTTCTGAACTGTTTTCCTTTCTCATTTTCTTTTTTAGTCTTTATTAAAAGAAAAGATTTGACTGAGTGCTGGACCTGGAATCAGGAAGACCTAACTCCAAATCTGGCCAAAGATATTTGCTAGTTGTGGCCTAGACAAATCACTTAAACTTTGTCTGCCTCGGTTTCCTCAATTGTAAAATGAGGATAATAACAGCTCCTATTTCACAAGATTATATCGAGGACTAAAGATAATATTTGTAAAGTGTCTGGTACATAGAAAGTTGTAATAAATATTTGTTCCCTCCCCATCTGGGTGGAGGAAAAAGGAGGATATTATAAAAACAATGAGGGTATTAAACCAATGTAGAAATTTCTAGAAAAGAAAAGGAAAAGAAAAACAATTTGGAGCACTCTGAAAGATTCATCCAAATACAACTCCCTCTCCTTCAGTAGATGGACAACTGCTCAGCACTTTATGATCTTACATACTGGCCTGGAGGCAGTGAAAGTTTAAGTGATGCCAGAGGCAGACAGTTAGGATATATTAGAGTCAACACTTCATCTTCTGTCTTCCTGACTTTGAGCCAGTTCTCTATCTTCTGGACCCTGCCTCTCAGTATTTATCTTTATGCTCCCATTGCCTCCCAGAGTTCCTGGTAAAGTGGGAGGGTACTTAATAAGAGTTTGGTGAATATAGCATTGAATTCCATTGAATAGCTGGATATTTCCCTATAACCTAACCTAGATGATCAGAAAGAAATAAATAAATGGAAAAGTACTTAGTAAGAATTGACTTTGACCAAACATTTGGCTAATTGCTGAGGATACAAATCTCTGTTTTCAAAGAGCCCACATTCTGTTAGGCAAAGAGAATACATACCATTCATAGACAGAGGACCAGACATCCTTAGCGCCTTATCTACTGCAGGTCCAGAGGGTGGTATATTTTCTTAATAGATCTATATCTATTTGTGATACCGAACAATTTGACAAAGAAACAAATTTTTTCTGAGTCTGGTAGATGTGAGTAAGAATACAATTCAGAGAAGACAAGAGGTGGGAGAGGGAGTGAGAGAGTGAGGGAGAGAGAGAGAGAGAGAGAGAGAGAGAGAGAGAGAGAGAGAGAGAGTGTCAGATAGAAAGGGACAGAGAGAGACAGAGAGAGTCAAAAGGGTAGTCCAGCTGGCTGAGTTCCATGGAATGTGTCTCTAACTTGTTGGATTTTAGAAGTATTAGATATATAAACCTAGGAAATAGATATGAATTACTTTCAAAGAGAATTTGACAAGTTTCCACAGCATAGGTAATTTTTAAAATTTATTTAAGGCAATGGAATTAAGTGGCTGAGGCTGTATTTGAACTCAGGTTCTCCTGACTCCAGGGCTGGAATTCTATCCACTATGCCACCTAGGTGCCCCAGTTTTTTTTAAATGGATCATAAAGGATTGGGGAGAAGGAGGACTATTTTTCCCTGACTTAGAGATGGAAATCACTTATAGAGGTTAACCAAAATTTCTCTGGCTATTCTCTTCCTAGACTTATGGTAGGAAGTTAATGAGAGAAGTGAAAAGTATACATTTTGTCATTATGGAATATCATGGATTAATTAAAATAAACCAATGAATAGAAAGATGAAACTGCAGTAAAATTGGACGGATCAAAATACCGTTTGGCCAGCAGAATTCCTACCTATTCCTCTTTGTATGAAAGGTTAATTTGGTCCTAGAGAGAATTGTTCAAAGGTAATCTTGGATCTCTTATTCTCAATTTTTCTAATTCTGTAACTGTAGGACTGGTTTCCTTAAGGCTTCTTCTCTCCTCATTTAAATTAAAAAAAAAATTTTCCCAGTATAGAACTTCCTTCCTTACCAAAGAGCCTCTAACGGAGCAACAAACATTGAGTGTCTACTATATGTAAGGCACTTTGTCAGACCACAAGGTATATAAAGACAATATTCCAATAAATAAAATGTTTATTGTGCATCTATAACCTCTTAGCCCATCTATATGAGAAGTGATTCAGCTACTACCTGATTTGAGTCCATTTTTCCTTCCAATGTCAAATTTGTATCAGTAGTTAATAAAGTCTTGGCCTGTCTTGACTAACTAGGCATCTCCCTCCACCTTTTGGCATCATGGTTGCCATATACTCTAAGTTTATGGTCATTCCTCACTGACATTTTAATAGTGGAACCTTCTCCTTTACTCTACTTTGTCAAGGTGAAAAGTTTGTCCTGAAAAATCTTCATTTCTTAGGTCTTCATGGATGACTGTGTTTTTGTCCTCTGTGCTTCTGGGAATCTCTAGGGTGCTGTATTTAGGGCTCTGTACTTCTAAAAGCGTCTGTATGGACTTAATATTATGTTATTGTAACAGACAGGTAGCACATTTTTTAAGCTTGGATTGAAAATGTCTGTGCATGCTGAAAATTTACAGATATGGATATTTTTGTTTGTCTTTCTGAGCATGTAAGTCCAGTTATTGATGACTTGAGACCACATTATATGTACATGATACTGAACAGTTTGGTCTTAAAACATCACTCAATATTGGCTGATCATCCATAACAAGTGGAATTATTTTTCCATGCGACAATCTGTTAGGAAGCTGAAAAAAAGTCACAACTATACATTCCCTTCCATTTCTGTGATAAGAACACCTTGGTAGCTCTTGTATCTGCATTTTATTGAAGATGTACTCCTTTAAACCTGGTTTTGGGAATGCTACTCAGTTTTCAGATATTGCTGATTAACTGTAGATCTTTTAAAGATAGGATAGACTGATGGAGAAAATAGAGTAAGGAGTATACTGAGAACTAATGTAAAATCCCATACTTGGGTTCAGATCACCTCTACATGAACAAGGCAAGCAACAGTTCATTTATAACCAATCTGGGACCTTTAATTGACTTCAAGTTTAATATGAGTCAATAGTAACACCCAGACACTACTTCAATCTGAGGTTTTATTAAGAGTGTTTTAGTGTCCAAAAGCATTCTTATGGTGTCATATGATAGTAAGTCATGAAAACACTAGAGTCTCTGAAAAAATAAAAATGTAAAATTACCCACAATGCAATGGAAAGGTGGTGGATGAAAACAGGCTGTTACACATTACACAGCAGAATTATATCAGAAAAGCAGTATAAATGATGTTATTAATGAAATGTGTGATCAAAAATCAAAGATGAATTTCTAATAGGTAAAAATAGGTAAAATGACCAATGATCAGCCCTCATGTTACTGTGGAAACACCTCAATATTAAGAGTGTATAAGAACTTCTGGGATACTGAAAGGGTTCTGTCCCTATCCTGAACTTATGGGAGTACAGAGACATTAGTCACTCAGGACAGACAGGTAGAGATGCATTGCAATATGCCACAATGGAAGACATACCCATATCAATTAGAGGACTGTCTTGGAGTCTGAAAAATGGAGAGGGTAAAAGTCCAAACCATACCCTATGTTTATTTTAGGCACCAATCCCACTTTAAGGACATTGACAACCTGGAATGTATCTGAAGGAGGCTGATCTCAAAAGTTAGGGGACTGTAGACCAAACTATTCAAAGAGTCATTAAGGAAAATGGGAGTTTTATCACTGTAAAAGATAAGATTTATCTAGAGTAATGGGCAAGTTTTTTTGTTTTAGTTTTTGCAAGGCAATGGGGTTAAGCGGCCTGCCCAAGGCCACACAGCTAGGTAATTATTAAATGTCTGAGGCCGAATTTGAACTCAGGTACTCCTGACTCTCTATCCACTGTGCAACCTAGGTGCCCCAATGGGCAAGGTTTACAAGAAAGTTACATTTATTTTTTTAATTATATAAATATTTTATTTGTTTTCCGATTACATACAATGGTAGTTTCTATCAATCTTTTTTTTTGCAAAGTTTTGAAATTTAACATTTTTTCTCCCTCCCTCCCTTCCCTCCCCCCAAACAGAAGGCATTCTGATATAATTTTTACATTTGCTTCCATGATACACATAGATCCAAATGGAATGTCTTGAGAGAAGAAACAGATCCAAAAGGGAGAAAGAAAACATTAGAGATAGCAAAATTACATAATATATAAGACAACTTTTAAAAATTGAAGACAATAATCTTTGGTCTTTATTTACTCTACAATTACTTCTCTGGATACAGATGGTATTCTCCATCACAGATCCCCTAAAATTATCCCTGATTATTGCACTGATGGAGTGAACAAATCTATCAAAGTTGATCATCACCCGATGTTGTTAAGGGATCACCCTTCTTTTGATATTCTCTTGTCTCTACATTTTGATGTTACTGTTTTCTCATGGTTCTCTTATCTGTTTCACTGCTCCTGTTCAGTTCTGTTGATATTTTGACCATGCCTTCTAGTCTTGGATATTCCCTAAGATTTATTCTAGACTCTCCTTTTATCTTTCTATACTATTTCATTTGATGATCTCATCAGCTCCTATGGATTATTCTTAAATCTACTTATCAATCCCTCTGCCCACATAGGGCATCATACCCTTATTTGCAGGTGCTCTACCCAAAGGAATATAATTTTTGATCACTGAAACCTCACAAAATATCTTGGGGTTTACTAGTTAGATTTCTTTCTTTTTTGTTGTTCATTTTTTTATTATTACAATAATCTTATTGTGAGAGTAATCATAAACACCCTCCAAAAAGATGAGAAAACTCAAAAATAGTGAGATAGGGAAAAAAAGTATACTTCAGTCTGTGTTCAGATTCCAATGGCTCTGGGATGAGTTGCCTTCCCTATCACAGCCACAAGAGAAGCTGCTTCAATATTTTCCCACAGTTGCTATCACTAGCTGTATTTCTTTCCACTCTATTCCTCCCCACTCTCATCTATTCCATTCTCTCCCTCCTTTCACCCTGTCCCTGTTCAGAAGTGTGTTGTATCTGAGTACCCCCTCCCATGATCTCCTCTCTCTTCTATCCCCTACTCCCCATTTCCCTCTGCCCATTCCCTCTTATCCTATCCCTTTCCTCTCACTTTTCTCTAGGGTAGGCTAGCTTTCTATACCCTATTAAGTATGTATGTTATTTCCCCTCTGAGCCATTTCTGATGAGAATGAAAGCTCATTCATCCCACCCCCTTCCTTGTTCCACTCCATTGTAAAAGTTTTTTTCTTGACTCTTACATGAAATATTTCAGCACTTCTCCTTTTTCTTCCTCCCATTACTTTTTTTTTATCACCCACTGACTTCATCTTTTTACTATATTATACCATTATATTCAGCTCCTTCCTATGCCTTGTCTATATATGCTCCTTCTAACTGCTCTTGTGAATGAGAAAGCTCATATGAGTTATCAATATTTTCTTCCCATGCAGCAATACAAACAGTTCAACATCGTTAAGTTAATTATTAGTCCTCCCCGTTAATAATTAGTCCTTCTCATCCAACTCCTCTATGGTTCTCCTGAGTCCTGTACTTGGAGATCAAACTTTCTGTTCAGTTCTGGTTATTTCAAGAGGAAAGTTTGAAAGTACCCTGTTTCATTGAAAGTCCATCTTTTCCCCTGAAAGAGGATGTTCAGTTTTGCTGGGTGATGATTCTTGGTTGTAAACTAAGATCTTTTGCATTCCAGAATATCATATTCCAAGCCCTATGAGTCCTTAATGTAAATGTTGCCAGATCCTGTGAAAATCCTGAATAGAGAACCACAGTAGTTGAATTGTTTGTTTCTGGCAGCTTTTAGTATTTTCTCTTTGACTTGGGAGTTTTGGAATTTGGCTACAGTATTCCTGAAAGTTTTTCTTTTGGAATCTCAGTGAATTCCCTCAGTTTCTATTTTATCCTCTGCTTCTAGGATCTCAGGGAAATTTTCTGTATTATTTCTTGAAAAATGAAGTCTAGGCTCTTTTCCTGGTCATTACTTGCAGGTAGCTCAATAATTTTTAAATGATCTCTTTTGAATCTGTTTTCAAGGTCAGTTGTTTTTCCAATGAAATATTTCAGATTTTCTTCTAATTTTTGTTATTTTTATATAGTCTTATTTCTTTCTGAGTTCTTGCAAAGTCATTAGCTTCCTTTAGTTCCATTCTGCATTTGAAGGAGTTATTTTCTTCAAAGAGATTTTTTATCTCTTTTTCCAACTGGCCAATTCTGCTTTTTAAGGCATTCTTCTCATTTGCCTTTTGTGTTGTTTTTTCCATTTGGCCTAAACTGTTATTTTCTCCAGTATTTTATGTATTTCTTTCACCAAGTTGCTGCCTTGGTTTTCATGATTTATCTGCATTGTTCTCATTTCTTCTCCCAATTTTTTCTCTACCTCTCTTAATTGCTTTTCAAAGTCTTTTTTGAGATCATCCATAGCCTGAGCCTATTTTCTATTTCTCTTGGAGGTTTTGGACACAGAAGTTTTGATTTTATCATCATCTGAGTATATATTTTGATCCTCCATGTAACCAAAGTAATTTTCTATGGTCAGATTCTGTTGTTCATTTCCTCAGCCTATGACTGATTTATTGCACTTTCTAGGCTTTGGGGGTTTTTTTTTGGACAACCCATAGGGACCTTAATTCCTCTAAGGTCTTATGAAAGGCTCTGACTGCTCTCTTGCCTCTGTTCAGGCCCTCTCCTTTGCCCTGGAGCTGTGAGGAGGATCCCTGCTCACCTATGATGATGTTGTTGGAGCCCAGACTCCAGTCTGGATCTGAGTGTGGGCAAACAGCTGAGTCCTGCCCCAGAGAGAGCAGAGAGACCTTTGCAGTCTCCCCTGAACCTCTTATCATCATCTAGGGGCTGAGAGCTCTGGATGTGCTGGGTCGCTCTGTTGACTCCCACCGCAGGTTCTTACAGCAGGGCTGCTCTAAGACTGGCA
Organism: Macrotis lagotis; assembly: GCF_037893015.1. Classification (NCBI taxonomy): domain Eukaryota; kingdom Metazoa; phylum Chordata; class Mammalia; order Peramelemorphia; family Peramelidae; genus Macrotis; species Macrotis lagotis. The sequence continues at coordinate 121,886,368 of NC_133660.1, read as the reverse complement.
CTCCACTCTGCACTCACTCTGGTGCAGCAGAGTTCTCTTGCCACCCTTTCTAGTTGTCCCTGATGATCTCTGGGCCAAGAGGTCTGGCCACCTCCTCTGTCATGGACCCAGGCCCCCGACCCAGCTGTGCTGTGGCTTTTCCCCAGTGGTACAGACCTTTCCTGTAGAACTTCTAAGTTTTCTTGGACTGGGAAATTGTATCACTCAATCTTTCTGTGGGTTCTTCCCCTCTAAATTTTGGCTAGAGTCATAATTTGATGACTTTGGAATTTTGGGGTAATGAGTTTCCGGGAATTCTTGTCTTCATGATACCATCTTGGCTCCAACTCATCATAAAGTTACATTTATGAAGAAACAAAACTCTTACTCTTTGCAGATGATATGGTAGTTTACTTAGAGATTCCTAGAAAATCATCTTAAAAAACTACTTGAAATAATTAGTAACTTTAGCAAAGTTGCAGGTTATAAAATAAACTCATATAAATCATCAGAATTTCTATATATTAACAAGAAGACACAGCAGCAAGAGATAAAAGGAGAAATTCCATTTAAAAGTAATTGTAGACAACATAAAATACTTGGGAGTCTACCTGCCACAGCAAACTCAGAAATTATATGAAAAGAATTGTAAAACATTTTTCACACAAATAAAATCAAATCTAAATAATTGGACAACTGTCAATTGCTCATGGGTAGGCTGAGCTAATTTAATAAAAATGACAATTCCAACTAATTCAAATTACTTATTCAGTGTCATGGCAACCAAACAACCAAATAATTACTTCAGTGAGCCAGAAAAAAATAATAACTAAATTCATATAAAGGAACAAAAGGTCAAGTGTATCAAGGGAATTCATGAAAAAATACAAAGGAAGGTGACCTAGTCTAAAATTATATTCTAAAGCATCAGTCATCAAAACTTTTTGGTTCCATCTAAGAAATAGAGTTGGATAGATTAAGTGCAAAAGAAACAACAGTAAATGACTATAGTAATCTGCTGTTTGATAAAAAGATTTTAGCTTTTGGATTAAAAACTTACTCTTTGATAAAACTGATGGGAAAAGTAGAAGATAGGAAGGCAAAAACTAGGCATAGACCAATATTTCATACTACATACCAAGATGTAGAAATGGGTACAGGATTTAGACATAAAAGATGATGCTATAAGCTGATTAGGAGAACAAACAATAGTTTTTCTCAGATCTATAGAAACAGGAGCATTTTATTATCAAAGAAAAAAATAGAGAAATTTATAGGTTACAATTAAAAATGATAATTTTTATTTTATTAAATTAAAAAGGTTTTGCACAAATAAAACCAATGCATCCAAGATTAAAAAGAAGGCAGAAAGTTGGGAAACAAATTTTACAGCTAGTGCTTATGAGGAAGGACTCATTTCTAAAATATATGGAAAACTGAATCAAATTTATAAGAATACAAGTCATTCCTAAGTCACAAATGGTCAAAGGATATGAAAAAGTAATTATCAGATGAAGAAATTAAAGCTATAAATTATTATTGATTAGAGAAATGCAAATTAAAAAACTTTGAGGTACCACCTTATACCTTTAGATTGGCCAATATGATTAAAAAGAAAAATGATCAATATTGGTGGAATATGAGAAAACTGGGACATTAATGCATTGTTGATGATGTAATGATCCAATCTTTCTGGAGAACATTTGGGAATTAGACCCAAAGGGCCATAAAACTGGTAATACCCATTGATCCAGCAATACTAGTACTAGGTCTGTATCCCAAATAAATCACAAGAAAAGGGGGAAAAACTCTCATATACAAAAATATTTATAGCAGCTCTTTTTGTGGTGATAAAAGAATTAGAAATTGGGACAGCTAGGTGGCCCAGTGGATAAAGCACCGGCCCTGGAGTCAGGAGTACCTGGGTTTAAATCCAGTCTCAGACACTTAATAATTACCTAGCTGTGTAGCCTTGGGCAACCCACTTAACCCCTTGCAAAAACCTAAAAAAAAAAAAATTAGAAATTGAGGGGATGTCCATTAATTGGGAAATGACTGACCAAATTGTGGTATATGAATGTATTATGTGTTGTTTTTTTCTCTCTAATGTTTTTTTCCATTTCAATTTGATTTTTCTTTCACAACATAATTAATATGGATATATATATTTCACATAGTTATACATGTATGACTTACATTAGATTGCTTTCTGTCAGGGGGAGGAGGAGGAAAGGAGGGAAGAAGAAAAATGTGAAACTCAAAACTGTCAGAAATGATTGCTGAAAATTAACTTTGCATGTATTTGGAAAAACTAGATAAATAAAATATAAAAAGAAATTGTTAAATATAAGAATTGAAGAATTGTCATGAAAGTCATATTTGACTTTTTTGTTTTTTCCCAGAGTGCAGAGCTAAGAGTGATGAGAAGAAACTGTAGCAAAACAGGTTTAGTCTTTAGGTTAAAAAAAAAATCTTCACAATTTCAAAGCTTTTCTGAGGCTGGTAAGATGGTTGGAGTACTAGCCCTGAGTCAGGAGGAAATGAGTTCAAATCTAGCCTCAGATACTTTCTAGATGTGTGATCTTGGACACATCACTTAACCATGATTGTCTCCAAAAAACATTTTTAAAAACTAACAACAATTAAAACTACAAAAAAATGTAAAGGGACACCTTAGGATGTAATGAATTCCCCATGACTGTGAGGTTTCAAGCAGTAACTAGATGGACAATTGTTAGATGTGTTATAAAGTAGATCCTTAGGTTGGGTTAGCATAGGACTCCTTAACTATTTTGGGGTAGTCTGGTGAAGTTTATGGACAACTTTCAAAATAATTATATGAAGATATAACATAAAATACCTAGAATCACAAAGGAAGTCAACTATACTAAAATAAAGATGTAAATTTTTTCCCCCTTCCCTGTCAAGAGATTACCTGAAATTCTAATGAAGAACTCTTGGACCAACTGTGAAGTCCTTTTCACCTATGATATTTTGTGATTCTATACTTTCATTCATTCATTCAACAAACATTTATTAAGTTATATTTAAAGGACTGTCCCAAATATCTAAAAAACAAAACCAAAAAATGAAATAGTTCCTAGTCTCAAGGAGATTACATTTTATTCTATTTGTACAATATGTTAGCACACTAACAATACTCTCCATTCTCAAATTTCTTGTAGTTTTCTCCTAGATCTCTCCCTTGAATGTATCTCACTCATATTTAGTTGTTATCCCCAATGCATCTAAGTTCCTAGAAAGCAAGTACTGTTAAATAACTTGTAGCCTCAGAATTGAGCAAATAGTAATTGCATACTGAATATTTATTAAATTGAACTAAATTTGTTTAAGCAAGAAAATGAAATTTCCTAAAGTAACCAACAACATCTCTCCAAAAATCTCCCCCCCCCCCATCAAAGAGGACCTCATATTTGCAGCTGAATGAAACTGAAGAAAAATACAAAATAGTGCTGCCTGGGTACCCTATAACTTTGTCTTCTATAACTTCAACTGAGTTCTCATTGCTGAAAGGCAATCCTTTTATACCTCAATAATTAACTCACTATTCCACTTAACTATAATGAGTCTGAAAACTTTTTGTTCTTCCTCAGTCTTTCATGTGGCACTCCTACCCTCAACTCTCTTAGCTGAGAACCTTGCCTCATAATTTGCCAAAAAAGAATTGAGACTATTTTCCAAGATTTTTTACTTCTTCCCTTCTCTTCATCTCACATCCAGCTGATGCCTTCTATCCCTATCTCTTCCTTTATCCCTCTCTACATGAAGAGATGACCCCTATTACCAAGGCAGACCCTTGCACAAGTGATTGCCTTCCATTCCACCTTCTCCATACTGCTCCCTCCAGAATCTCCATATTCCCACTTATCTTCAATTTTGCCTCCTTTCTTAATACCTACTAATAGTCTACTCTATACTTAAAACAAAAATAAACTGATTTGACCTATCCATCATCTTTAGCTATCATTACATGTCTCTTCTACTTTATGTGTCTAATCTCCTTGAGCTCATTCACAATGATTGTTTCCACTTTCTTGTCTCCTGCTCTTTTTAGGCTGGCTTCCAACCTTATTGCTCAACTGAAACTACTCTCCCCAAAGTTACCAATGATTTCTTAATTACCCAATCTAAAGGTCTTTTTTTTCCAGTCCTCTTCCTCCTTGACTTTTCTGCAGCCTTTATACTATTAATGACTCTCTTCCTCCAGATATGTATTTCTCTCTAAGTTTCAGTGATGCTACTTTTCCCTGGTCAGACAACCACTCCTAATCAGTCTCCTTTGCTAGATCTTTATCTAAGCTTCACTTGCTAAAGGTGTCCCCCAAAGACTTTACCTTGAGTCTTCTTCCTCAGTGCTATTTCTCTAGGTAATTTCATTAACTCCCATGAATTTAATGATCACTTCAGTGCTAATGATTTTCAGATCTACTTATCCAACCTAACCTTTCTCTTATTCACCAGACTCATACCTCCAACTGGCTAGTAGGCATTTCAAATTGCATATCCTATAGATTTATTAAACTCAACATATCAAAAACTGTATTAGTTATCTCCTCCCAGACAAAATCCAAACAAAAAATTCCTTCTCACTTCTGAACTTTCCTCTTACTGTGAAGACACCACCAATTCTCCAATTTTCCAGGGTTGTAACTTAGGTGTCATCCTCAATTCCAGTCTGTCTCACCCCCTGTATTCAATCTGCTGCAAAGTACTGTCAATTTTGCCTTCATAATATCTCTCATACATGCTCTCTTTCTAACCTTTGACACTGCCATCTTCCTGAAGAAGGCTCCTAGCAGTGCAGGAAATAGCCTGCTGGTTGGTTTCCCTGTTCCAATTCATATTCTACTCAGCTTTCAAACGGATCTTGCTCAATTGCAGGTCTAACCAATCAATCACAAATTACAAAGTCCTTCTATCCCCTCTAGGATTCAATATAAAATTCTCAGGTGTTCAAAACCCTTCATAACCTGGTCCTCTCTTACCTTTCCAATTTTCTTACACCTTACTCCCCCTGCTGAACTTACCTTGCAATTCAGTGACACTAACCTCCATGTTATTCTTTGTATAAGATGTCTATTATAGACGCCAGACATTTTCATGGGTTGGTGCCCATGCCTGAAATAATGTCCTTTCATCTCTCTGTCTCTTGGCTTCCCCTTTCACCAAGGCCTTGATAAAATCCCATCTTCTACAAGGATGCCTTTAAAAATTCCTTTTAATGCTAATGCTCTTCTCTTGATTATCTCTAATTTATCCTGTTTAAATTTTGTTTGTATGTAATTATTTAAATGCTGTCCCCCATTACCCTATGAGTTCCTTCAGAATAGATTTTTTTTACCTTCTTTTGCCTGACATAGTGTAATCTCTTGATAAATACTTTTGGACTTATGAACTGACTGAGGGTATCTATATTCCAGTTCAGCTTTCATTTGCTGTATTAATTTTAGTCTTCTTTGGCTGTGTTTCAGGTTCATGGGTTATATATCACAGATGATTCTATTATAAGAAATGATACTATGCTGAGAGTCAGAAGACCCTGGATCTGATCCTGGTTCTGCCATAATTTAACTGCATTGCCCTAGGTAAGTAATTTCTCTTCTCAGAAGTCCTCAGTCTTCTTTTAAAAATGTAAGATTTGGTTTAGCAGACTCTCAGTATTCCAGGTCTGGCAATCTATAGTATAGGAACTTCTTTTAAAATTGGCCACTTTACACTGAAAGCCTTTGATAATTTTTGGTTTTAATCATTGTAACTTAAATCTCCATTTTAATTTTTTTTGGTCTGCATCTGTGATTTGATCATTGTAGAGAACTCCTGAAATGGGAATTCCCTCCACTGATACAGATCCTCAATTCTGTAACTGTTGCTATTAATGATTTGCCTGGAACACAGAGTGGTTAGGGACTTGCCCACAGTCACTGTGCCAGTAGGTTTAGAGGCAAAATATGAGACTAGTTCTCCTAGATACCAGTTTTATGTCATGATTTCTCCCTAAATTCTCCTTGGGTCATTATTTTTACAAGAAGGCAGTAGAAGGCTAGCTTTTATCAGAACAAATTAGCTAATTATTTAGATTAGGAAATAATTCAAAATTCAATAAAATTCTAATGATTACACTTTTTAATTATACACATTTGGACAAAGTATTTTCATTCAACAGCTCACAAAAATTCTATCTATTGAAATTACATTCAATCAAGTAGCAGTGAGAATTATAATGAAATCATTCTACTAATTGCTAATTCTTTTAATACATACACTTGTGGCCTATGTGCCCTTAATCTATGGTTCTGTCCTAATCTATAGACCTTGTCCATGGAGAGGGGCATCTAATAAGATTCAGATTCCCACTCTGGTTCCTTTTTTGGTAAGGTGAGGTAACCATAGAGAAGACACACCTCCTCTTTCCATAATCTACAAATAGTTTAGTGGTAAGGGTAGTTTTGCTTGCTGAAATCAAAGGTCTGTCAAATTCTGCCAAATGGCTATGGCTGTACTTTCCCTGAAATGTAAATCTAGATATCATCTCCCATGAGATGCTCAAAAGCTTGTGCTCAAAGAAAATTAATGTACCTAGGAAAGCAAGAGAAGAGATCAAATGATAGGAGAAAAAGGGTTTATATCAAATTTCTCAGATAAGGATTTGTGAAATATTGACTCAGATATATTGACAGAAATATATAACCAAAAGCAATCCTCTAGTAGATAATTAGATTAAAGATAACTAGAACAAAGGACATGTTCAAGTATGATAACTGGGGGTGGCTAGGTGGCACAGTGGATAAAGCACTGGCTCTGGAGTCAGGAGTACCTAGGTTCAAATCCGGTCTCAGACACTTAATAATTACCTAGCTGTGTGGCCTTGGGCAAGCTACTTAACCCCATTTGCCTTACAAAAGTATGATAACTGATCAAATTCTCAAAAAGAATTACGAACTATTAAAACTATATGAAAGAACATTCAAAATCACTAATAATAAGAGAAATGTAAGTTTCGGTGATGCTACTTTTCCCTGGTTCTCCTAGTGCCTGACCACTCCTATTCAGTCTTCTTTGCTATATCATTATCTAAGCTTCACTCATTAAAAGTGTCCCCAAAGACTTTATCTTGAGTCCTCTTCTTCCTAGAAAATTGAAAAATATGACAAAAGATATGAATGCTCAACATTGTGAAAAGTGTGAGAAGATAGGCACACTAATGAATCATTGGTGGAGCCATGTGTTAGTACAACCATTTTGGAAAACAATTTGGAATTGTTGCAAATAAAGTGTCGGAAATCTCCAAACCTTCTGACTCAGAGATTCCACCATTAAACAAGTACTATTGGACAATCATTCATGAAAACAAAGCCCTATTTGTTATAGGTAATATACCTTTGCTTGGCGATAGCAAAGAACTAGAAACAAGGTAGATGCCCACCAAGAGGACATATTGTGGAATATGAATATAATGGATGATTACAGGGAAGAAGGGAAAGACATGAACTGATGCAAAGTAATCAGCATAGGGAGTCAATTTACAAAGTGACTAAACAATGTCTATTAAAAAAGCAATCACTACAAAATCATAAAAATTAATGTTGCACAGATAACTGGGAGGAAAAATGTTTACAACAGTTTGATTAAGGTTTCATATCCAAGATATACACAAATGTGCATGTTTAAATGATTCAAATCTGTAAAGACCAAAAGCAATTTCTCAAGAGATTAAAAACAAACTATATGAAGAGATGGTGTTTAATGGAAGAAGCCAAAACTATCAGCAACCATATAAGAGGAACCATATAAAAATGGTTCAAATCACTAATAATTAGAAATATACATATTAAAGCAATTCTGAAGTTCCACCTCATAACTTTCAGACTAGCAAAGGCAAAAATGACAAAAATAGGTTCACTAGTTAGCGTACTGTTGCTTTAGTTAAAAATTGTTCCAGCCATTCTGGAAAGCAATTTGGACTATGGTCAAAGAGTTAGTAAACTTTTGACCCAAGAGATTAGAAGAAGAGGAAAAATATGATTTAAGTGTACATAAAAGGACTTGGAAACTAAGAGAAGTCACTCTTATTGGGAAACAGTTGATTAATAATGTCCATAAGGGAAGATCTTTATTAGTCAATGCAGAGTGATATATAAATAAGAAGAAGAAGAAGAAGAAGAAATGAAAGAACAGAGTATACAATGGCAGCAATATTAGAAAGAAAAAAATTCTTGAAAGACTTTAGAACTCTCATCAAAACAATGAATGAGGACTAAAGAGGAAAAGTGCTTTCCATTTCATCACAGAAAGATGATTGCCTTAAAAGATAGATTGAGACATATTTTTGGATATTGCTAATGTGGGAGTTCAGTTTTGCTGGAATGTGTGTGTGTGTGTGTCTGTGTGTGTGTGCGTGTACTATGAGAATTTTTTTTAAAAAGGTGATCAATGGAGGGGGCAATGATGAAATTTCATACCAATACAGAGATAGTTTTTTAAAAAATGAATGTTGCAAAATTACAAAGAATGAATTTGCCATTAAGAAAAGTTGAAAGAAAACACCTTTCCCCATTCCTTTTCAGAGGAGGGTAGAAGAATTTTGGGGGGACAGAGAATTACATATATTGTCAATTTTAAAAGGGGGGTGGGTATATTGATGTATTTGCTAGGATTTTTATCTTCTTTTTTTCTTTTAAAAATTCTTTGTTATATGTGATGAATTTCTGAGGGAGGGGTAGTATAGGAAGTACATTATACAGTATAGAAAAAAAAGACAAAATAAATTCTTTAAAATATTTTTGGGGTGGCTAAGTAGTGCAGTAGATAGGGTACTGGCCATAGAACCAGGAGTACCTGAGTTAAAATCTGGTCTTAGACACTTAATAATGACCTAGCTGTGTGACCTTGGGCAAACCACTTAACCCCATTTGCCTTGCAAAACCCTAAAAAAAATTAAATAAAAAGTAGAGGGCAGTACAAATCACTGATTGAAATCAGAGGATTATAACTGCTATTTCTTCACTGTATGATGTAAGTGAAGTCATTGCTCTGCCCTGGGCTTTAGTTTCCTTCTCTGTTGAAATGAAAGAGACTAGATGGCCTCTGAGGATCATTGTAGTTAGTATTTCTAAGAGTGATAAGATCATCATTCCTAATCCCAATTACTGGAGCTCCAAGCCCATAATTCATCTTTAACTCTATATGATGTTATTTGACAATCAATATTAATCACAAAATCAGGGAATTTTATAGAGAGAAGGAACCTAGGAGACGTCCAGTCTAACCTATAGTTGAAAAAAAGTCTTCTCTACAAAGTTCTCAACAAGTGGTCATTCAACCTCTTCATGAACACCTCCATGGACAAGGATCTATTATCTCCCAAGGAAGCCCTATTGCTTTTTTGGTATCTCTAATTGTTCAGAAGTTTGGTTTTTTTGAAGGGATTTTTTTGACATCAAAGATATATTTGACATTCTTCAGGTGTCAAAAAAGAACAAGTTGCATCCTTTTGCCACTTTCAAATGCTCAAAGACAGAACTCATATCTCCTCAGTTTTATTGTTGCTGTTTTTTTTTTCCTTCCTGGTTAAATATCTCTAGTTTCTTCATCTAATCGCAGAACTCCATGAACACTAGCCCTTAGGTATCCTAAGTTGCTGTCATCTAGATTCTCTTCAATCTAAGAAATTTTCTTAACTGTGACACCAGATCTGAACATCAAACTCCTGATGTGGTCCAACCAGGATAGATTATAGATCTGTCACTCCTACTTGGAGATTTGCCTCTCAATGTATCCTAAGATTCCATGATCTTAACTACTACACCATCACTCTATTGTTTTATTTTGAACTTATTGTTCATTAAAATTCCCAGATTGTTTTCAGTCAAACTGCTGTCTGTATGGTTACAGATTTTACTTTATTTTTTTTTAGGTTTTTTGCAAGGCAAATGGGGTTAAGTGGCTTTCCCAAGGCCACACAGCTAGGTCATTATTAAGTGTCTGAGATGGGATTTGAACCCAGGTACTCCTGACTCCAGGGCTGGTGCTTTATCCACTGCACCACCTAGCCACCCCCTAGTTACAGATTTTAAAGTATTTTTTAACAAAAGAGAAATCCCCAGTTAGTCTAAGCCTGATAGTCCATTGACTAAAGTTTCATTTCAGTTAAACATTTATTTAGTGCCTGCTATGTTCATTCTATGTTCTACTTTGTTAAGTGATGGGAGTGCAAATCAGAAAAAAAAGAAGACAATACTTTTCCTTAAGGGGGAAGACAGTAGACTAAAGAAAGCTGAAAGAGAGAATGGTGGAAGGTCAAGCACATCTTGGAGTTGGGGAAAATATTCAAAATCAAGCAGACTAACTGATGGAAAATAGAGACTTACCTGGAAAGGTCAGATCCCAGTCCTCTTTAAAGGAAGACTTTGGAAGAAAATCAGCCCTGAGTAAGGAAAAAAATAGTGGATACTGTGCACAATTGGCCAGAATCTCCGTACCTCTAGTTTCTAGTGGATTTTCATTTTTGCAATTAAATACCCATTACTCTCACACTCCACAAAGTGGAAATGACTGCAAACACTGTGTGAGTCATTCACTTTCACAATAAAAGTCAGCATCAAACCTTAAACATTGTTAGACATTTTATTAAATCATTTCAGATATTTTATAAGTATTGATGATTTACTACAAAGTCTACACACGAAGAAATGTTGTTGTTATTGTTGTTGCTTTATAAGGAAAATCTTCCTGGCCTTCCTAATGGGATGCACAAATGATCTGGCCTGGAAACTTCAACAAGAGAAACTAACTTTTCCAGGGCAATTGGCTCAGTCAGCCCTAGCATCTGGAGCAACTTGCAACCTCATGAAGAATTCTTTTCATGTTCTCTCCCCACACCTCTAAGAAAACTGGGAAGGTTTCTAAGAAGCACAAAGATTCACAATCATTGCCAAGACAACACCTTTCTTTCAGTCTGTGCTCAGGAGAGGAAGGAAATTTTCTGGTAAACATGCATGAACATACACCCACACACTCATGCACACCCACGAACACACACAAACACACACAATGACAGAGAAAAGACAGCTTGAACTGATCTCCCAAAATACATATGCAAGCCTCCCTTGGAAGCAGGCTTTTCACTATCATGTAGAAAGTTAATGGCAACTGAGGAACTACCATTCCAGAAGCGTAGTTCCCTTTAATCCTTAATAACCAAATAAAAATGGGTAGCCCGTATTCAGGAGCGGCTTCAGCAAGGAGATCTCCAGGAAACAAGGCTCCCTACAGACTTTCCCTTGATCTTAAAGCTTAACTTGAAACATTTATATGCACGGAGCACCTGGCCAGGAGATGTGAGAAGGCCCTTTTCTCTCCCCCCCCCCCACCTTGGCTCTATTTCTTTCTTAAATAATAAATTCCTTGCTTTCTTCCCCACACTAACTTCTCTCTCCATGCCACCCCCCCTTTCTGAACTAGATTCCATTCTCAACAATTTTTTTTTATTCCCTCATAAGAGTTTAAGAATAGCAAAACAAACTTGAAAACCCCCATTAGCACCCTATCAGACTGCCCAGGTGACGATCAAGCGTCACCAGAGAGCGGCTTTCAAAAAGATGAAGTAGGCCGTCAGAGTTGGTTAATTCCAATCAAACTGAGAACTTCTATTTCAATTCAAAGGGCTCAGGTTAACTTCTCAGGCCAATTTATTACCAACTTGCCGCATGTATCTTTCACACACCTTGCTGGGTGGGGAAATGATGAATGCACTAACTAGCTCTGACTGGTCCTGTTTAAACACACAGGCTGCTGAATTATGGTCAGAAATTTGACAACAGCATCAAGAAGAACGGGACAGGAATTGTCTATGAGACTGCCTGGAACTCTGCAAGGATGGAGTCATCATCCTAAGAGATGATATCATAACAAATTCACATTGATGATAAACTAGTGATTGATAATGAACTTTGATGAGTTGTCTTTCATGTAAATTTGTTTAGAAGTGAAAATAGTGCAGTTCATCATAAAGCTTCTATTTTTTTCCTAACTTAGAATCATGGACATTTTTTTTCTTTTTCAAGGCATTGGGGTCAAGTGGCTTGCCCAAGGCCACACAGCTAGGTAATTATTAAATGTCTGAGGCCGAATTTGAACTCAGGTACACCTGACTCCAGGGCCAGTGCTCTATCCACTGCGCCACCTAGCTGCCCCGAATCATGGACTTTTTAAAAGAAGGAAGGAAGTTTTAAGATTACCTTGTCCAGGTGAATTATTTTGATCCTGAATTGACTGAGCTCCAGAAATCATTTCCCTAGTTAATGGCCGGGTTAGAATGAGAACTCTGAATTACTGACTTCAATTACAATGCATTTTAATTGTGGGTTTTTGAGGATTATGTATGTCTGAGATAAGATTGTGTTTAGCTTCATGAACAGACTAATTAAGGTTTTCCTAGTTGTGTTTATTTGTTGTTTATTTTGAAACTTCTTTACATATTCTTAAATGTATTCGTATTGTTTTCCATTATAAAATGTAAGCTCTTTGAAGACAGGGACTTTGTTTCCCCACATTTAGCATACTGCTTGGCAATACTGAAAAACAGTAGACACTTAATAATGTAGCTAGGAGGTCTAAAGGACCTGAGTTTGAGTTAGGAACTTCCTGGAACAAGATGGCAGAGTAAGGAGCAAATTATGGTAATTCTTATAATCACCTCCAAACAAACATCAAGTAGCATCCCAAAACACATCCTGGGACAGAAGAACCAACAAAAAGATGGGGTGCAACAATCTTTGAGCCCAAGAAACTTAGAAGATCTTCAGGAAAGATTTGTTTCACATGGCTAAAAGTAGAGTGTGGTTTAGGACAGGGAACATTCCAGCGAGCCAGCAGCAAGCCCCACCCCAGCAAACCAGTAGTAGATCCTGAGACCCAACAAGGTGGAGCAAGAAAACGCCAACACATCACCCCACAACCACCACCACCACCACCACCACCACCACCTGCCTTAGCATAGTAAGGCAAACTGGCAAACTCCAGATCTGAGAAATTGCCAAGTACCAAGTACTTTAGTGAAGCTCCTGGCAAACATGCAACCTCCAGTGACTTTCTTTGTACTTCAGCCTAGCTCTGGGCAACAGGCAAACTCCAGTGACCAGACTTTGGAGCACTTCAGTGTATCCCTGGGGAAATGCAGAAACATCCCACCTCCTCAGCATAGCCTATTCAGTAGCACAAAAACCCCAGCTCAACACTTGGTAAACTGCCAGATCCCTCCAGCTTCCAGCAGTGACAGCCACTCTCCTATCTCACTCCCTTAGCACAGAACTAGATACAAGGGTTCCACCTTTGGCCTCAGGATATCAGTGTAGCACCAGGTAAATAGCCAGGGTCTAGTAGAAGAAGCTTGAGATAGTGTTCCTTCCACCCCTGGAGCAGAGTTCAAATTTAAAAGAGAGAAAAAGACCCCCAAAATGAGCAAAAAGCAATAAAAATATAATCTGACTATACAAAATTTTCTTTCTGTGACAGGGAAGATCAAGTTACAAACTAGGGAGAGGACAACAAGGTCAAAATAAATATGAACCATAGAAAAAACAAGAAGTAGTCTCCAGTCCAGAAAGAACTCATGGAAGATCTGGAAAAAGACCTTAAAATCATATAAGAGGGGTAAAAGAAAAAATTGGAAAAAGAAATGAGAGTGAGGCAAGAGAATTATGAAAAGAGTTGACTGCTTGAAAAAAAATAATTGCCTAACAAGTAGAATTTGTCAAATGGAAAAGGAGATACAAGACTCCACTGAAGAAAAGAATTCCTTAAAAATTACAATCAGCCAAACAGAAGACAAATTACAAAAGCTAAGTAAGGAAAACAACTCCCTTAAAAGTTAGAAATGAGAAAGTAAAATCTTTGAGATATCAAGAATCAATCAAAAAATTTAAAAGAATGAAAAAATAGAAGAAAATGTAAAATATGTTATGGAAAGCAACTGATCTGTACAATAGATAAGGAAAGACAATATCAGAATCACTGGACTACCTGGAAGTCATAATCAAAAGGAGGACCTGGACAGTATCTTTCAGGAAATTTGTACAGACAACTACCCTGATATCCTGTCACCAGAAGGCAAAATAGGCATTAAGAGAACCCACTGCCACTTCAGGAAAGAGATCTCAAATAAAAACTCCAAGGATGATTTTAGGTAAATTTCAGAATTATCCAATTACAGAAAAAAAGACAAAATTAAATATTAGGACCCACAATCAAAATTACACAGGATTTAGCAGCTATAACATTAAAAGATCAAGGAAATAGAACATGATATTCTGGAAGGCAAAGGAGGTAGAACTATAACCAAAGTATCACTCATTGAAATTAAGCATTATACATCAAAGGGAAAAATTGGTCAACCAATGAAATGGAAGGAAAGGAGATAACAAAAGGGGGGGATCACTTGGAAGGGAGGGCAGATCAGGGAAGTCTTTGGACAAAAGGAAAACATTGGTGAAGAGTGAAAGGTAAAAGAAGAGAGAGGACAAACAAGAGGAAAAAGAGGATGGAGGGAAATAGTAATCATAATTGTGAATGTGGATGGGATGAACCCTCTCATAAAACAGAAACAGATTGGGTCAAAAACTAGAATCCTCTAATATGTTGTTTGCAAGAAATATACTTGAAGCAGAGAGACACACATAAAGTAAAGGCAAGGTATTGGAGCAGAATCTATTATGCTTCAGCTGAAATAAAAAAAAAGCAGGGGTAGCAATCTTGATTTCAAACTTAAAACAAAAATAGACCTAATTAAAAAATATAAGGAAAGAAATTATATCTTGTTAAAAGGTACCATAGACAATGAAGCAATACCAATACCAAACATATATGCACTAAGTGGTATAGCATCCAAATTCTTTTTTTTTTTATTTTTGCAGGCAATGGGGTTAAGTGACTTGCCCAAAGTCACACAACTAAGTAAATATTATGTGTCTGAGGTCTTGAACTCAGGTCCTCCTGACTCCAGGGCTGGTGCTCAATCCACTGCATTGAAATTCTTAAAGGAGAGGTTAAATGAGTAACAGACATTATGAAAGAGAAAATAGATAATTTTTATTATATTAAAATAAAAAAGAAACTTTTGTAGAAACAAAATCAATGCAACCAAGATTAGCAGGTACACAGAAAGCTGGGGAAACACTCTTTACCACAACTGTTTCTAATAGAAGTCTCATTTTTCAAATATATAGAGAAGTTAGTTAAATTTATAAGAATACAATTATTCTAATGATCATTGTTGGAAGGGTTGTGGGAAATATGGAACACTATTACACTGTTGGTGGAGCTGTGAACTCATCCAACCCTTCTAGAGAGCTATTGGGAACTATGCCCAAAGGGTAATGAAAATGTGCATACCCTTTGACCCAGCAATACCATTACTGGGTCTATATCCTGAAGAGATGATGAAAAAGGGTAAAAAACATTACTTGTACAAAAATATTTATAGCAGCCCTGTTTGTAGTGGCAAAGAATTGGAAATCAAATAAATGTCCTTCAATTGGGGAATGGCTTAGCAAACTGTGGTATATGTATGTCATGGAACATTATTGTTCTATTAGAAACCAGGAGGGACGGGATTTCAGGGAAGCCTGGAGGGATTTGCATGAACTGATGCTGAGTGAGATGAACAGAACCAGAAAAACACTTTATACTCTAACAGCAACATGGGAGTGATGTTCAACCTTGAAGGACTCGCTCATTCCATCAGTGCAACAATAAGGAACAATTTTGGGCTGTCTGCAAAGGACAGTGCCATCTGTATCCAGATAAGGAGCTGTAGAGTTTGAACAAAGTACAAGGACTATTCCCTTTAATTTAGGAAAAAACAGATATCTTATTGTCTGATCTTGTTACCTCTTAGACTTCTTGTCTCTTCTTTAAGGATATGATTTCTCTCTTATCACACCCAATTTGGATCAAGGTACAACATGGAAACAAAGTAAAGACTGACAGATTGCTTTCCGTGGGGGGAGGGAAGTAAGATTGGGGGTAAAATTGTAAAACTCAAATAATATCTTTAATAAAAATAAATTTTAAAAAAGAATACAATTATTCTCTCTCTGCATTGTTAATGGAGCTGGACAGCTATTTGGAAATATACTCAAAAGGCATCCACATATACCCAAAGGGCATCTAAACTGTGTATACTTTCTGATTTTAGTCAAATTTCAGAACTATCAGATTAAGGCCAGATACTAGGTTTGTATCCCAAAGAGATGATAAAAAAGGGAAAGAATCCACAAGTGCAAAAATATTTTAGTTGCACTTTTTGAGGTGGCAAAATATTAGAAATCAAGGGTTGCCCATCATTGGGGAATAGTTGAAAAAGCTGTGGTATATGAATGTAATGGCTATTGGGCAATAAGAAATGATGAATAGGAAGATTTCAGAAAAACCTGGAATGACTTGAACAACCTTGTGCAAAATGAAATGAGTAGAACCGTGGAAACATTGTACATAGTACTAGCAATGTTGTGTGATGATCAACTATGAACGATTCAGATCTTCTCAGTAACAAATGATCCAAGATAAGCACAAAGGACTCAGGATGGACTCTGAATACAGATCAAAATATTTTATTTACTTTATTATTTTTGTATTTCTATCCTTTTGATCTATTTCTTATTTTATATGTATGACTAATATGAAACTATGTTTTATATGTCATCACATGTATCCCTCTATCAAATTGTCTACCATTTCCAGAAGAGGGGAGGGCAAGGAAGGAGGGGGAAAATTTGGAACTCAAAATCTTTACAAATGAATGCTAAAAATTGTCTTGTCATGTAATTGAGAATAAAAAATAAAATATGATTAAGAAAGATAAAGGACCTGAATTTAAATTCTGCCTCAGACCCTCCAGCAGAATGACTCTGGGCAATTCAGTTAAGCTCTATATTATACTTTATCTGCAAAATGAAAATAATAGCACCTAACTCCCAGGGTTAGTGTGAGGATCAAATGAGATAAGATATGTAAAGCACTTTGCAAATTTTAAATCTCTATATAAATGACAGATGTTATTAAGACATATTTGTTGATTAATTAACCAATTGTGAAATTCACTTGGAGTTGATACTGTTGGCAGCTGGTACTCCCTGAATGATTTTCTCTTATAAAGAATACACTTATAAAATTTTCCTTTCCTCTGTGAGTATCACTGCTATTTGCAATATCTTCTGCTTGTTGCCTTTCAGACTCTTAGGTCCACATAAAAGCTTTCTCAGAAAGAAGTGCTCCATTACACATTATTGCTTTGTGATTTATTATGATGTTGACTTTTTTTAGTGTTAATCATTGTAATAATTAATTGCTTTTTATGAACCCATAGAAGATGCACTATCATTCCAATGTTTTTAGGTAATTATTAAAAACATTCATTTTGTCAACTAGTATAATAGTTAACAAAATATTCAAAGATGAAAGAACGGCAGGACAGTCACTTGTCTCTTGATTGCTCCTATCTAAAATCCATCAGATCAGATATCAAATGAGAATGAGATTACTACTAGTTAAATGACTAGCTTTTATATGGCACTTTAAGGTTTGCAAAGCAATGCATCTACTTTATTTCATTTAATCTGCACAACTGCCTTGTCAGGGGAGTTCTACAAGTATAACTATCATTCCCATTTTACAAAGGAGGAAATCAAATTTCATAAAATTTAAAATGACTTAACCATGGTCATTCAGTTTATGAACAGAAAAGGTGAGATTTTACTCAAAGTCTTCCCTAATGTTAAGTCCAACAAAAATTCCACGTGTCTTTCAAGCATTTCTTAATTCTCTGTGGATTGGCCAAACAGTGAAGAGTATTGACATGGATTTGTGCATATAAGCCCCTCAAGCAATTGAAACAGATTCCAACAATGTGGCATCCAATATTTCTTTGAATAATAATACAATTACAATAAAGTGATATGCATTTTGGTAAATGTTATTACATATTAGTTCCTTTTAGAACAATGTCAATAAGCACTCTTCCTTTGTACTTCCACATACATACCCATTTTCAAAACAGGTATCTAATGTTTTCCCCCAGTTTTATAAGCTTCAAACCCCTTTTAATAAAGGGACATTTAAAATACGCTATTCAATATAGCTTTGTCTCCCCCCCCAAATAATGTACCTTTACACAAAACTTTTGTTGTCCTATAATATTAGCGTTTGTTGTTTTAATTATGTCTGACTCTCCATGACCCCATTTGGGGATTTCTTGACAAAGATACTGACTGGTTTGCCATTCCTTTCTTCAGTTAATTTTACAGAGGAGGAAACTGAGTCAAACAGCATTAAACGACCTGTCTGGGGTCCCACAGTAAGTATTTAATTTGAGCTTAGGTCTTCCTGACTCCAGGGTCAGCACTCTATATCCACTGTGGGATTCAGCTGACCAGCATATGTGTACATGTTTTACAAGAACCCTGAGAAAGCTAGATAATTAGGAAGTTAATGGCATTGATACCCGAAATAAGAAGAGGATTGATTAATGGAGACAGGAGAATGGCATAGTACATTTTATTTTTCATAGAATTTAGCAACATGGTACAGGTTTTTAAAGAACAAAATTTATTTCAAAACCCAATAGAAATGAAGTATAAATTTCTCACTTATACTTAGGATTAATTGGACATTTACTAGTGTATTATGCCCTTTTCAAGATCTGTACTCTTATTAAAATAGAAAAAAAAAACTTAGAAAACATCCAGAAGAGAAAAAACAAACAAATCTTTAAAGAGCAGAGAAATAGATCCAACAGAGAAAGATTAAAGAGTTGTAGACCTTTCTTAACACACACACACACACACACACACACACACACACAGAGACAACACTCACTCTCATACTCCTTTTAAGTGATCCTGGTTTCTCAAAATGTACAAATTTAATTATTTGTTTACACATTGTTAAAAACCCAATAGAATATAAGATATCTGAGGGCGGGATAGTTTTGCTTTGTCTTTGTTTCCCTAGTTTTTAGTGTAATGTCTGCACACATAATAGATGTTTTATCGAGTATTTGTTGAATTGAATTGGCTTATATTATTTGACTTTGTCAAAAGAAGATTAAAGATATATCTTTTGGGGAATGGTGTTCAATTATTCTTCATTTTCATTAAGACTAGACAATTAGCTCAAAGTTTGGAGAGAAGAATTTAGTTAGGATCAGGAATAACTTGATAGAAAAGATTATACGGTGGATGGCAGAACAAGACTAATGTCAATTCCCCTTGTCTACTTAAAGAATAGAAAGTAAATAAATACACACATACACACACATAAATAAATTTTTATAAAGAACTTTAAGTTTTGTAAAGCACTTTCCAAATGTTTTCATTTTTATCTTCACAACCAACCCAGGAGGTAGTACCTATTATTATCCCTGTGTTACAGATGAGAAAATTCACAGAGTGGATAGAGGTTAATTGACTTCCCCAGGTCATACAGATAGTATGTGTCAGAGAAAGGATTTAAACTGAGTTTTCCACATTTCAGGTTCTACACTCTATTCACTTAGTCATCTAGCAAAAATAATCTTTTTGAGATGATTTGCCTAGGGGCACACAAGTAACCTGAACGGAGATTCTAAGACTCTTCCAACCCTGAGATTCTGTAATCAGTCTATCATTTCAAGTTTTTGTATTACAATCAAATCACTTTCTTCATTCAGGTCAGTAGAAGCATAGTAACTGACCTAAGAGAGTAAAGTTATCTGTCATGACTCAAAAAGCTATTCTTTCCTTAGCAAAAGTATTACACACCTTTGGTAGAAAAGCAATGCATTTTTTTACTCTAGTTATATGAGTTCTATTTTTATTAAATATGATGAATAAGTTTTTGGTATCAGCTGTGAACCTTGAATGAAAAACTAAATACACATACACGCTGTGAAGTTATTCTTCAAAAGAGATATTTTGTTTCATTTTTTTCAAGTCAATGGAATTGATGTGACAGAAATTGCAAGACTTTGTCAAAATAAAGAATAGAGAAAGTAGACACTATAACAAAATTAAAACCTCTGTGCTTATTCTTGGGAGAAATAGGGAGTTAACCCATCATGGACCTCAGTGAACATCTTTACATCCTTTCTGTCAGGTTAGTCTCCTCAGGTAGGGGAATTCTTTTGAAGGAAAAAAATATTTTGTGAGTCATTTTGGTGGAGATACACACACACATATACACCCACACATGGACACCTATATACATATATAAACACAATGCATATTATATGTGTATGCATATGCATAAATGTATCTCTGTGTATTAATATATATGCACATCATACACATAGGTACAAATAATATGTATATATGTATTCTTATTTGTTTATTTTTCATATGGAATTTTTTTCTAAAACTTGTATAGGGAAAAGGAATGAAAAACTTACCTCAACATATCTTTAAAAATAAATTTCATCCATAATTTCAGATTCCATTCTTGATCATCAAAATCAATGATGATTATTTCATCACTGATATAAATCAGGATGATCTACATCCAACCTGAAGGACATTACTTTTTAAAAATCAGAATCTAAATCTTTTCCTGAAAACTCTTCCTTTATAAGAATGATCAACCGTCAGAAAAATTCCTTTTCATAGAGCCATATTAGTTGGTTTTCTACGAATCATCTTTACAGTATCTCAGGTCCCTCTACTGGTTCAGCTCTAGGAGAACTCTATTCTGAAGTTCACTGTGAAGCAATTTCTCTTTCTAAATCAGAACTTTTTATTTGACTTTGTTAATGACTCTTCGTCTCCTAACACTACCTCTCAGCATTCCTTAGATGCCCTACAGTAACTGCTGCTGGTGTTGACACCAACAGAACAAACAGCTGCCACTCTGATGATCCTGCCAGTCCTTTATTTATGTATAGATCTAATGGCATCTTTGTTGCCAAGTGCAAGTGTCTAACCCAGAATATTCTACTACAGTGGTTGTGAAAAATTAAGAATTAGTTTTCCAAAAGTAGACAAAACATTCATAAGGCATACTGTCTTAAAATAGTATCAAGATTCAAATAATGACAATGAGGAAAGAAAAAAAATTACAGTGGAATTTTTCATAGTATTTTCTTATTTCCAAAGCCTTACTTTCTGCTCATTAATCCAATATATAAGTATAATTTTATAAACAATATATGCCATTATTTAAATTCAAGAATTTTATTGTGAAGTTTTACTCCCCTTTTGAAAAAATAAAAATATATTCGAATTCTACTTATATTATTCCCCTCCTCAAATTGTCAGTGGTTTGTCTAACTCATTCAAGAAGGCCCTTACTCTTTTTAACATCCATCTATATAAAATTTCAAAATCCATGATCCCATTAAATAATCTGTTATTTTCTTGCCATTCTAATCCTGTGAGTTTTCAAATTGAAAAAAAAATTGAGAAATTGAAACCAAAGAAGATAAAGGAAAATATTAGATTTAGTAGGATAGAGCAAGTGCTATATTCTCATTAAGAAGCAGAAACTTTTGTCTGAAGTCATTTTGCTCAAGAACAGTCACACTGGAACCCAGAAAAAAAGCATAAACTGAAAAAACTGGAGGGCTTTTCATGAAAACACTCCCATTCTGGCTAAGGTGGAAGCTAGGGCTTTTCAAGAGTCATAGAATCTTATAATTGTTACCTTCCAGAATATCAGAGAGATTAAGTTTCATCTAGAAAATTTCTAGATCATTCTCTTCCAAAGAAAACCAACATTTCTATTTTAACAATGATCCAGTTAAGGAAATATAGGATATTTAGAAGGGAGCTATTCTTATCTTTCCCAGAGCTTTGTCAGAAAATCACTTGAAGTCTAGTTTGAGTGGAATATATGATAACTCTTTGTTCCAACCATATTTGGAGTGAATATTTCTATACAACTGGAGAGTTCTAATTTTAATTCATATTTTTGGAATTTGGAATTTGGAATTTTGGAATTTTTTAATTTACCTGATATTTAAAATAATTATCAAAATAATGGGAGATCTTTTAGAGCTAAGACTGTTTGTCCTTTCTTTAAATTACCACAATGCCTTACATATAGAAAGTACCTAGTAAGGGTTTTTGAATGATTGACTGAATAAAAAAGAAAATTCCTAGAATCCAAATAATGTTTATGAATTAAAATTCATTTTTATTCAAGAGGTCTGTGGCACCCCTTAACATCAAAGAACACAGACTTGGGACTCAAGTATTTAGATTTAAATTCTGTTTCTAATATTCACTAGAACATTACTCTATATGTGTGACCTTGGACAAGTCATATAACCTTCCTGAGACTCAGGTATTTTTCATCTGTTAAATGAGGATATTGAAGTAAATGGTTTCTGAGGACACTTTCATTTTAAAATCTACGATTCTAAAATTTCTGGGAAATTCTCTAGAATGATGCAAAATCATGGTAACAAAATTGTTGTGTGAAAAGGCTGTAAAGTCTCCTGTCACTTGGATCACTCTCTGAAGTCACTGAAGCAACCATAGCTTCATAGTCATAATGTCCACATTTCTATTCTCAAATATTCACTGTACTTTTCCTTTCCATTTACTATATAGAGTTCACTCCCATAAGATCACTCTTAGACTTGCCTCCCATCATATAATTAGAGAGCTGAATTACTAGTTTTTAAAATTATTTTTCTTCATTTCAAGAGACTCAAGTAGAAAAATGAAAAGTCCTCCTAGTTCTAGTCATTATCTATAGACCCTTTAAGAATTAACACAAAAGAACAATAATGCCATCTAGTGGTCAAATTAAAAACAGTTACAAACATTGGGGAGGAAAATGGCCCCATTATTTTGTGGGACTGTGTACCTTGAAGCTCATCACTTGCAAGAGATCTGGTAAATTTAGGAATCGGGCTTAAAATTAAATAGTTCTCTCTTGATTGCTAAAGACATCCTTGGGGCTCTATGTGACCAAGTTGGGACTCTGAAAAACCATTATTTTAAGCTTCACATTCTCTTTTCTTCTCCTTTCTTCTCCCCCTAATTCTTAGTTTAAAAATGATGCACTGAGGAGTATATCTTTATAATTCTGACATGATAAACTTAGTATAACTTCAAATGAGAATGTGCAGTTATCCTTTTTTACATTGGAACTTACCCCATCAAGGTTTTGAAATACCATAACAAAGGCATAAAAAAATAACGGAATTTTGAGGAAGTTTTGCAGAAGCTGCTGACAATGTGTGAAGGCCAACAGACAATACACAAAAAAATTGAGAAACTCAGAAAGACATAAAATATTTGTATAGTAGTGCATAATAGCAACCCAAATTTTATAATAAAGTAATGCAAACACCCCATAAAAGAAAAAGAAAAAAAATCAGACTTCTTCTCTGGTAAGAAAGGGAGAGTTAAAAAACTTTTTCTTATATTTTCCAGGTCAAGAGGGTGCTACACTCTAACCCTCTGAAGGACAGGAGCTAGCTGTTTTTGTTTGCAGATATGGTAAATTCAATGAATATTATTTGTCAACCTGAAGCATCTCCAGTTATCAGCAGAATATCCTCATCAAGCTACAGTCTGGGAAAGTTCCCCAAGTAATTCAAGCTTCTGTCCTGGCCTACCTGACCTACTCTTAAAAAGTGGTCTCCTCAACCCCTTTCCCACCATTCTATAGAGGTCTCACTGCATTTTGGAATTCTTTCTCAACTGGAGGACTAGTCAGAAAAACCAAAACCAAAAGCTCAAGACTTAGCTGTCTCCCACATCCAGAACATTCAGTTATAATTTATTTCTCTAATCCAGTTCAACAGACACTCATTAAACACTTTATACAATGAACTGGGATTATAAAGAGAAAAATGAAAAAAATAATATCTACTCTCAAGAAATTTAAAATTCTTTTGGAAAGAGACAATATGGGCACAGATAAATAAATACAAGAGAGCTTGAATGGGGGAAGGGCTTTTTTTTCCCTAAGAAGAAATGTTACTGGAGCTGAGTTTTGAGGGAACAAAGGATTCTTAGAGGCAGAGGTGAGAAAGCAGTCAATCTAGGCATGGGGGAGATCCAGGGCAAAGACACTCAAAAGGGGAAGGATTATTAAATTCAGTGAAATTAGTTCAAGGTATTGTTCCTATGAAACTGTTGAGGCAGTTATAAAATGTTTGAAAAAGAAAGTAGGAGCTTGACTACAAATATGTCTGTTTCCAACTTCCATTAGAGATTGTGTGGGATAGTGGATAGAGGGGTGATTTTTTAGCCAGGAAAATATGGATTTAAATCCCTCCTGTGATACATGCTGGCAAATCACTTATCCAATAGTACTCTAGCTAGGCAACTATCTATAAGATTATAATTTATAGAAAAGAGGGGATCAGCATGAGATTTTCTCATTCAGCATTTCTCTATTAAAAAATGAAATACCGATCCCAGTCACTATCTCTAGCATGTCCAAGACAGAAGATGAGGCACATTTTGACTGTATGTATATGCACCATTCATCACAGTCCCTAGCTTAATATAGAAGACCATATTTTAAAAGAACATAAAGAAGAAATGAGAAAAATAATACTTCAATTTTTATTGTGATCCAAATTTTCAGTTGGAAGTACTGAATCAGTTTCACTGGTGTTATACAATGATTGTATCTTTCTTTTCTTTCTTTTTTATTTTTTTAAGTTGCTTTTTTATTTAATATTTATTCTCATTTTGTACAATTAATGTTATTTTTACATTAGTAAAATATTCTTGTTTAAGAATAAATGAGATACCCCCTCCCCCATAACTATAGACTTGCTTCAGCGATAAAGTAAAGGGGAGAGAAAAAAATTAAAATTAAAAAATAATACTAATAATTGTAGGTATGGCCAGGTGGCGCAATGAATGGAGCACCAGCCCTGGAGCCACAAGCACCTGAGCCCACATCCAGCCCCGTACACCCAACAATCACCCAGCTGTGTGATATGCAAGCCACCCGAACCCCACTGCCCTGCAGAAACCAAAAAAAGAAAAAAAGAAAAAAAAGACCCAAAATAAAATAAAATAGTAATAATAGTAGGGGTGGCTGGGTGGTGGACAGAGCATTGGCCCTTGAGCCAGGAGCACCCAGGTCCCAATCCAGCCTCAGACACCCAACGATCACCCTGCTATGTGGCCCCAGGCAGGCCACCCAGCCCCATTTGCCCTGCACCCCCCCCCCAAAAAAATAATAATAATATTAAAAAATGTGCTTCAGTCTTTGTTCTAACACCAACAACTTTGTCATGCGTGGATCACATTCTTTATGATTAGTCCATGGCAAAAGTTACTTCCATATTTTTCCAACGTTGCCATTGCTGATCACAGCTCCCTCCTTTGGTATTTCTCCACTACCATGTACTATATTTTCTCTCTCCTTTCACTCTGACTCTGCTGTAGGGTAGCTGAGTGGCACAGCAGACAGATCCCTGGCCCTGGGGCCAAGAAGCCCCGAGTCCCCATACCACCCCTTAGGCCCGGAATCCACCTGGCCCTATGGTCCTGGACAGGTCATCCAATCCCAGCCCCTTGCAATAAGTAAAAAAAGAAAATGTGTTATATCTGACCACTCTCCCCCCATGGTCCAATCTCTCCTCCATCACTCGCATCCCCCCCTTCCCCCTGTCGCCCCCTCTCCTTACTCCGAATGCCTATACACCACTGAGTATATATATATATATATATATGCTGTTTCCTCTCCTAGCCACCTCTGATGAGAGCAAAGTTTCCCTCATTCCCCCTTGCCTTCCCCCCTTCCATATCATTGCAATAGCTCATTATAATAAAGAAAAGCCTTATTATATGAACTATCTTGGCCTATTCCCCCTCTCCTTTTTCTTTCTTCCATTACATTTCCCTTTTTTTCTATTGACTCCATTTTTACACCATATTTTACCTTCAAATTCAGCTTTCTCCTGTGCTTCAACTATAAAAACTCCCTCTACCTGCTCTATTAACTGAGAAGGTTCATATGAGTATTATCAGTGTCATTTTTCTATACAGGAATACATGCAGTTCATCATCATTAAGTCCCTCATATTTTCCCGTCTCCTCCAATCTCTATGCTTCACCTGAGTCCTGTATCTGAAGATCAAACCTTCTGTTCAGCTCTGGCCATTCCAACAGGAACATTTGAAATTCCCCTGGTTCATTGAAAATCTATCTTTTTCCCTGGAAGAGGACATTCAGCCTTGCTGGGTAGTTGATTCTCAGTTGTATTCCAAGCTCTTTTGCCTTCTGGTATATTCTATTCCAAGCCCTATGAGCTTCCAATGTAGTTGCTGCTAAGTCCTGTGTGATCCTGATTGCAGCTCCACAATATTTGAACTGTGTCCTTCTGGCTGCTTGTAATATTTTCTCCTTGACTTGGGACTTCTGGAACTTGGCTATGATATTCCTAGGGGTTGGTTTTTTTGGGATCTCTTTCTCGGGGGGACTGGTGGATTCTCTCCATTTCTATTTTGCCCTCTGCTTCTAGGATATCAGGGGAATTTTCCTGTACTAATTCTTTGAAAATGATGTCAAGGCTCTTTTCCTGATCATGACTTCAGGTATTTCAATAATTTTTAAATTATCTTTCCTAAGCCTCTTTTCCATATCAGTTGTTTTTTCAATGAGATATTTCACATTTTCTTCTAATTTTTCATTTTTTTGGTTTTGAAGTATTGATTCCTGATTTCTGGCAAATTCATCAATCTCCCTGAATTCTATTCTTTGTCTGAAGGATTTGTTCTCCTCAGAGAGTTTTCTTATCTCTTTTTCCATCTGGCCCATTCTGCTTTTTAAAGCATTCTTCTCCTCCATAACTTTTTGAACTGTTTTATCCATTTGACCTAAGCTGGTTTTTAGCATGCTATTTTCTTCAGCATTTTTTTGGATTTCCTTGACTAGGCTGCTGACTTCATTTTCATGTTTTTCCTGCATCTCTCTCATTTCTTTTACCAGTTTTTCTTCTAACTCCCTCATTTGATTTTCAAAGTCTTTTTTAATCTCTGTCATAGCCTGAGCCCAATTTCTGTTTTTCTTGGAGTCTTTAGATGCAGGAGCTTGTGCTTCCTCATCTTCAGACTGAGTATTTTGATCCTTCTTGGGCTCATTTGCAAAATATTTCTCAATTGTGTTCCTCTTTTTTCTCTGCTTGCTCATTTTTCCCAGCCTGCACCTGTTTTGGGGTGCTTCCTGATCTTTTGGGACACTCCCACAAGGGTCTCAGTGTGTGAGGCTCTGTTCTCCCTCCTGGTCTGTGAATGACCATGTGTGCCCCCCTCTGCCATGGGGCTGAGGTGGGGGGGGGGGGCTGCTGTTCTGTGTGTGGGCCTAGACTGTGATCAGGATCTGAATATGGTCAGAGCCCCAGAGTCCTGTTCCAGAGGCAAAGGACAGAGCTCTGCAGTCTCTCTCTCTTCACTCCCCTCCCTCAGCTCAATGGGCTCATGCCCTGGGGGCTCCTGCTTACAGCTCCACCTGCTTCTGTTCCTGGATCAGGCCTGCAGAAAGACCATGTTGCTTGCTATGTGCCCTGAAGGCTGGTCTCTACATGCTTGCTCTGGCAGAGGTCCCCCGCTGTGCCCCCACTTTGTTCCTGGTGCTCCCCGGGGTGTAGATCAGGAGACTTCCCCGCTGCTGTGACCCGTGGCTCCCAGCACCCTGGGGCTGCCTCCAGGAGGCTGAGGTTCTTTTGCTCCGGTGGGCCACCCCTCTGGCAGGCCGCCCCTCTGACCCCAGGAAGCAGAGCCTTTCTGCTCTTTTCCAGGTTACTTTGAGTAGGAGAACTGCCTCATTGAGTCCCTCTGTGGCTTCTGTCTCGGGAAAGTTTAGTTAGCATCCTTAGCTTATGAGTTTTATCAGAGAGCGCCTAAGACTGGATCCTTTATTGTCGCCATCTTGGCTCTGCCCCCCGCCGAAAGAATGATTGTATTTTTCTTCAAATTCTGATATAATAAACCATTTATTAAACTTTTGTTTTGTATAATGTGCTCCCTCACTAGGGAAGAGGAGAGAGATAACTTTGGGATGTTAAGGGGATGGGGATAGTGAATACCCAAAGGAAAAACAGTTCTACAATGATATATTTAAATGCTTCTTAATACTTAAATCCAAGATTTCTAATTGCTGCGGACACTCTCCACCACTGCAGATTGAAGCCTTTCTATGTCTTAGGAAATGGTCTTCGTGAATTATTGTAGTAAAAGAATATTTAGCACCCAATGGATCATTCTCTAGTCATGATTTTGTGTGTATATGCCTTAAATTTCAATTAACAAGTGGTTTTTCCTCCCTTCTACCAGTACCCCATTTCCCACGTTTTTAAAAAACAGATCTTATAATAAATATGCATAATCAAACATATTATTTCTATATTGTTCATATTGTAAAAGGGATGTCTCATTTTTTAGCTTGAGTTCATCACCTCTTTTATGAAGTTGGTATCATCCTTCATCACCAATCCTCTGGTAGATGGTCATCACAATGGCCAGAGTTTTCCGATTTTTCAGCAGATAAGTGGTGTAATATATGGAGAACTGATCTAGAGCCATGAGTTCAAGTTTGACCTCACCTACTTACTAGCTTTGTGACTCCAGGCAAGTTGCTTAGCATCAGTCTACCTTAGTTTTCTCATCTGGAAAATGGAGATATTAGTGCTTGAGATTAAATGAGATAAGTGTGGTGCTTATAAATGTTAACTATTATAATTATCATCAGTTGCTTTCTTTTATAGTGCTATTATTGCATAAAATTCTGATTCTGCTCACTTCATTTTGCATCAGTTCATGCAAGTCTCCCCAGACCTCTCTAAAAATTTCCCTTGTAGGCATTTTTTGATGTATTCCATCACATTCATATACTATAATTTGTTTATTTATTCCCTAATTTATGGGTATATTGAATTTGTTTGAACTTAGTCTGATAAACTACAACAAAATCACCTCCTTGCAGGTTGTTGTGAAGATCAAGTGCAATAATATTTATAAAAAAGTACTTAGCACAATGCTTCCCACATGAAAACACTTATTCCCTTCTTCACTTTAAGTTTTGCAGAGTGCTTTCTAAAAATTATCTCATTTGTTTCTCTCAACAACCCTGCAAGGTAAGGGCTATGATTATGATTTCCATTTCACAGTTAAGAAAACTGAGGCAGATGAAATTAAAGTGATTTGACCATGCTCACATAGATGATCAGTGTCTAAGACAGGATTTGGATTCAGGTCTTCCTGAATCCATGTTGAATACTCTCTCCACTGTGTACCTAAGATCATTGCTTGGATGAGAGACTTACCAAAAGAACCCTGAAATTTTGATGTAGTTTCCACAGGATTCATACTAAGAGCCTTCACTGCTAGATGAGATAAAGCCTGCTGGAGCTTGTATTTGCTGGTAGAGTCTGTGAGAGCCTTGAGTCCTATTCATGCCATGACAAGGCATTAATTCTTTGTATCTTGTCAAATATGCTTTTTTAAACTGTAAAGGTTTCCTCCAATATCTCCTCTTCCTCCTAAGTTGTATTATCTAAGTCCAAGCTTTTGTACAGATCCCATCAACCTAAGAACATTTATTAGAGTACAAGTCCAGCCCTGGACTCCATGTCTGTTATCTGAAATTGAATCCAGGTCAGTTCAGAGAAGCTCATCACCCAAAACTTGGTTAATCGGAGAAGAATTTTTTCAGCCAAAGCAACTTGCAAAAAACATTTTTTTAAACACAGAGGAATTATGAATTAGACAAAGGAGTGGGGCAGAGGCATCTAAACTGGAGAGACCTGCTTAGATCTCTACCTCCTGGCTCACCTGGTATCCTTTGAGTCTCACCTTAATGGAAGAAGGAATTCTTCCCTGATCTTCCTTAATCTCTCAGAGATTATCTCCAATTTAGGCTGGATGTTGAATGCAGTTGTTTGAATGCGGTCTCCCCCATTAGATTCTGAGCATCTCAAGAAAAAGAAATGGGTTGTTTTGTTTTAGGAGGTAACTTTTTATATCCCCAGGAGAGTGTCTATCATATAGCAAGCACTTAAATGCTTGTTGATTTGACTTGACTTGATTTGATCTTTACGTCATGAGTTGATTTCCCATTACAAAGTACAAGATTGTTTTCATCTCACTGAGTTACCTCTTTCCACCCCCCCCCCCCCAAGGAGAAAAGTATTCTTATATTTCCTTTCTCCAAGCATCTTTTTTTTTTATTTATTAGGGGTTTTTTTGCAAGGCAATGGGGTTAAGTGACTTGACCAAGGCCACACAGCTAGGTAATTTATTAAGTGTCTGAGACTGGATTTGAACTCAGGTATTCCTGACTCCAGGGCTGATACTCTATCCACTGCACCACCTAGCGGCTCCTCCAAGCATCATAAAAGTAAATACTTCAATGGAAATGGGCTTGTGTGTACACATATATGGATAGTGGAGAGTGACAAAAAAGATTAAAATTGGTTTGTTACTCCCTCTAATTTTAAATTATAAATAGATTAAAATAATTTGAGATTTGGGAGGAACCTTAGACCTTTCCTTTCAAGGAAAGTGATTCAAAATCTTCAGGTAATTGGTGGTAAAATAAAATAATTTAATTGGATTATATAGATTAAGACCTAGATAGAACATTATAGGTCATCTAGTCCAGGCCATTAATTTTATAGATGAGGAAATTAAGATCAATAGAGGTTAAATGACATTAGTCACATTGTGACTATAAGTTCAGCATCTTAACCACTGCACCATACTGCCTCTCACATCTTCCCTTCCATTTTAAGGACATGTGGCAGAAAGTGTTCAGTTAAACCTGAACCAGCAGATACGAAGGGGGAAAAAAGAACAAGACTTGTTTATGGGAAAGAGGGGAGATAGTTCCCTAAATCCCACTCCTATTGTCCAACTACTTCCATCTAAGAGAAGAATTATACTATTAATAGCAGAACAGTGGGTTCTGGCATCAATTTCATTTTTTTTTCCAATTCCCACAACTCTCTTACCCACACCCACCCTACTCCACCTAATTCAGTACGTTCAAATGTCTGTAGACTCTTCCCAGATTCATGCAAGAATCTATTTATAACGGGGGAGATCAACTTGGTCCTGGGTGACCTGCAGACTTAGTCACTGAGAACATTCCAGGCTGATTTACTGGGTGTGCCCTAGCACTATTGGGGTATCTCTTGAGGAAGAAAATTATGAAGTGAGAAGCAAGAACCATAGCTGTTGAAAGAACAAGAGCTACTTTTAATCATGCAATCAATCATTCTCCAATCATGTGACTCATTCAGGAAATCCAGAGTATTTGGAAAACACTGGGAAAGGCAGTAAAAATGCTGATTTTCTCTGCTAATGCAGTACCAAGCACATTTAAATTCTAACATAATTTGTTCCATTGACTCCAGAGATATTGTCACAATTGGCCATGAAGACATATGCTCCCCTGTACCCCAGTGTTTCAGGCTTCCATTAAGGATCATTAACCTAGAGAAGATTTTTGAGTTGAGAAGAGGAGGAGACATTACACCTGGAAGGCTATCACCTAGAAGAAGGATTAGGTCAGTTCTACTTAGCCCCAGAATTAAAAGCACTGATTACAAGTTGTTAAGAAGCAAAATGAGAGGTAAGGATATCTTCTAACAATTAGAGTCACTCAAAAGATGAACAGACTGCCTTAAAAGGAAATAAGTTCCTCTATACTGGATGTGCTTAAGTAAAAAAAAGATTCTTGTTCAGGGACCAATTCAGGGAGGACAAGATTAAATAGCCTTTGGGACACACAGTAACTTTGAAATTCTATGAGCATGAAGAGCCAAAGGAAAATAGAAAAGAATATAGAAAATAGAAAAGAAAAAATAGTTATTTAGCAATTAGTAAGTTACTAAGTTTGAGACTAAATCTGAACATTAGTTAAATGTATTATCATAAGTCAAGTAACACTGATGGTTAGGTTTAAAAAAAAAAAGAAAAAAGTATCAGAACAGAGGAGGGTTATCAGAGTCTGGAAAAAATAAACTGTTAGATGATCATACATTTCACTACTTTAAGGATCTGTGATTTCACCAGTATGAGTATACCCTTGGCAACTGGATAGAAGAGTTTGAGCATTACTGTTCAAAAACTTCATCACCCTGCTGCCAACCTAGTTACTCCTCTCTCCAAATTTAGTGATGCTGCTCCCCAGACTACAATCATAATATAATCCATTTCCAGGCCTATCCTCAAGGCTTTCACACTTATCAAAGATTTGGCTCCACAGACAAAGTTTTTGAGAAAGCAGGGTCACCTCCTGACCACAATGAATCATCAAAAGGAGGACTTTAATGAAGGAAAAGATAATTTTCAGTAACATTTACATACTGTAATTCTATTTTCATAGTTCAATAAATCATTTATTGAAAACTTTTATCAGACAATTAAAAGAAGCAAGCAACAGTACTTTGCATTAATGTACTCTCAGCATACTTCTTTATTCACTACATTGTCTAATTGATTTACTTAGCCTATCATGGTGCCATTATATTTTGTTTAATGTTTCATGTCGAGAAAAAAATTACTAATACCTACATTGTAAATTACAAGTCAGCAACTTTACAGTGTAATAATTCTTCTGGTATTATTCATCCAAGAAACCTAAAGTGCTTTATAAAAATATCATTAATCCTACATGAAAAGGATCTCCATCTCCTATTTATAGAGAATACTTCTGCTTCCATGCTGGGCTAGAGATGGAATAGAAAGTCAAAAGGCACAACTCAGCTTAGTCATTCTGCCATTCCCTTCCCAAACTAGTAGTTCCTTTATGAATGCCCCTACATGTGAGACCACAGAGTTCAAAACTATAGAACTTTAGCTTCCTAATCTAGGGTCAAAGTAGGATAGTGGATCTCTCTTCTCCACACCTGAAACTTCAAAGCTCAAAGAGACAGTATTTCAGTAAGATTGTTGGTCTTTTCTAGGAGACAATGTCTCAAAATACATGAGGGGATAGATAGCCATCTAGGAAGATGCCATGGTCCTTTCTTTATTTGCAGAAAGAATGCTCTTTGTAATGAAGAGGCAACTTTTCAATAAGATTTTACTAGAATCTATGAAGGTCAGTGCTGAGGAGTCCAAATACTCTTGGAAACAAGATATAAAAGGAATTAAGTCAGTAAGATATAGTTAACAGTGGGCCCGGAGACTTAGTATAAGATGGAACCAGGATGTATGATATTAATTTGTCCAGGAAAGACCTGGTATTTTTCAGTCTCAAAGTTCATTAGGAGTTAGCAATGTAATGTGGCAGACAAAACCTTCTTGGGCAGTCTTAAGAAAGGAAAAGCTTCCACGTAATGGGGAGAAGTGAAAGATAATTTTCCATCTTCAGGACTATATTAAGTTGTGGTCATCATAGCTTGAAAGGCACATTGACAAGTAGGTCATATCCAAAGAAGGGAAAATTGTGAAGCGTCATGAGTCCATGCCATATGAGGATCACTTGAAAGAACTGGTAATGTTTATCCTGGAGAAGGGGTCTCAGTGGTGAGGGAGCTGAAGTCAGGAAGACCTGAGTTCAAATCCAAACTCAGACACTTACTAGCTGTGTGACCCTGGGAAGTAACTTGACCTGTGTTTGGTAAATCCACTGGAGAGGGAAATGGCAAACTACTCCAGGATCTTTACCAAGAAAACTACATGGATAGCATTGGAGTGTATTGTCCATGGGGTCACAAAGAATCAGACATGTCTGAATAGCTGAATAACAATAATTCTGGAGGAGACAAGACTCAGGTAGAATATGATAGCTCTTTTCCTCTGTCCAAATGACTATCATGTGGAAGAAGGATGAGATTTTGTTTTTATTGGTCCCAGAAAACAATACTGAAGCATTGGGTAGACATTGCAAAGAGGCAAATTTAGACTTGGTGTAACAACAAACTTTCTAGCAAACAGAACAATCTTAAAATGGCTTCCTTGGGAAGTAGTGGACTCCCTTTCAACAAAGGCCTTCAAGCAAAGATGCTTTGCCATTTGTATTTGTTTTGGGAGGAATTCTTTTCAGTTATGGCTTGGACTGGATGGAAGAAATTCCTTGAGATTCTTTGAAATGATTCTCTTAATAATAAGATATGAAAATCATAAATCCTTCTCCCTTTCTTCTACTTTCCATTATTGCCTTCATTATTCTATTTCTGGCTTTTCTACTTGGATCTTGTACTTCCCTAGGCAAGTAATTCACATTGGGCCTTCTTCATAGAGCAATAAGAAGTGATGGCTACATTGCATTCAATAACTAGCCATTGGGAGCTACTATGAGAAAGAACAAACAGAATCCATTATGCCCTATTGAGGTCTTATTCTTATACAGAAGTTTTTGCTCAAAGTCTTACAATATTGTTTCCCTACAATAAAATGTTGAACTTATACTAAAGGATAGAATTTGTTACTAAAAGATTCTATTCTTCAACAAGAAAATTAGGTTTATTGATCCATATTTAGAAAAATTGTATCATTGTATGTGTAATTTTTTTCAGAGTATAAAGTTAGCAGCCACTGGATGTCACTGATTCTCCGTATGAAAGCATTAGATCTAGTATTTCTATAACAGTCAAGAACATATCTCTCATACAAAAAGCTATAATCAGTTCATCTCAGAAAAAAAGTTATTCTACAAAATTATATCCCAGCCAATATTTAGGGTATTTCCCCCCATCCAATTCTATAGTTCTGCAGCTATATGAAAATAGAAAAAATATGAATTCTTGAACATTATTGGAGATTAGGCCTCATTGACATTAATTTTTCACAAAACATTGATAAAACTGTGCCCATTTTAGAGATAAATAAATGTCACAGTGAGATAAAAATGACTGTTCAAATAAGTCTAAGACAGATGCAGACTTGAATTAATTTTTTTAAAATTTGCTTCATGCTAATTTTAAGTTACAATCCTCCCCTCTCCAAAACTTCCAGAGGACATATTTCTTAAAGTTTTATTCCTTTATGTATCCCAAATGAGGCAATGCTTCTATAAGTGAAAGAAATATTCTAGTGAAGTTTCATCCACTATTCCTGTGAATTTTGACTTAGTTCATATGTTTCTAGAGCCATATGATTTAGATGAGCTTGTCTTTGATATACCACTTTTCAAAATCTTAATTTTCCAAACCAAATCTCTCTTACATTAATAAATGATTTTCTAAGAACAGTGCAGAATATTACCTAAAAGTATAAGGGTTTGTTCTTTTCCAGAAAGAGAAAAAACATCTGCAGCCTCCTTTTCTATCTTTCCAGTTCAGAAGATTTCTTAAGGAAACATTTAGCCACCAGACCAGGCTCTGTAGGGTTACTCTTGAGTCTGATATTTGGTCTCTTCAGTTCTCTTGTTGGAGGTCTGGCTACAGGTGGTCCATAATGGGTGGTCTTTCTCTCCATTCACACTGCCACCACCCTGCTGCAAGCTCTCATCTTCTCATGCCTGGTTCATTGCAGCTGCGGGCTGGTAGGTCTGTCTGATATAATTCTTTCCCCACTCCAATTCATTCTCCACTAAACTTCCAGTGATCTTCCTAAACTGTAGGTTGCACCATGCTACACCTTTACACAATCAATTTCAGTGGTTCCCTATTACCTCCAGAATCAAATTTAAATATAGAATTCTCATTCAACTTTTAAAATCCTTCACAACCTGGTCTCTTCCCATAACTCCAGTTATCACATACTTTGCTCTTCTCTTTATAGTCCAAAATCCATTGGCCTTGCCATTCTTCACACACAACACTCTATATTTCAAATTATGTGCCTTTTGGATGACTGTCCCTCATAATTGGAATACTTTCCCTCCTCACTTCTGTCTCCTGAATTCTAGATTCAGCTCAATCTCACTTTCTGCAAGAGACTTCCTCCCCATCCCTCAATCCTGCCTTCTAGAACCTTCCCTCTGTTATGATCACACATTTATGCTTTACATGTATCTATAAGTACATTGTCATTTCATGTTTTTCCCCCCATTAGAATGTAAGTACCTTAGGATGGGGATTAATTGTTTCCCCACAGTTAGTAAAATTTCTCAAACATACTGTGTTTAGTAAATGTTCATTGACTTGATTTTCAGGAAACTTCTACTATAGTGGAAAGAGTCCTGTTTTTGGAATCAGAAAGGATTCAAATGTATTGAAAAACTACAATTCACTTTGCTTCTTTGAACCTGTTTCCTCATAAAACAGGGTAACTAGATACTTTCTTCTGTCTCTTATAATAATGAATCCTTTGATATTAAAGTAAATCATTTGGTTTTTTCCTCTCCCTATGAAAACATTCATTCTCTCATTCTCTTCTTTTTTCTATCTCTTATCTTCAGTCTCCTTCTATTTTCTCTTTACCTCCTATACTTATCACCTATGTCTTTCATAACTCTAGATCAATTCTAAGAAATTTTCTTTTCCTTTTTTCTTCTTTTCTTTTCTTTGCTTTCTTTTCCCTTAGTTATTTATTCATTAACACAATCATTTTTCTTCATTCATTCATTTGCTTATTTATACATTCACCTTTTTATTTGTTTGATTATTTTGGTTTAGGCAGGTGGTTTCATTGCCACGGAAAAACCTTGGTATAGAAATTCCTTCTACTTCTGCAGTCTGGGCAACTCAGTGATAATTTCCACTCATAGAGAGTTACCCAAGTCTTTAAAAAATTAAGCAAGTGGCCCATATCCCATACGTATATATGAGGCAAATCTTTAATTCAATCCTTACCTTAAATATGACAGAGAAAACATTTTGCCACACATGTACCTATCAAATTGCTTCTTTTTTCCTCTACAATTATGCCCAATCTTATTCTCTCACCTACTTCTTAATGTGGAGACTATAAACTTCAGTTTTAAATTTTTATGACTGTATTTCAATATAATTAGTTTCTTTTGAATTTCTATGTATTTTATTTTATGCATTGAAAAACATTATTCTGAGAAGGGATGCATAGACTTTAACAGACTGCCAAAGGGGTACTTGATACAAAATGTTAAAAAACCACTGATTTAGAGAGAATGAAAATCCATGAGGAGAAAGATGATATGGAAATAACATCATTCAGTCAACTAATAATAAAAATCAAAGCATAATACAAAAGGTGCAGGCCAATGCATAATTGTATATAATACTACAATTAGTTAAGAAGAATTTATTAAGTACATAATATCTTTGTTTTTGCTTTGAATCCCTAGGGTCTGGCCCATATTAGGTACACTATCCTGTAAAAATAAATTCTAAAAATTGCCTGTACATATAATTAGGAAAAATAAAATACTATTAAAAAATAATTCTTCTTTAGGGTAAAGGACATGAATGACTTAGTCCTATTGATATTTTTGTTCTCTTTCAAACAGATGAGAGACAAAGCAGATGGAGACTGTCTTTGGAAGGTAGGAAGAGCTAGGTTCAAGTCCCACCCATTTATTGACTATGTGATTGAACATATTATATAACCTCTTAGTATCTTACATACTTTCCTAGTTTATAAGTTCTAGAGGAGACTACTTGTGCTTGCAAAGAGAATTTCCACATCTGAAAGTTCCCATTACCAGAAAATGATGTTCACGCAAGTCCTGATTTTGCTTTGTCAATGTAAGTTAAATCATAGACTTTTCCCCAGAGGTAGTAATGAATGAAACAAAGGAGAAGTCTTTTTTGAGTTCGTATTATGTGCTAAGAACTGCGCTAAATGTTAAGACAGATAGTGCAACCTTCTTTTATTCCTGCCAAGAGAGTTCAAAGAAGAAGCCAGCTTTGAAGTGTCTCCCAGTTCTGTCTTTAAGAGCTACTTCATCTTACTTCATCTTTACTTTCTGTTTTTACCCCAAAGTAACAGTCTTCTGAATTCTCTGCTGGGTACCCTGGCTCCTTGCTTCAATGCTCAATGAGTGGCAACTTTTCAGATCTGAGTCCATCATCTTTCCCATGGAAGCTGTCAAGCTAAGACATGATTTCATTGAATTTTGGAACAAGTATTCTGAAATATAGACCTGCTCACCAGTCCTAACTACAATGCTACTAAACAATCCTTTCATTGCCTTTCTTCCTAAATGCCTAAAACCAGGAGGCAACAGAAATCTGGTCTTTTAGTGGCATCAAAAATGTACCCCGAAAATTTAAATTTCCAATACCCATGAGCACTACCTAAGACTTGTAAATAGTGTAAGATATATGGATGTTTAATCCCTTTCTGTACTCCTTCAATCTTCCCCAGGGAGTGTTTGGAGGGGCAGGAGATAAAGATGACAAGAGAGACAAGTACTTCATCAAGATCTCCAAGTACTCTGTTTATTCACCAGATACAAATGCTTAAATGTTCTTCCCAGACCCTAATCCACTCTCTGTCCCATGGCACTTAGTAAAACAAAGTTCTGATGCTCAAAGGCACCAGGTAATGATAATTTACAGTGCTCCCATACACAACAGTCCCTAACACATGGACAATAACAACAGAGCAGCAGAAAAATCACTAGGCCAGGAATTAGGAAATCAGGATTTAATGTAGGCTCTGTAAACTGATTGGTCTGTGAATTTGGATGAACTTTAGAAGCTCTGTGACTCTCAGTTTGCTCATCTGTAAAATGAGAACGTTGGATGAGATTTCTCAGGTCCCTTATAGGTCTAACAACTTTTCTTCTGTCATGAACCCCTTTGTCAATCTTGTGAAACTTATTTTAAAATATAGAAAATACAAAACAACATAAAGAAAACCAGTTATACTGAAATATGATTCATCAAAAAACATTTTTAAAGTTCATGGATTCCAGATGAAGAGTTTCTGCTTTGTTATCCCTGTTTTCTTTTCTTATTATTTACTATATTCTTTACTTGGGGAAATATAAAATACCCAACCCTGTTGTCTTTAATCAGCACATATCCTACTGCTTACCCCCAAATCTTTCTTCTTTATCTTCCCTTACCTCAATTCAATCCTACAAATATTCCTGTAACTCTTCCCTCATGGTCACAAATAGTTGTTAGCATTGGGCACAAAAAGATGAGAAAGAAAAGTCTCTGACCTCAAGAGACTTATAATCTACTATTAGAGCCCAGAAAAGTAAATACAAAAATCATTTCAGAAGAGATTGAATTACTGACAGCTGGGGTCAAAGGAGGGACAATGTATACCAGGAAAAGCCATAAAACAGGAATCATAAAGAGATTGGAAGAAGAAAAAAATGTCAAGTAAAAAATGGTTTTAACTAAAAGATGAGAACTCAGAAAAAAATTATCCTTTTATGAAAATTAAGAGTGATATACAAAATTTGGCAAATTATTATAAGAATAAAAATGACAGCTATACATATCACTTAATTTATCATGTTACTCTGAGGCTCTTCCTATTCTCTGCCAATGAAGATTTCCCTACTATCTTATAACAAACTACATAAAACAGAGCACTTAGCAGTTGCTTACTTCTGGGTAAGTTCTTTTACTCATTCAGATCAAAGGCTAACCTCTCTACTTGTTCTCCTCATACCATTCCATTCCATTTCCTCCAAAAAATTGCCATCTCTATATCCCCACTCTTTCTCTTATTTTTTTTTTTTTAGGTTTTTGCAAGGCAAATGGGGTTAAGTGGCTTGCCCAAGGCCACACAGCTAGGTAATTATTAAGTGTCTGAGATCAGATTTGAACCCAGGTACTCCTGACTCCAAGGCTGGTGCTTTATCCACTCCACCACCTAGCCACCCCTCTTTCTCTTATTTTCAATCTCTCCTCCTCTACTAGTTCATTTCTTACTGCCTACAAATATGCCCATGTCTCCTCTATCCTGAAAAAACAACTCACTTGATCCTTCCATTGTGGATAATTATTTGCCTATCTCTCTTCTTCCCTTTGTAACTAAATTTCTCAAAAATGTTGTCAAAAATAAGCATCACTATTTTCTATTTCCTTAGCCCCATGGCTTCTAACCTTATCATCCTACCAAAACTACTCTCTCCAAACTTACCAGTGATCTCTTAGTTGCCAAATCAAATGACCTTTTCTCAACCCTCATTATCCTTGACCTCTTGTTGATTCCTCTCTCTTCCTTGACCTTCTTTTCTCTAGCTTTTTGGGACACCACTCTCCTGGTTTTCCTCCTATCTTTTCTGATTCTTCTATCAACCCCTTCCATCCTTTTCTGTCTTCTTTATTGGATCCTCCTCTAGATCACACCCTTTTAACCTAGGTGTCCCCAAAGTTCTATCACTGGTCCTCTCTCTTCTCCCTCTATATTACTTCACTCTGTAATCCCTTCAACTCCCATTGATTTTATTATCATTTGCATGATGATGATGATGATGATGCTTCAATGCCTCCCTATCACCTCCAAGAGCAAATATAAAATACTCCTTTTGCATTCAAAACTGTTCAAAACCTAGCCCCCTCCTATCTTGTCAGTCTGCTATTGCTTACTCCCTGACATATCCTTTTCAATCTAGTGACATTGACCTCCTGAATGCTCTCCTTTCCTGCTCAGACCATTGACCTCCCTGGCTTTAAGTTCCAACTAAATTCCCACCTTCTACAGGAAAACTCCCCAAACTCTTCTACATTCTAGTGCCTTCTCTGTGAATTATTTCCTATTTATGGTATTTAAAGCTTATTTTGAATGTATTTGCTTAAATGTTGTCTCCCTCTTTTGATTATAACCTTGCTGAGGACAGGTCCTGTCTTTTGCCTTATTTTGTTTCCCAGTGCACAGTGCCTGAGACAAGAGTTGATACTTAATAAATGTTTATTGATTGAATGGTCAATCTTCAGTTTCTCTATCTGCAAAAAAGAAGCTTAGACTAGATGATCCTTAGCTCTTTCATATCTATACACCCAAAGGATCTGTGATTTAATCAGCTAGAAATGACTTAGTAGATAAATCCTAAAGAACTTCCTGAGGCACATAAAGGTTAAAGGCCTTGCCTTAGATAACAGATTTGAATGAAGATCTTCCAAATTAAGTCTTAGTCCTAGCCACTTCATCCTATTGCCTCCATAGGAATCATTTGGCAAAGATAATATTCGAAAAACTCTTTTGGGAGTGTGGATACACCCTTGCCTGGAATAAAGGAAGCAAATTAATTACAACACTAAATTAGGAGGAGATTAGGTGGTTAAGTATATAGAGTACTGGAGTCTGGAAACTGAGTTCATAAAATCTCTTGGATACTTCATAACTGTATGACCCCAGGCAAGTCACTTAAGCTCTCAGATTTAGTTGGTTCATTGGTAAAATGGGAGTTATAATAGTATCTTCTCATAGAACAGATATTAAGAACAAACTTCATATATCTATGTATGTATATATATATATATGTATATATATTTCACTCTGCAAACCTTAAAGTATGTTTTAGCTAGCATTATAATTGTTATTAATCTGGAGTAGAGTGAAAGATATACAGAAATATTTGAATAAAAAATTTTGTAAGGGTAATCTTCAGAATGTCATCACATTCTTATTCATGTAAACATTTTACAAATTTGTGAAGTTTTCCAAAGCTGCAAAACATCAAAGTTATGAAAGAACATGAAAGTTGGACTACCCTCAGAGAATGTTGAAAAGGATTTTGGGAAACTTGGCATTGGAGGAATATCTTCTCTGTCCTTACAATGGAATATTTGTTGTGAGTGTCAGCTTTGAGATAATTCCCAATTAGAGCATCACCCATTAACAAGGTACAGTCTGCTCTCTGAGGTGGACTTGGGAGGTAAATATGCTACAAAGGAGATTCTGATGCTGAGATAGTCAATATTTTGGATGATCCTAAGGGAAAATTTTCTCCAGGGTAAATAACAGGCAGTCACTCTGGGCATGTATGGCATGTGAGGAAGAAATGCTAAGACCACCATCTGAGATGTCAACATCTTTGCCCTTATTCTGTTTTCCTCTAGATGTGGATGATATTATCCATAACAAGTCTCCCAGTCTCCTAGATCTCTGAACTGCTTGAAAGGAACTGCATTCATCATAGCTGATCAAATCACAATTTATTTGCACTATAACCACTTTTGGGTCCCTATCATGCATTTTAAATTGATATTTTATTTTATTTTTCCAATTACAGGTTATGGAAGTTTTTCAAAATTCCTCCACTTGCATATTTATGTTACATATTTTTCTACCACC
Source organism: Macrotis lagotis (assembly GCF_037893015.1). Lineage (NCBI taxonomy): Eukaryota > Metazoa > Chordata > Mammalia > Peramelemorphia > Peramelidae > Macrotis > Macrotis lagotis. Next base: position 121,844,292 of record NC_133660.1, on the reverse strand, counting down.
CACCCTTCCCATCCTCCTCCCTTCAGTAGTGAACTGTCTGATAAAAGTTGTACTTGTACTTTTGTGTTTAACATATTTACATATTAGTCATTTTGTATATGAGGAATTAGGATTAAAGGGGGGGAAGAAAATCATGAGATAGGAAGAAAAATATAAGAGAAGTTTTAAAAAAGTATCCATTCAGATTCTGGTTGTTTTTTTGGGTTTTTTTTTTTTTTTTGTTTTTATTTTCCTCTAGATGTGGATGGCATTGTCCATATCAGGTCTCCCAGGGTTTTCTTAGATCTCTGAACTGCTAAGAGGAGCTGCATTCATCATGGTTGATCAGTTCTCAATATTGTTGTTAATATATACAATGTTTTCTTGGTTCTCCTCCTTTTGCTCAGAATAAGTTAATATAATTCTTTCCATGCTTCTCTAAAGTCTGACCACTCATGGTTTCTTATAGAACAAGACTCCATAACATTCATATGCCATAGTTCAGTCATTCCTCAATTGATGGACATCCCTTCAATTTCCAATTCTTTGCCACTACAAAAAGAGATGTTATAAATATTTTTGAACATGTGGGACTTCCCCCATCTTTATGATTTCTTTTGTATATAGGCCTGGTATTAATATTGTTGGACAAAGAGTATGATCAGTTTTATTGCTCTTTGGGAATATATTGCTCTCCAGAATGGTTGGATTAATTCACACCTCCATAAACAATGCATTGATGTCCCAGTTTTCCCACATTCCCACCAACATTGGTCTTTTCCCCTTTATTTCATCTTAGCCAATCTGATAATTTAATTTGCATTTCTCTAATCAATAATTATTTGGAACATTTTTTTCATTTGATTATATATAGCTTTAATTTCTTAATTTCTTCATTTGAAAACTGTCTATTCATAGCCTTTGACTATTTATCAAATGGGGAATGACTTGAAACCTTATAAATTTGATTCAATTCTCAGCATATTTTAGAAATGAGATCTTTAGCAGAATGATTATGAACACTGTTTCCCAGTTTTCTGTTTTCCTTTGACTCTTGGTTGCATATGTTTTATTAATGCAAATTTTTTATTGTTATATAGTCAAAATCATCCATTTTGCAATTTATAATGTATTTTATTTCTTGTTTGGTCAAAAATTTGTCCCCTTTCCATAGATCTGACAGAATATTTCTTGATCTGTAAATTGTTCTATGCTATCATTTTTTCCCATCAGTTCCCCTGATATGCTTGAACTTTTGTTGCTCCAGATTAATTTTTTTTTTAGGATTTTGCAAGGCAAATGGGGTTAAGTGGCTTGCCCAAGGCCACACAGCTAGGTAATTATTAAGTGTCTGAGCCCAGATTTGAACCCAGATACTCCTGACTCCAGGGCCAGTGCTTTATCCACCTAGCCTCCCCCAGATGAATTTTTTTACTATTTTTTCTAGTTCTGGAAAATAGGTTTTTTTGGTAGTTTGATTGGTATGACACTGGGTAAGTAATTTAGTTTGGAGAGAATTGTCCTTTTTATATATTAGCTCAGCCTAATAATGAGCAATTTAAGTTTTTGCAATTATTTAGATCTGACTTTATTTGGATAAAAAGTATTTTGTAATTGTGTTCCTACAGCTTCTGGGTTTATCTTGGGAGGCAGATTTCCAAGTATTTGATGTTATCTATAATTACTTTAAATGGAATTTCTCTTTCTATCTCTTACCCTTGGACTTTATTGCTCATATAAAGAAATGATGATCATTTATGTAGGTTTATTTTATATCCTGCTACTTTACTGAAGTTGTTAATTGTTTCAATTAATTTTTAAGTTGATTTTCTAGGGTTCTCTGAGTATACCATCATATTGTCTGCAAAGAGTGAAAGTTTTGCTTCCTCTTTGCCTATTTTAATTCCTTCAATTTCTTTTTCTTTTCTTATTGCAAAAGCTAGTTTTTCCTAATACTATATTGAATAAGAGTGGTGATAATGAGCATCCTTGTTTCACCTCTGATTTTATTGGACATGCTCCTAGTTTATAGCATTACCAACAATGTTTGTTGATAGTTTTAGAAAGATACTGCATTTTATTTTAAGGAAAACGCTGTTATTCCTATATTCTCTAATGTTTTAAATAAAATGAGTGCTATATTTTGTCAAAGGTTTTTTCAATATCTATTGAGATAATGATATGATTTTTGTTGGTTTTGTTATGGATATGTTTAATTATATTGAATATCTTCTTGCTATTGAACCATCCTTGTCTATCTGGTATAAATCCTACCTGATCATGGTGTATTATGCTAGTAAAAACTTCACTAGTTATTATACTAACATATTATATAGTTAGTATACTAGTAATACTGTATCTCTTTGCCAAAATTTTATTTAAGATTTTTTGCATCAGTGTTTATTAGGGAGATGATTCTTTGTTTTGACTCTTCCTGGTTTAGCATTCAGTACCATATTGGTGTCATAAAAGGAATTTGGCAGGTGACGTCTTCCATTTTTTAAAAAAGAATTTATGTAGAATTGGAATTAACTATTCCTTAAACTATTCATTTTTAAATCCATCTGGACCTAGAGATTTTCTCTTGGGGATTTTATTGATAATTTCTTCAATTTCTTCCTCTGAAATTTGTTTTTAAGTATTTTATTTCTTATGTTAATCTGCATAGTTTACATTTTTGCAAATATTCATCCATTTCACTCAGGTTGTCAAATTTATTTGGGCAAAGTAACTCTGAATTTTCTCTTTAATTTCCTCCTCATTGGTGGTGAGTTCACCCTTTTCTTTTTTGATACTGGTAATTTGGTTTTCTTCTGTATAATCAGTAGTCAAAGATTTATTACTTTTATTTTTTTTTAATAAAACTACATCTTCATTTTATTTATTAGAGCAATGATTTCCTTGCTTTCAATTTTATTAATTTCTCCTTTGATTTTTTTTTGGAGATTCTAATTTGGTATTTAATTGGGGATTTTTAAATTCTTTTCTTCTAGCATTTTTAGTTGCATGCCAATTCATTAATCTCTTCTTTCTCTAGATTATTCATATAAGCATTTAAAGATATAAAATTTCCCCTAACAACTGCATTGGTCACATATCATAAATTTTGGTATCAGGGCTATCCAACCTTTTGATTTGCTGTTTTAGTGAGAGCTCTGCAGTAACTTGACTTCTTTTACTAAAGCACTTAGTAAACCCAAAGGAGGATTGCATAAATTAGCATTGCTGGCTGCTTTTTTTGTACAGTCCTTTTTTGATATTATGTCTCATCATTTTCTTGGATGAAGTTGTTGATTATTTCTATGATTCACATTCATTCTTTAAAATTAGATTATTTCATTTCTAATTAATTTTTGTTTCATCTTTCCTTAGCCCTTTATCACATCTCATTTTTATTGCATCATGATTTGAAAAGCATGCATTTACCATTTCTGCCTTTCTGCATTTGATGATGTAAGGTTTTTATGGTATAAGTGCCATGTTCTGCAGAGAAAAAAGTATAATCTTTTCTATCTCCATTCAGTTTTCTCCAGAGGTCTATCATATCTAAGTTTTCTAAGATTTTATTTACCTTCCTTTCTTCTTGTTTATTTTGCCATGAGATTTATCTAATTCTGAGGTCCTCCATGACCACTGTTTTGCTGTCTTTGTATCTTTGCAATTCATTCAACTTCTCCTCTAAGAATCTGGATACTATATCACTTGGTGCATTTATATTTAATAATGATAAAAATGCATTGACTATAGTGCCTTTTAGGAAGATGAAGTTTCCTTCTTTATGCCTCTTAATGAAGTCTATTTTTGCTTTTGCTTTTTCTGAGATTAGGATTGCTATCCCTGATTGTTTTGTTGCTTTTGTTACCCCTGATTATTTTGCATCTACTGATGCATAATATATTTTGCTTGAGCTTTTTATTTTTCCCTGCATCTCTCTTCTTCAAATTGTTTCTTGTAAAAACATATTGGGGGCGGCTAGGTGGCATAGTGGATAAAGCACCGGCCTTGGAGTCAGGAGTACCTGGGTTCAAATCCGGTCTCAGACACTTAATAATTACCTGGCTGTGTGGCCTTGGGCAAGCCACTTAACCCCATTTGCCTTGCAAAAACCTAAAAAAAAAACCATATTGTAGTATTCTGTTTTTTTAATCCAATCTACTATCTGCTTGCATTTTATGGGAGAATTCATCTCATTCACATTTACAGTTAAAACTGCTAACTCTGTGTTTCCCTATCATTCATTTTTCATCCATCTCACCAGGCTCACCTTCCCTCTCATTCATTCATTCATTCATTCATTCATTCATTCATCTATCTATTCATTCATTCATTCATTCATCTATTTGTTTGTTTGTTTGTTTATTTATTTTTAGGTTTTTGCAAGGCAAATGGGGTTAAGTGGCTTGCCCAAAGCCACACAGCCAGGTAATTATTAAGTGTCTGAGACCGGATTTGAACCCAGGTACTCCTGACTCCAAGGCCGGTGCTTTATCCACTAGGCCACCTAGCTGCCCCTACTATGCCACCTAGCTGCCCCTACCTTACCTCTCATTTAAAAATTTTTTTTGTCAACATAATGGGGGTTAAATGACTTGCCCAAGATCACACAGAGGTAATTATCAAGTATCTGAGGTAAAATTTGAACTCAGGTCCTTCTGACTCCAGGGCCAGTGCTCTATCTACTACACCACCTAGCTGCCCCCTATCATTTTTTTAACACAGGTATAAGAAGAATGAGGAGAGCCATTGATCCTATAATTTGTGCCCCAGAAAGAATATTACATTACAACTTTTACTGTGTAGCTCATATTTCTATAGACCCCAACCCTACATACTTGTCTTCATCCATTATTATTCCCATAACCTGAAAATTCAAATAATTTCTTAGTGAATTGCTGTCCTTTACCTCTTATTGAAGTGTTAAAGATATAAAACAACAAGTATCACACAAATTAGGTTTTTTTAAACTTCCTACAGCTATATTTTCAGGGAAAATAATATTTCCCATTTATCTTTCTAGATTGACTTCATGTCATTGCTTTGATGATATCACATCACTTCTTTTTTTTTTTTGCAAGGCAATGGGGTTAAGTGACTTGTCCAAGGCTACATAGCTAGATAATTAATTATTAAGTGTCTGGGACCGGATTTGAACTCAGGTACCCCTGATTCCAGGGTTGGTGCTCTATCCTCTATGCCACTTAGCTGCCCTATCACATCACTTCTTATCAAACATTCTACATTCCAACTAAACCATCCTATTTGCTGTTCCCCACATACAACATTCTATCTCCTACCTTTATGCCTTTGTATAGACGTTTCTTGCCCCCATCTTGGAATTTTTTGGTTCTTCAAGGCTCAGTTCAGGAGTAACATGCAATATAAGGATTTTCGGGGTCTTCCTCTCCTTAGTTATTAATGTTATCTCCCCTTCTGGAAATTCATTTATAATTATTTAATTTACATACATTTGTTTTACCATTCTCTGTAATATATGTTATCATTACTTGCTTCACTTGTACCTACTATATGCCAGGCACTCTACTAAGTGATTTACAAATATTAGCACATTTGAGCCTCATAATAATGCTGGTAAGTAGATGTAATTTTTTTACCTTTTTAACTGGATGAGCAAACTAAGGTAAGCAGCTTAAGTGATTTGGTCAGTCACAAAGCTAGTAAGAATCTGAGGCTAGATCTTCTGGTGGGTAGGTTGAGCATTGGATAGAAGTCTGAAGTCAGGAAGACCCAAGTATTGTGTTTTTTTGGCTAGGAGGGGAGTTGCAAGGCAATGGGGTTAAGTGACTTGCCCAAGGTCACACCTAAGTAAGTATTAAGTGTCTGAAGTCAAATTTGAACTCCGGTCCTCCTGACTCCAGGACCAGTGCTCTATCTACTGCTCTACCTAGCTACACTCTCGAATATTGTGTTTTTAAAAATTCTGGAGAGTGTTTCAGAAAAACTTGAAAAAACTTGTAGGAACTGATGCAAAGTCAAGTGACAAGAACCAGAAAAATTTATACAATAGCAACATTGTAAAAATAATCAACTTTGAAAGACTTAGGAATCCTGATCAACAAACTATTCAGCCAAATTCCAAATGACTCTATGCTGTCCATCTCCAGATAGAGAACTAATAAGAGTCAGGGTATAAATTGAAGTATAATTTCTTTTCTTGTTTTTTTTTTAGTCCCAGACACATAGTTAATACAAGAATTTGTTTTGCATGTCTAGACATATTTATAAGATGCAGGGTAAAGAAGAATGAGAGAAAAATAGAGTGGAGAGAGAGACCTAGAAATTTCACCTCTAGTTTCCAGCCTACTATTTCTTTTTTGTGATACCTAAGAGAAGATGAATGTAGAAAGATGATGGAAAAATACTAATAAAACACATTATAATTTGAAAACATCCCATTAGAAGAAAGATCCTTGACTTGGAGTCAATGAATTACGTTTTTTAATTTTAATTTTCAAATTCCAAATTCTCTCTTCCTCTCTCTTTGCCCCACATATCGAGAAGTCAAGAAATACAAAACTTATACACAGAGTCATGCAAAACATTTTCACATTAATCATATTGCGAAGAAGAAAGTAAGAAAAATAAATGAAGAAAAATTATACTTCAATATGAACTCTTAAGTCTATCACTTCTCTATCTTGACGAAGATAGCATTTTTCATCATGAGTTGTTTGAAATTGTCCTGGATCATTGTATAAGTGCTGCTAAGTCCTTCAAAGTTGATTATCTTTAAATTTTGCTATTATGGTGGCTCTCCTGGATCTACTTACTTCACTTTCCATCAGGTTTTTCTGAAATCACTCCCCTCATTTCTTAAAGCACAATGGTATTATATCACAATCATATACCATAACTTGTTCAACCCTATTCCATTTGATGGGCAACCTCTCAGTGTACATTTCTTTGTCTATACAAAAGGCAACTACTCATATTATTTTGTAAAATAGGTCCTCTCTTTGGTGTATATCCAGTAACATTATTGCTAGTCTAAGGCTATGCACAGTTTTGAGCATTGTTACAAATTGTTTTCCAGAATGGTTAGACTAATTCTACCAACAGTGCATTAGTGTGCCTATTTCCCCACATTTCCTCTAGAATTTGTTTTCCTTTTCTTTCATCTCAGTCATTCTCATGGCTTTGAGGCAAGTACCTCAGTTGTTTTAATTTAAATTTCTTTAATTATTCATGATTTAAAGCATTTTTTCCATATCCCTATTGATAACTTCAACTTCGACTTCTTTTGAAAATTTCCTGTTAATTCTGAGGTACCGCCTCACTTCTATCATATTGGCTAATATGATAAAAAGAAAAATGCTGGATGTTCAAGGTGATGTGAGAAAACAGGAACATTAATGCACGGCTGGTGGAACTGTGAACATTTTGGAGACTAATTCCAAACTGTGTTCAAAGGGCTGTAAAACTTTGCTTAACTTTTGATCCATCAAAATCACTGTGAGGTCAATATCCCAAAGGTATAAAAAAAGGGAAAAGGACCTATTTGTATAAAAAAATATTTATAGCAGCTCCTTTTCTGGTGTCAGCAAATTGGAAGTTGAAGGGATGCCTATCAATTGGGGAATGGCTACATAATCTGGGATATAAGATTGTGATGGAATATTATTGGGCTATGAGAAATGACAAGCAGGATGATTTTAGAAAATCCTGGTAGTCTTAAATGAACTGATAGAAAGTGAAATGAATATAACCAGGAAAACATGGAAAATAATAAGCACTATTGTATGATCAAGAATTATGAATGACAGTTTTTCTCAGCAATGCAATGTTTCATGAGAATCACAAAGGACTAGAGATGAAACATATTATTCACCTCCAGAGAAAGAACTGATTATTTGAATACAGACTGAAATGTGCTATTTTTCACTTTCTTTCATCCTTTTTCTTTTATTTGGGTCTTCTTATACAAAATGTCATGTCATATGGAGGTGTTTTACATGATTGTACATATGTAATGTATTTCTGATTGCTTACCACTCAAGGAGGGGGAGAGGGATATAACTTGGTACTCAAATCATTTTTTTTTTAGGTTTTGTAAGGCAATGGGGTTAAGTGGCTTGCCCAAGGCCACCCAACTAGGTAATTATTAAGTGTCTGAGGTCACATTTGAACTCAGGTACTCCTGACTTCAGGGTCGGTGCTCTATATACATTGTGCCACCTAGCTGTCCCTCAAATCATTTTTTTTAAGAAAGATTTTATTTATTTTGAGTTTTACAATTTTCCCCCCATTCGTGCTTCCCTCCCACCACCCCCCACAGAAGGTAGTCTGTTAGTCTTTACAATGTTTCCATGTATACATTGATCTAAGTTGAATGTGATGAGAGAGAAATCATAACCTTAAGGAAGAGAAAAAAAGTATAAGAGAAAGCAGAATTACATAATAAGATAATGGGGTGGGTTTTTTTCTGAATTAAAGGTAATAGTCTTTGCAAACTCCACAATTCTTTCTCCGGATACAGATGGTATTCTCCATCGCAGATACCCCAAAATTGTCCCTGATTGTTGCACTGATGGCATGAGCAAGTCCATCAAGGTTGATCATCACTCCCATGTTGCTGTTAGGGTGTACAATGTTCTTCTGGCTCTGCTCATCTCACTCAGCATAAGTTCGTGCTAATCCTTCCATGCTTCCCTGAATTCACATCTCTCTTGGTTTCTAATACAATAGTGTTCCATGACATACATATACCACAGTTTGTTAAGCCATTCTCCAATTGAAGGACACTCACTTAATTTCTAATTCTTTGCTGTGAATATTTTTGTACAGATGATGTTTTTACCTTTTTTTCATCATCTCTTCAGGTTATACAACCAGTAATGGTATTGCTGGATCAAAGGGTATGCACATCAAATCATTTTAAAAGATGTTTAAAAGTTGTTTTAATAGATAATTGGTGGAAAATAAAATGTAGAATAAAAAAGAATCAATAAAACATTTATTTAATTAAAACAAAATCTGTTGGTTGACTAGGGAAGGAGGGAGGGAAAGAAAACTACCTGTTCATACCCTTTGACCAATTATCAAAAATAAGAGAATGGCTCTTAATTTTTATGAATTTGGTTCAATTTTATATGTAATTGACAATGAGACCTTTATCCTGGCAGTTTGGTATATATTTCCTGCTTTCTTCTCCAATATTCTTATTTCTTTTTAATTTTGACTGAATCAGTTTTGTTTGTGCAAAACTTTTAATTTAATATAATCAAAATTATCCATTTTACCTCCTGTGATCCTCTCCATCTCCTATTTAGAAATGATGAATTAATTTTTAGGGAAAACTATAATTTTATATATATATATATATATATATATATATAATTCATTGGAAAACATTATATTGAAAATGAGTTGGAAGATTTCATTCAACTCCCAAATATGTCCAATGACACAAGAAGATTGTCAGTCCTTGATCTAGAATAGGAAAATATCTTTGTAGCTTTTGCTACCAAACCAACCTGAAGTCCAAGAGTAGCGTCTCTTCTATTTTCTTTTTTAAAATTTTTATTTATTTAAGGCAATGGGGTTAAGTGACTTGGTCAAGGTCACATAGCTAGCAATTATTAAGTGTCTGGGTTCAGATTTGAACTCAGGTCCTACTGACTCCAAGGCCACCTAGCTACTCTGTGGGGTCTCTTCTAAATAAGAACACAAAGTTACTTTTAAAGAATTAGAAATAGACATTCAAATAGTCTGGGAATTAGATAGGCTTACATTAAATATCATTTGATGATATATGCTGATTGGTAAGACAGATAAAAAGCTATGAAGTTTAGACTTCATCTTATTTATACAAGCACAGAATCTTAAATATAGATGCCTCATCTGAGTCTTAATGTAAATCATCTTTAATGTGTTGTCATATAGTTTTTTGCTTCTTAATCTTCATATACAATTCTAAAATTCAGTTTTGGATAATATTGGTTAAAGTTCATTGTTTTAGGAAATGATTACCTATCAGAATCAAGTTGTGAAAATTATAGGTTGCCAGGAAACTGCAGAAGGAAGTTTTAAAGGGCTGCACAGAAGGATGAAGCGAACTCTCCTGGAGGACTTTTAGACATTTCCAAGGCTTCATCCAACACTCTAAATAAGTAGCATGTCCAAATAGCAAGGCCAAAATTGTAAATTCTTATAAACTTACTGAATGTCAAATCTGTATTAGTGATGACAGACCTCACACTGACTACGAAAAACATAAAAGGGCAAGTGAAACACTCATCTATTATTTTCTTGCCCTCTATTTTTTGTGGTTTAGGTAGGTGATTTCAATAATGTGGGAAACTCTCGGTGTGGACACTGGAGATTGGCAACTTTTTTTGGGGGGGGGGTAGTAACTTATAGCTCCAGAGATAAGACTGTGATCCTCACAGGTTAAATAACTTGCCTAGCATCACACAATCATTATGCATCAGAGATAAGACTTGAACCCAGGGCTCCTGACTCTAAGGCTAGCCCATTTCCACCCCATCATGTTGTTTATTGCCCTATAAGAGTTGACAATAATTGAAATCTGATTAATAAAACATCTGACAATAATTAACATCTGATTAATAAAGCTTTCTCATTTTGTTCCCTTTTCTACATTCTATTATTCAATTTCCAATAAGTTCTGACTCTTTCTCTCTCTTTTTTTGCTAGAAAAACTGATGGAGATTGTTTGGAAATACTGGGAAGGCAAGTGTGATAAGTTTAAAAAGAGTAGATCATTAATAACAACAACAACAATAATAACAATTAATAATTAATAGCAATACTCTCTTGTTAGATACTGAATGTCAATGATTAAGAAAAATGAGAGTTCGAGTACAGCAGAAGAGTAAGAAAGGCCAGATGAAAGTATTAAAATAAATCACATTATACTGACAAATTGATCCAATCCTTAATTATTTTTCTTGATACAATGTAGAATCACAATGTTGGAACAGGAATGTACCTTAGAGCATTTTTAGTCCAAAGCAGGCTCAAAATGAATACCCTGCCTAAAATCATATGATGAGATAGATTTCAAAATTCAAATCTAATTCCAAGATCTGGTCTTCTTTTCACAATTATTATTTATTATCATCACTTCTGTGGCAATTATCTCAGGAAGAAAGGGGCCTCACTATAATTAAAAGTGATTTAGGGGCAGCTAGGGGGTACAGTGGATAGAGCACCTAGCCCTGGAGTCAGGAGGACCTGAGTTCAAATGTGACCTCAGACACTTAATAATTGTTTAACTGTGTGATCTTCAGCATGCCACTTAACCCCATTGACTTAAATAAATAATTTTTTTTAAATTGATCTAAAATGATTTTTTTTTAAAAAATTACTGTTATACCAGCAAAAGATTTTGTGTTGTTATCCTTAAATGGCCTGAATTTGTCTTTGATTCTCAATAAGCATCCAGTCTACAAACCAATTCTTAGATTTTTGTATGTATTTCAAGAAACCCTCAGTGTCACTAAGAAGTAGTATGTAAAAAGGCATTATTAAAATTTGCAAAGACCCTTCTGTCCCTGGAGGAGTTAGACTTGGTTGCAAAAATCTCCAATGAATTTTTCTCTGGAAGAATTTTAAGTATGTATCTAGTAAACCACATTTATAAACAAACTAATTAGGCTATTTAAAAATGCTTTGCACCAGATTGATGCTTCTTTCATGTTGTTTTAATTACTTCTACAGAAATTTATTGTGTGTGCTAAACCCCACAAGATCTCTGGCATAGAGATTCTTATTTTTATTTATTTAGTGTTTTTAAACAAAAATGTATTACAGTATAGCTATACTCTACTGAGTACAATTTTCCCCATATTAGATTAGAATTAAATAAAAAAGGAGGAGAAGAAGAGGAGGAGGAGGGAGGAGGAAAAGGAGAAGAAAGAAAAGAAGGAGAAAAACAAAGCAAGAAAGCAATCAAGACAAAGAAAGAAAGGAAGAAACAAACAAAGAAACAAAGAAAGATATGATTTTGGTGTCTATCATAATTAAAGGCAAGAATCAGTCAATCATTTATATTTGAGTTTGGTGCCAATGGTGGAGATCAAGGTAAATACTTGGTAATGGTAAATACTTAAGAAGTACTCCTTTATAGGGGGAAATATACTCACAAGAAATATACTGTACAACACAACACAACTCATAACAAAAGTAAAATCATTTTTAAGTTGAAATTAGGGAAAAAGGAGCATGCAGATGAGCTCAATGTCACTGACTGAACCTTTCCATCAAGTCTAGGGCCAGTGTGCTAGACAAAATAAATAGGATAATGTAAGTTCTCCTGGGAGTCTCCCTATTACATTCAGAGTCCTTTCTCTACATCCTGTACCCCCAGGTATCTGGGGCCCACATGTACTCCTCTCTGAAATCCCCTTCCAAAGTGTCCCATTTTCCAAAGTTCCCTCTTCTTCCTCTACAACAGTGATATCAATCTCAAATAAAAATAGGTGCCACTAATATACATATCAGGATCCCTCTTGTTGCATATAGATTTAATTTGTAAATTGCTATCTATGCCATATTTTCATTTATTTTTTAAATGTTTGAAGTTATCTATGGCTTTTTTATTTATTTGTTGACTATTTCCCAATTACATATTTATCTGGTTTGCGTTTAAGTCAAGTCATTTTTTTGATATCTCTCCATTTTACACCATCAAAGCCCTTCTTTCAATGCATTTACAACTATAAGAAGGGGCAATCTAATTTTCTTTAAAGTGTGAATTGCTTATAGCTTGCCTTATAATCAAGTTTCACTAATTTGTGAAATATCAGACTACCTTTGGAGAGTTTTTTTGTGCAAGAAAGAAGAGTAACCTCTTCTTGTCCCCTTACATCATTGCCATGTAATCATGTCTTATAATCATCACATGTCCTTTCTCTCCTCTCCATGTATAAACTCCTTACATCACTCTTCCCAGTTTAAGAAAGCTCAAAAGTCACCTGATTCATTCAATTGACTAATACAATACCTAATATGATCATTATTTTTCTATCATTGATTTCTGATAATGTTCTACTTACTGTGTGGGGCAAGGTTGTCAAATACAGGTTCTGTCAGATTAATATGGAATTGGGAAATATTTAACAAAAGAATTAAAAATAAAATAAAGCATAGATAACAGTACATAAAAAAACTGTCACTATGTGGTCAGCAATGATCTTTATGTAACAAATTAGTGACCCCATTTATATCTGCATTTGGTGCCAGTGGTGGAGATCAAGGGTGTGATGGTGAATGCTTAAGAAGTAGCTCTCTATGGGCGAACTGTACTCTCAAGAAATGTACTGCACAATACAACAACTCATAACAAAAGTAAAATCACTTTAAGTTAAAAAAATAGCATTCTCTTCATTCTTTCTCAAGTCTAGACAAACATGAAAACAAGCAAGTAAGCCCTGGTTTGTAGCATGTGCCAATTTCCAAAGTGTAGATGGTCAACCTGAAAATTCAAAAATTGACTCTCAAGAACTTGTAATGAGAAGACTCTAGCACCCTGGGTGGAGACTAGGATTTGGAACATACACAAATAGAAAACATACATCCCTTCCACTTATAACCTCTCTCAGACCATGACCCACAGCTAGGGCTCTGCAACACCATGCCTGCCTCAACATTCTGCTCACTCATTCGTCATCCTCAGTAAGGTCCCACAATCAAAACTCTTCCCAATACATTCATCATCTCCTCCTCTTTCCATATAAGCACTGGATCTCTTCCTTCCAATCCCACTTCAATCCCACTTCCTTCCAAGCCCACTCAAGCTCTAAACTCAAGTGACATCTTTTCATCCTTGCATTATTCTTTCACAAGTTTACAGCTGCCAAATTAACTAAAAACCCAATTTGAGGCAACATCTTTATACTCTATATAAATATACTGGGAGGACTTGCAGTTCTAAGTTCACCACAGCTTTAGGTCCATAGCTGTTCTTTTTTGTAGATTAGGCAACTTGTTCGAACACAGGTCACAGAGTCACGCTGGAAGAGACCTTAAAGGCCATCACATTATCCATTCCCACACCCTGGTTTTTCAACTGAGAAAACTGAAGCCCAGGGAAACTAAATTAATTTTCCAAAGTTACACACGTAATAAATGTCAGAGGAGAGGAGAAATTTGAACCTCTGTCTCTAAGCTGAGAATACTTTCCATTCTCCCTGTCTGTGGAACCTTGTATGTCATCTAATTTTGAAGGGCCCCAAGGTACCTCATTTGTAAAATTAAGAATTATGTGATCTCTTATATCTCTTCCAGTTTCAATCTTATGATCCAACTCCTAGAAGTGTTTGGTACCTTGAAGATGTTTATTGATTGACTGAAGGAGGAAATAGTAAACCACTCTAGTATCTTTGTCAAGAAAACCCCAATTGAGGGTATGACCAGTCAGACACACCTGAAAAACAATGAAATAATGAATTGATTGATTCTATGATAATTGGGTTAATTAAACATCCATATACCAGAATCATCTCCATTAATGTCCTATTTCAATGTTTTATCTTATAATATATTGGATTCTGGCTTCTCAAAGGCTATTCCAGTAGAACACAAAATGTATTAGTTTTTACAAGCTTCCAATAGAGAATCAGTATGGTATAATAGATAGGATATGGGATTTGGAGTCATGAAAATTTGTCCTCAAATCCAGTCTTAGATACCTAATAGCTGTGTGATCCTGGGTTAGTCACTGAGACTTTCTGTGTCTCAGTTTTCTCATCTGTAAAATTAGGGGACTGAACATATTAACTTCTAAGTTCCTTTCAAGTGCTAAATCTATGATCTTATGATTCAAAGACCAGCCTGAGTATGGAGAGTTTTCTCACCATAATGCTGAACTAACAAGTGATTAATTTTCTCAGCATCAAACGCTCATGAAATCCATCAGTCAAGGTACAAAGGGACTATGAACTACAATAACAGAAAGAAATGAAGTCAGAAATACCTGAAATTTGAAATAAGACCTATATTCACAGTTACTTTGTTAGAGAACTAATTTGCAGACTAAAATCTATGAGTTTCTTCCAGAGAAGCCTCAGATCAGTCCAGCATGCAAGGGCAAAGGACAAAAAGTGATAGCATATGGCCTCAGTAACCTTAAGCATCATTTTGAAAGATTCAACAATGGAAAGATCCCACTGCCTCAGAATTCAATGCCAATCCTACTTCTGAAACTTAGTGCTTGAATGACCTTGAGGAAATCACCTTCTTCAAGGTCATTCTCAAGTCTGTTTCCTCTTCTGTAAGATGACAGTTGCATGTGTCCTCCATGGTCCCTCCTAACACTGTATGTATGATCTCATGATCAGTTTTAGTCAATAAGTATTCATTCAATACTAGGTGCTAGGTACTGCTCTAAGAGTTGGAGATGTAAGTTCAAAGAATGGAATGATTCCTCCTTGCAAAGAGCTTACACTCTAATGGAAGAGACAAATGCATACATACATACATGTATATATATATGTGTGTGTGTGTGTGTGTGTGTGTATAAGTACAAACATAGTATATATATATATATATATATATGAATAACACAAATATAAAATTAGTAAGTAAAATATTTGCAAAGTAGTTAAAATATAAGGTAGTTTGCAAGAGAGGGCTTTAACAGAATCAGGAAAAGCTTCACTCAAAATTTAGTCATTGGGTTATATTTTAAAGGAAGAAAGGAAATCTTTAAGTTTCATCTAAAGAGGGAGTGCATCCCCAGCTTGGGGAATGGTTAACATAAAGACAGAGCAAAGACATGGAGTTGATGTTAGAATATCAGGTGTGAGGAATAGAATGAAGGGCAGGGTGACTGGATATCTGCAGGAAGGAGAATAATATCTATTGGGACTAGAAAATAGGTTGGATCCAGGTTGTATAGAACTTTAAAAGCTTAACAGGAGTTTATATTTTATCTTAGAGGTTATATGTATTATATTGCAAGCACTAAACTATTTTTCTGCATCTTGCATTATTTTTCATTTTCTGTCCTTCCTTAATATCTATCTATATTGTAACATTTGTTCTCCTTTGGGATGCTGTCTCAGGAGCCATTTAGGTTTGCTCATGCTATTTATTTCATTAAAAAAGCCCATCTCTCTAATTCATCCCCAGGTTGCCCCAGCCAAGACTGTGGCACTAAGTGAGGGTGGTATGTTAGGTGGTTGTTGATTGCCACAATGATCATTGTTTCACTGTGTATCTCTGTGGTAGAGAGTTCTGGGACCCAGGGCAAATGGGGCAAGAAATGACACCTATTCTGGTATTTATTACCCATTAAATCAAATTGATTTGATCAGTTAAGTGTGGTTGGCTCAGCTTCGATCAAAATAGCTGGCACCATCAAATAAATAGTGGACACAATACTCAACAAATATGAGTAATCACTGATCTTTGGAAATGTACCAAAAAGATATTGAAAATAAGGAGTAAAATTGCTGCATTGTTGTTGCTATTGCCTCATTTGCGTAAACACTATAGTCTTGTGCTGAGCCAAAGGGGGGGGGCAGAGAGAGCTACAGACATCAAAAGAAGAATCTGCTCCACTTATTCTCCAAATTGACTGGCTGGATTAGAATTTTCAAGTTAAAAATAAAAGTTGGCACTACTGGATTTTTAGGGTCCAAATGATTGTCAATGCTTTTCTTTAAATAACATTTAAATGAAAGATATGTGGTATAGTCTTTTAAAAATAGTAAAACAATTGGTTTGTGATACCATATGGGTTGCATCTTTTTTATTATTAATGAGCCCATTCCATAATTTCTTTCACTTAAGCTAAATACATGAATGCTTAATGAGCCATATTGTATGACAGGCAAGAAATAGCTTCTGTGGTCACTGACATAACTATGACAGATATTTATTTGTTCATTTTATCTTCCACTATTAAGGGAAGCCAAAATATTCCCATACTGGGTGGAACATTTTAAACCATGGAATGTCATTAAATAAAATAATCTTTTCACTGCTCAGAGTATCAAACAGGTTTATTAGGAAAGGTCAAGACTAATATTTGGTAGTAAGTTTGTAACAAGGTTGATGTTCCAGACTAGAAAAGGATATAGAAGTCAAAGGTAAAGACAGAACAGTAAGTCAACACAAAGACATTAATCCAGAATTCCAATCAGTTGCATGATTCCTCCTTAATAGTAGTATTAATTAATTAATTAATAGTATCATCATCACCATCATTTATTATTACTGTCAGTTAATAACATTTATATAGCATCTACTATGTGTCAGTGACTGTGCTAAGCACTTAATAATAATATCTCATTGGATCCTCCAAAAAATCCTGGGAGATGGGTATTATACTCATTTTATAGATAAGGAAAGTGAGGCAAAGAGTGGTTTAATGACTTACCCAGGGTCGCAGTCAGTAAGTGTTCCAGACAAGATTTAAACTCCTGTCTTCTTGGCTCAAGGGCTAGCACTATACCACTTAACTTCGCCGATCAGCTTCCAAAACATCTTTCATATTCATTTTCTTCTCTCTACCTCCACCACCCTCATTCAGGGCCTCATCATCACTTCTTAAATGAAAGTAGTTTTTAATCACCTCCTAACTAGCTGGTCCACTCACCTTCAGTCTCTTCTCTCTCCAGCCCATCACTCACATGCCTGTCCAAATAATCTTACTAAGCTACCATAGGTGGTGATGTCAATTCTCTTTTCAAAGGCCTTTACTAGTTCCTCAGGGACTACTGAATGAACAGCAGATTCCTCAGGCTCACTTAATTCAAGACCCTCTACAAATTGATTCCAACAGTAAGTTTTCCAAGTTTTTTCCTCTCCTGGATCTATTTTCATGGTGAGTAGTCTTGCCAATAAAATATTTCATGTTGTCTTCTATTTTTTCATTCTTTTGGTTTTGTTTTATTGTTTATTGATTGCTTATAGAAGTTATTGGCTTCCGTTTGATCAATTCTAATTTTTAAGGAATTGTTTTCTTCAAAGAGCTTTTGACCTCCTTTTCCATTTGGGCAAGGAATTTTTTTCTTCAGTGAATTTTTGTGCTTGTTTTTCTATTTGGCCAGTTTTGTCTTTCAAGATATTCTTGTCTTCTTGCCTTTTTTGTATCTCTTTTACCATTGGATTAGAATGTTTTTTTTTTATTTTAAGTTGCTGTTTTCTTCAGCATATTTTCATGTCCCCAAACTTCCTTGCATCACTCTTATCTTCCAATTTGTCTTTAGCTCTCATATTTCTTTTTTTCTTTTTCTTTTTCTTAGTTTTTGCAAGGCAGTGAGGTTAAGTGACTCGCCTAAGGCCATACAACTAGGTAATTATTAAGTGTCTGAGGTTGTATTTGAACTCAGGTACTCCTGACTCCAGGGCCGGTGCTCTATCCACTGTGCCACCTAGCCACCCTCATATTTATTTTTCAAAAGCTTTTTCGAGGCTTTGGATGTTGGAGGTTTGACTTTGTAATCTTTTTCTGAGTGTGTGCTTTGGTATTTGTCATCATAGTAACTTTTCATGGCCAGAATATTTTTCTGTTGTTTGCTCATTTTTCCAATCTATTTCTTGACTTTAAACTCTTTTCTAAAGTGGCACTCTGATTCCAGGGTGGAGGGATCACTCAAGTTGCAGGGGGTTTTGTGTAGGTTTTTTCAGAGATACTTCTAGGGACCTATAAGTTCTTCCAAAGACATATGATCTATAGAGTGGTGAGTTCACTACTTCCCTGACCTGTGCTCTGGTCTGTTAGTGAACACAAGCACATTTACTGTCCTGAAACTGTGATGAAGGTCCCTGCAAGTAGACTTGAGCCATAAGTCCTGTGCCTCAATGCCTTTCCTTGTCCGGAGATTGCCACCCAGTATTGCAACCTGGATCTCAGATTGGGCAAAGTAATAGAATCCTGCCCCCAATGTCAGCAAAGAGCTCCCTATAAGGGGCTTGAACAATTGATGAGAAGGAGATCAACTGTTCAGCCCCCTTGCTGTCTGTGGATTGAGAGCTACTGCTGTCAGTGGTTCCCAAGTTCTGTTCCTGCTTTGTTGGGACCCAGTCTGCATTGGTGTGGCGTGCACTGGACTGTGCTTCACTCTCACCCAAGTGTGGCACATCTTTCCTGATGACTTTCTTAGTTTTCTTTGGTAAATTATTTTACCCCTTCCTTTCATGGGGTCTGTCTTTTTTTTAAATTAAATTTTATTAAAGATATTATTTGGAGCGGCTAGGTGGAGCAGTGGATAGAGCACCGGCCCTGGAGTCAGGAGTACTTGAGTTCAAATCCGGCCTCAGACATTTAATAATTACCTAGCCATGTGGCCTTGGGCAAGCCACTTAACCCCATTGCCTTGCAAAAACTAGAAAAAAAAAGAGATATTGGGTGTGATGAGAGAGAAATCATATCCTTAGAGGAGACAAGAATTCTAAGAGGTAACATGATCAGACAATAAGATATCTGTTTTTTTCTAAATTAAAAGGAATAGTCCTCAAACTTTATTCAAACTGCACATCTCCTGATCTGGATACAGATGGTACTCTCCTTTGCAGACAGCCCAAAATTGCTCCCGAATGTTGCACTGATGAAATGAGTGAGTCCTTCAAGGTTAATCATCACTCCCATGGTGCTGTTAGTGTTTTTCTGGTTCTGCTCATCTCACTCAGCATCAGTTCATGCAAATCCCTCCAGGCTTCTCTGAAATCCCATCCCTCCTGGTTTCTAATAGAACAATAGTGTTCCGTGACATACATATACTACAGTTTGCTAAGCTATTCCTCAATTGAAGGACATTTACTTGATTTCCAATTCTTTGCCACCACAAACAGGGCTGCTATAAATATTTTTTGTACAAGTAATATTTTTACCGTTTTTCATCATCTCTTCAGGATATAGACCCAGTAGTGGTATTGCTGGGTCAAAGGGTATGCACACTTTTGTTGCCCTTTGGGCATAGTTCCAAATAGCTCTCCAGAAGGGTTGGATGAGTTCACAGCTCCACCAACAGTGTAATAGTGTCCCAGATTTCCCACAACCCTTCCAACAATGATCATTATCCTTTCTGGTCATATTGGC
This sequence comes from Macrotis lagotis, assembly GCF_037893015.1. Taxonomy (NCBI): domain Eukaryota; kingdom Metazoa; phylum Chordata; class Mammalia; order Peramelemorphia; family Peramelidae; genus Macrotis; species Macrotis lagotis. The sequence goes on along the minus strand of NC_133660.1, from coordinate 121,824,284 downwards.
CAATCTGAGAGGTGTGAGGTGGTACCTCAGAGAAGCTTTAATTTGCATTTCTCTAATAATTAATGATTTAGAGCATTTTTTCATATGGCTATGAATTGTTTTGATCTCCTCATCTGTAAATTGCCTTTCCATATCCTTTGACCATTGGGGAATGGCTTTTTGTTTTAAAAATATGACTCAGTTCTCTGTATATTTTAAAAATGAGTCCTTTGTCAGAATCATTAGTTGTAAAGATTGTTTCCCAATTTACTACATTTCCTTTAATCTCGGTTACAGTGGTTTTATCTGTGCAAAAGCTTTTTAATTTAATGTAATCGAAATCATCTAATTGGTTTTTGGTGATTTTCTCTAACTCTTCCTTAGTCATAAATTGCTCCCCTTTCCATAGATCTGACAGGTAAATTAGTCCTTGATCTTCTAATTTGCTTTTAGTATTGTTTTTGTGTCTAAGTCCTGTAACCATTTGGATCTTATCTTGGTAAAGGGTATTAGGTGTTGGTTGAATCTAAGTTTCTTCCATACTAACTTCCAATTATCCCAGCATTTTTTATCAAAGAGAGAGTTTTTATCCCAATGGCTGGACTCTTCGGGTTTATCAAACAGCAGATTACTATAATCATGTGTATTCCACTGGTCTACCACTCTAATTCTTAGCCAAAACCAAACAGTTTTGATGGCTGATGCTTTATAATATAATTTTAGATCAGGTAGGGCTAAGTCACCTTCTTTTGCACTTTTTTTTTTCATTAAGCTCCTGGCAATTCTTGACTTTTTATTTCTCCATATGAATTTACTTACAATTTTTTCTAACTCATTAAAGTAATTTTTTGGAATTTTTATTGGTAGGGCACTAAACAGATAGTTTAGTTTTGGTAATTGTCATTTTTATTATATTAACTCTACCTATCCATGAGCAGTTGATATTTGCCCAGTTATTTAAATCAGATTTAATTTGTGTGAGAAGTGTTTTATAATTGTTTTCAAAAAAAGATTCTGAGTCAGTCTTGGCAAATAGACTCCCAAGTATTTTATATTGTCTGAGGTTACTTTGAATGGGATTTCTCTTTCTAGCTCTTCCTGCTGTATCTTGCTAGACATATATAGAAAAGCTGAGGATTTATGAGGATTTATTTTATAACCTGCAACTTTGCTAAAATTGCTAATTGTTTCCAGTAGTTTTTTGGATGATTTCTTGGGATTCTCTAGGTAGACCATCATGTCATCTGCAAAGAGTGAGAGTTTTGTCTCTTCCTTCCCAATTCTAATTCCTTCAATTTCTTTTTCTTCTCTAATTGCTGATGCTAACATTTCTAATACAATATTGAATAGTAGTGGTTATAATGGGCACCCTTGTTTCACCCCTGATCTTATTGGGAATGCCTCTAGCCTCTCCCCATTGAATATAATGCTTGTTGATGGTTTCAGATAGATAACTGCTAATTATTTTAAGGAACAGTCCATTTATTCCTACACTCTATAGTGTTTTTAATAGGAATGGATCCTGTATTTTGTCAAAAGCTTTTTCAGCATCTATCGATATGATCATATGATTTCTGATAGGTTTGTTGTTGATATAATTGAGTATACTAACAGTTTTCTTAATAGTGAACCAACCCTGCATTCCTGGAATAAATCCTACTTGATAATAATGTATTATCCTGGTGATAATTTGTTGTAATCATTTTGCTAAGGGAAATAGGTCTATAATTTTCTTTCTCTGTTCCTTGGTTTAGGTAACAGCACCATATTGGTTTCATAGAAAGAGTTAGGCAGAGATCCATTTTACCCTGTTTTGCCAAAGAGTTTATATAGAATTGGAACCAATTGTTCCTTAAATGTTTGGTAGAATTCACTTGTGAATCCATCAGGCCCTGGAGATTTTTTTTAGGGAGTTCAATGATGGCTTGTTGAATTTCTTTTTCTGAGATAGGGTTGTTTAGGTATTTAATCTCTCCTTCATTTAACCTGGGCAACTTATATTTTTGTAAATATTCATCTATTTCACTTAGATTATCAAATATATTGGCATAGAGTTGGGCAAAATAATTTCAAATTATTACTTTAATTTCCTCCTCATTGGTGGTGAGTTCACCTTTTTCATTTATGATACTAGCAATTTGGGTTTCTTCAATCAAATTGACCAGAGGTTTATCAATTTTATTGGTTTTTTCATAATACCAACTTTTGGTTTTATTTATTAATTCAATAGTTTTTTTGCTTTTATTAATTTCTCCTTTAATTTTTAAAATTTCTAATTTGGTATTTAATTGGGGATTTTTGATTTGTTCTCTAACTTTTTTAGCTGCATGTTTAGTTCATTGATTTCCTCTTTCTCCAATTTATTCATGTAAGCATTTAGAGCTATAATATATCCCCTGAGAGTCGCTTTGAATGCATCCCATAGGTTTTGGTATGTTGTTTCATTATTATCATTATCTAGGATAAAATGGTTAATTCTTTCTATAATTTGTTTTTTGGTCCACTCATTTTTTAAAATGAGGTCATTCAGTTTCCAATTTGTTCTGGGTCTATATCTTCTTGGCCCAGTATTGCATATGATTTTTATTGCATTGTGATCTGAGAAAGATGTATTCACTATTTCTGCCTTTCTGCAGTTGATCATTAGGTTTTTATGTCCTAGTACATGGTCAATTTTTGTATAAGTTCCATGTACTGCAGAGAAAAAGGTATATTCCTTTCTATCCCCATTCAGTTTCCTCCATAAGTCTACCATATCTAATTTTTCTAACAATCTATTTACCTCCTTAACTTCTTTCTTGTTTATTTTATGATTCGATTTATCTAGATCTGATAGCGGGAGGTTGAGGTCTCCCACTAGTAGAGTTTTGCTGTCTATGTCTTCCTGTAGTTCTTTCAGCTTCTCCTCTAAGAATTTGGGTGCATATATATTCAGTATTGAAATGACTTTATTGTCTATGGTACCTTTTAGGAGGATAAAGTTTCCTTCCTTATCTCTTTTAACGCTATTTATTTTTGCTGCTGCTTTGTTTGAGATAAGGATTGCTACCCCTGCTTTTTTTTCTTCAGCTGAAGCAAAATACATTTTGCTCCAACCTTTTACCTTTACTCTATGTGTATCTCTCTGCTTCAAATGAGTTTCTTGTAAGCAGCATATTGTAGGATTCTGGTTTTTAATTCACTCTGCTATTTGCTTACACTTTAAGGAAGAGTTCATCCCATTCACATTCAGAGTTATGATTACTAATTCTTTATTGCCCTCCATGCTATCTTCCCTCTGCTTGTATTTTTCCCCCTTCCCCCCCTTTATCCATATTCCCCAGTATTTTGTTTCTGAATACCACCCCCTTCAGTATGTTTGCCCTCCTATATCACCCCCTCCACTTTCTTTCCCCTTTCCCTTTTCCCTTCCCTTCCTTTTGTTATTTCCCCCCTTTCCCCCCACTCCCCTTCCCTTTCTCCATCCCCCCTCCCCTTTTCCCCTTTTAATACTTGAAAGGTTAGATGTTTTATAAGTTAACTGAGTATATGTAGGTTCACTTTAAGCCAAGTCTGATGAGAAGAAGATTCAGGTGTTTCTCATCTGTTCCCTTCTTCCCCTCTATTACCATAGGTTTTTGGTACCTCTTAGTGTAATGAGATTTACCCCATTCAATCCCTTCCCTCCTCCTGTCTTTTTCCTGTCCCCCTTTTTAAAGAGGTAGTGTTTTTTAGATAATTCTATCTAAGTCATCAAAAATTCTGAGTGTCTGTATGTTCTATCAAATAGAGTCACAATTCCTGAGAGTTATTAGAGTCAGTTACATCCCATTAGATAGCAGTCTCATGGATAGGTCATGAATGTCCATCATTTCTGGCTAGGTATATTCTCTCTGTTAGAGTTACAGTTCTTGAGATTTATGACAATCTTTTTCCCCATGCTGGAATATAGCCAGTTTCAACTTACTGGATAGCATTTTTTTCCCTTTTACTGCCTCCCCTTTTTTATTACCTTTTCATGTGTCTCTTGAACCTCCTGTTTGATGTCCAAATTTTCTGTTCAGCTCTGGTCTTTTCATCAGAAATTTTTGGAATTTTTCCATTTCATTAAATGTCCATCTTTTTCCCTGGAAGAGAAGGCTCAGCTTTGCAGGAAAGTAGATTCTTGGCTGCATTCCAAGCTCCCTTACTCTTCGAAATATCTCATTCCAGGCCCTACGATCCCTTAACATTGATGCAGCCAGGTCCTGTGTGATCCTTACTGTGGCTCCTTCATTCTTTCTGGCTGCTTGCAGGATTTTCTCTTTTATCTGATAGTTCTGGAATTTGGCCACAGCATTCCTCGGTGTTTTCATTTTAGGATCTTTTTCTGGTGGGGATCAATGTACTCTTTCAATAACTACTTTGACCTCTGATTCCATGCTATCAGGGCAGTTTTCCATCACTAGATCCTGTAATATTAAGTCCAGGCTTTTTTTCTCTTCAATGTTTTCAGGTAGCTATAATTTTCAGGTTGCCCCTCCTCAATCTATTCTCAAGGTCAGTGGTTTTATTGATGAGGTATTTTACATTTTCTTCTATTTTTTCTGTTTTTTGATTTTGTTTAACTGACTCTTGCTGTTTCATGGAGTCATTAGTTTCTTTAGACTCCATTCTTTTTTTGGGGGGGGGGAGGAGTTTTCTTCATTAACCTTTTGCAACTCCTTTTCCAATTGGGCAATTCTACTTTTGAAAGAGCTTTCCATTTGACCAATTGAGGTTTTGAGAGAATTATTTTCTTTTTGCATTTGCCCAATTGAGGATGTGAGAGAATTATTCTCATTTTGTATTTGTCCAATTGAGGATCTGAGAGATTTAGTCTCCTTTTGTATTTGTCCAATTGTACTTTCTAAGGTTTTGTTTTCTTGTTGCAAGGTATTAATTGTCTCTCCCAAATTTTTAAGCTCCTTCCTTATTTCTTCAAGGAAGTCTTTCTGTGCTGGAGACCAGATCGTATTCTCCTCAGAGGTTCTAGGTCTTTCTGAGTTAGGGTCTTTCCCTTCCAAGAATTTTTCTATGGATCTACCTTTCCACTGACCCTTCTTCATTTTGCTAAGACCTTGGGTTGGGGAGGGGCTGGTTCACAGGGGCTTGGGATCACTAAAGGCTTTACTCACTGAGTGCAATTTTTCTTGCTGGCTAGTAGGAGGTGTTGGTTGCTTTCTCTGGAGTGTCTGTGACCTTGATTGAGGCCTTCTCCCTTTGCTTGAAGGGAGGAGTTGGAGCTATTGAATTCTTTTGCCTTCAATCAGTGGTGCTCTTTACCCTGGCCTGAGGTCATTCCTCAGCTGGGCTAGTTCTTCTGCTCACACTCCTGCCACCTGGGCCTGAAGCAGAAGTAGTCTGCATTTGTTCCAGGAAGAGGTCTGAGCTGTAATGGAGGTGTGGACTCTGAGTTCCTCAAACCAGAGGAGCCCAGGGATGGTGTCTGCAGCTCTCCTGCACCAGAACTCTTCCCCCAGCCCTGTCCACAAGCTCCCAGGGGACAGCACCAACACCAGTGCCTATGCTCCCTAGTTGACTCAAGCCCCTGCTGTCTAGCCCCACCGCTGATCCAGCATGTCTAGCCCTCAGGCCCTCAGATTCCTGACTCCAATTCAGCTGTTAATCTGGTTGATCCAGGGCTGATCCTGCCTCTGAGCCCAGACTCGCCCTCCAGAATTCCGCCAATGCTGCTGCGGGAGATAAATCCTGAGGTAGATGTTCTTTCTCCTGGCTTTTCTTTCTGGGTTTTATGGGTCAGATTTCTTTTAAGAGATTTGTTTCATTTGATAGATGGGGAAAGATCAGGAGACTTTAGAACTGTGCCTGTCTTCTCTCCACCATCTTGGCCGGAAGTCCGGGGTCTGTCTTTTCAAGAATTATTTTATTGGCATTATTTAAAGGTTTTTCAGAGGGGCTTTGGAGGAGAGCTCAGGTGAGTTGCTGCCTTTTCACAACCATCTTGGCTCTGCCCAAGCATTCATTTTAAACTTTAATAGACACACATAAACATAATATGTTAGAAGCCATATTAGAGAGTATAAATCTTAGAACACCTCGATTTAAAAAAAAATCAAAATTTTAGGTGACCCAAAGGGCAATCCAGTATGAAGGCCAGGAAATGACAATACAAATGCACGTCATTTAAGGCCTTTCTGAGTCCCACTTACCTTTCTACTTATTTATATGACTCCTTTTTACACTTACTTTGCTGTAGTCAAATTGGACTGCTAGTCATCCTTCAAATTTAATACTACATATCTCACCTCTAGCAATTCACCCTTAAATTCCTCACTTCCAGAATGCATTTCCTCATTATCTCTACCTCCCAGTATCAATCTCCCTTCAAGACTTAACCCTCCTCTTGCATAAAGCCTTTCTTACTTCCCTCTATGTTAGTATTCCTTCCTTTCTCAGTTATCTTTCCCCTTACTCCCCCCCACATTAAGTTTATAAAGGTCAGAGATTGTTTTATCTTTATTTTAGGTGCCCAGAAGTGCCATTCATATAGTGACACCTAATAAATGTTTCTGGTTCAGTGAAGACAGAGGTATGTTGTTTGCAAGCAGTCAATAGCATATATCTGAGAGTGATTTGTTCATGAGAAATTACATATCATATTTATTGCCTATAATTTGTCATCATACATATAACATATCAAGTTATTATCATCTATGATGAATATGAACATTAACTGGTTATAACAAAAATGAGAAAGAACAGTATTATTATCTGCATAATGCAAAAGAAAATCTCTAACATTCTGGGCTATGGAGGTCTTCTGGAAGATTTGCAAAAAATTATACAGAAGTAAAGGGCATAGATGACTTTGTACAAATATAAAGACTACACAAATATCATGGATCTATCAAAATATTAGACGTGATACTTAAAATTTTTTAATTAATTCTACCATAGGTCTGGGGAACAAAGGTCAGTTCAACTAATACCATCATAGATCACATGCAAACTTGCCAGAAACAATTGTTATTAATTTTTATCATTCTATAACTAAACATTGGTTAGAAAGAGAGACAGAAAGAGGAAAAGAAGGAGAAGGAAAAAATCAAAGGAAGAGGAGAAAATGGAAGAGGGGAAAAGAGAGGGTGAAGAGAGAATAAAGATGGACAGTTATTGAGCCCCATGTCTCTGAAAATCTTTTCCTAACCCAAGTAGATTCATAGTTCTATTATTACTGGACAAAGTTGAGAGTAAAGTTCAGTTAGTCCTCTGCTTCATCGAATAGAACAAAATTCAAGTAACTTCTGCAATACTCATAGAGAATAATTTCCTTAAAACCATTCCAAACCTCTTTGACCTCTCTCTTCAAGGATTCTTCTTTCAGGCTGATCAAAACCACTCTTACATTAAGTGAAGTCAGTAAATCAATTCCTTCCTTTTCAGAGATGGATCAATTGGATCCCTTGCTCTCATTTATTCAACAAATATCACTTTAAAGGAAAGATTCCATTCCTAGGCTGATCCAAGAGGGAAACAGGACTTTGTTTTGAAAAAATAATTTTTGGATGGTTTTTATCCTGCTCAATACAACCACTCAAATCAGTCCCATGGGTATGGTACACCTGATCAGAACAATTTTTCTTGATTTTCTGAAGCTGAAAGGAAGGGGGCTTTGGTGGAGAGAATATTAGAATAGAAGTCTTCACAGTTCTGAAATAGATCTTGTTATTAGGGAGCTGCTTGGCCTTGGACTTTTGGCTCTTAATAAATTAAACTGATTCAATTTCACAAATTTTGCATTTTGCAATAGGAAGTTAAAGTCAGGTTAATCCCTACAATTAAAGAATGAAACATTACTTAAGGTAACAGTGAAATTGGAACAATAAAGAAAAAAAATTGACTCTTGGCTTACATGCAATAGTTCTTAGGAGGAAATAATATCAGAGGGAAATATTTACACCCCCCCCCAAAAAAGTCATCTTATTCTGCTTCAGAACACTATAGTATAAATTAATTGGATGAATGACATTATACTAGAAAGATTTTGGTCATATATTTCTAAAGAATAAAATTAATTAGCTTCTGCTAAGTTTTTTAATTTTCAAATTGAGATCCTTTGGACCTTGCCCTGAGAAGAAAACTATTGAGGTCATGGTTGACTGTCTAAGTAGACTCAATGGAACCAGTGGTGGAAAGAAAAGTCATGACACCCTTTTCCCTTGCCTCAGACTTCTGGACATATCAGCTTACTTTTTCATTATCACCTTTGACTTTTAGCTTACTAATGTCAAAACTCTCTGGAAGGTGCAAGCCAATGAGCAGAAGTCTTCCAAATTCCTGAATTAAGAAATGGACAATTAATGACCATCTCTGCAATTCTTGTGGTCATGATCTTTCCTTGCTCTCCAGATTTTTGACAATATTCTCTTTATAGGCATGCCAGAGATAAAGGTGACGAAAAGGCAAGTTGGAATCAAATAAGTGAGTGAGAAGTATCCCAGGGCAGAAATAAGTCAGAATATATTTGTGTACCTGACCTCTTCAGCAAGAAGATACTAGATTGGCATTAAACTGCAGAAGGGTAACACTTCCATTTAGTCTCTGTTCTCTCAATAACATTAAAGACCCCTCAATTCACCCATAGATGAGAGTTAAGAAGGAGGATCAGCTTCTGGGTCTCCAGAAATAAGTAGATTCCAAATAAATGTTCAATCCAAGGAATGACAAATAGAGGGAAACATGTCCATTAATTGACCTCATGGTTCTGTGATACTTGGACTAAGAAGAAAATCTCTTTGAAATATATCTTTAGTAGCTTATTTGTGAGTTCCTTAGTATGGTGATGTTTCTTATTATTGAACTCTGAGTACATAAACATGATTCTAGCATAAGTGGCTATAAAGATTGTAAGAAACTCAGAGACTAAAGAGAGGAAGCAAGAGATAAAATGGACTAGATCAAAGATTGTAGTGATGATTTACCTGCAGGTCTTTAGTCCAAAGGAAAGTAAATTTTGATTCTGAAATCTGGCAAGCTATCTTGGGATTTACCAGTCCCAAATCACTCTGGTTCTCATTGATGGAATAATAAGAGGCCCAAACCAAGCCCATCTTGGTCCTTGTTTGGACTCTTGGTTGACTCAGAGTGAATGTAACTAGCTATTGTTTCTCTTTTGGCTAAAAACCCTGGAGGGTCTACCCTTCTCAAATGATTTTTTAACTAGGCAGAAGGCTCATCCTTCCTTCATTTATTTCTTACCTAATCTAATTACTGGACATTGTCTCAATCAAACTGAGACCTGTTAAAGACTTAAACTTATAAAGACCAAGGTCTCTTGCAGCATCCAGGACCAATTTGACCAATAGACTTAGATGGCTATAGAGGAGAAAGTGAGACTGATGACTTTGCACAATACACCCTCACTTATATCCAATTCACCTAAATGCCATGTTATCACCTCCCTATTGTCATGGTCTTCCTCAAGACAAAGAACCAGCAATAAAACACAAAGGACAATCTCTATAATTATCCCTGAATATAAAGATCACAGATTTAATATGCTAACTTGAGAGGAGGGATGACTTCATTCTTGTATTCTGAAGAGAATCAAATGCTTATCTATTGACTAGAGCTAGAAGAGACTCTAGAAGTCAACTAGTCCAACAGCCTGATTTTTACAGATGAAAATATGGAGTCCAGAAAGCATTAATGACTTATTTAGGTCTCACAGCTAAGAAATGAGAGAGGAGGGACTTGAATCTTAAGCCTTGACCCACTGAATGAAGTTCCAATCTTGTTTTTATTTTGCCTTCATAAGAATATTGTGAGGAGAGTGCTTTGAAACCTTAAAGTTTCCATAAATAAGCATTACAATAGAGATTGGATTATATTAATTTAAAATTCAGTGAAAAACTAAATGATGTTTATATATTATAAATGTTTCCTATAGATTGTTAAACTTGATAACCTTGTATCAGACCTGTTAAGTATAATTCTTTTTAAAAAATCTTCTCCTAGTATACTCCTGCCTCCACCTTATTTAAAATATATTTCAGTAGGTTGAAGACTCTGTTTTGTTTTGTTTGGGGCAGGTATTTCCCATTGAAAATCATATACTGGGGAAGCCAGGTGGTGTAGAGGATAGAATACCTGCTGTAGAGTCAGGAGGACCTTAGCTCAAATTTGACCTCAGAATTAACTGTGTGACCTTGGGCAAGTCACTTAACCCCATTGCCTTGCAAAAAGAAAAGAAAAGAAAAAAATTCATATACTTCTAGTCAACAGGAAGCATACTAATGATTGAAAGGGTAAGATAGATATGAAGTTAAAATAATCAACATATGCAGTAGAAGGCTAATATTGCTGTCTGAGATCATTCTGATTATCAAATTATCTGTCATCTTTGTAGATATATATTTTAAAATTTTAAACTTTTAAAAATCTTTCTTGATTCAGATTTTAATTTTACTAATAGTTCTTGAACACCAAAGGTTAGATGTGAGCAGGCTATCTCTGGTATTCATGTATTACATCTCTTACCCATTTAATATGCTTAAATCTGAATGTGCCTAGGTAAGTTAAAACTAAAAATGATCTGTATGTTAAATTGAATCCAATAAAATAAAAGCAAGAAATTTTGAGAGAAAATAACCTCTTTAACTATAACTTTTTAAGGGTGAGGATAACTTGTAATTCAACTAATGTAATGAAAAAAAGTTCCAGATGCCTTGATTAAAGGTTCTTGAAAATATAAATTTATCAATCTAAGAGATTATAGGATTCAGGGAATTTAAATGAAAGACAGATGATTCCATATAGGAAATCTTTTATGACTGAAAAAATCAGATACACTTTGAGATTTGAGCATAACAAAACAAAATTTGGTCCATCATTGATCTCAGTTGAAGGACTGTAAGAGCTCCCATTTGGAGAATTCTAATTAGAGTCAAATCTCTGATTGGAAATTACTCTTTGGACAGAGGAGAGAAATTTTCTCTAGTTTTCTTCCACTTTCTTCCCACTTTCAGCTGACCTTATTATCAGAAAAATTGCAACAGTAGGAAATATGTATCCAAATGGGACAGATTGTAGGAAAAAAATATATATCTATGCAAAAGAGAAAGCGGTTTCAAGGATTGTGAATCCTTATATCAGAGGAAAATATCAGTCATGTATTTAAGAATTTCCAAGTCACAAAGTTTCAAGAGATGTGATTTAACAATGACTTTTTCACATGTGGCTCTTATAGGTGTTGTTATTGTTTAGTCATATCCTACTCTTTGATACCCCCCTGGACCATACTATCCATAGGACTTTCTTGGCAAAGATACTAGACTGGTTTGCCACTTCCTTCTCAAAAAGATTAAGAAAAACAGAGGATAAATGACTAGCCCAGACTCATACAATTACTAAGTGTCTGAGGTTGGATTTGAACTCCGGTTTTCCTGACTTTAGAACCAACCATACATGCATTTTGGTGCCATTTAATTGCCTATTTTAAAATAAGTATACTTACTACCATTCACTCTAAGTTTGAGCCTATTCTTCCTATGGAGTTGTGTTTATTTTAAAAGCACATACTCCAAGGTTTTTGAAGAAATATTTTGTACCAACAGTTCAGTGTTTTCCCTGTACCACTTTAGTAAATAAATGTATTTCCAAAAAAGATATTTAAGTCTGGCAGACCTTCAGCAGTAAGCACACTAATTGGGTCTTGTGACCATCAGCATTAGAAATCCAGACACTTAGCTTTACCCCCTAGGCAATTCACTATAGAATCATAAGATTTAGAGTTTTTAGGGACATTTTGAACTTTTTCATCCAACCAACACATTTTCCAGAAGATGAAATTGAGGCTCAGAGAAGGTATACCTATGACATACCCATAATATGTAGCTGATGTGGGATTCCTACCCATGTCTTCCAGTTTCATATCTGGTGTTCTTCTTTACGTATTTATAAGCTTATTGTTTCCCAATCAGACTGTACAACAGTCTTTCCTTTTTTGTGAGTAACCTTATGTACATATTCTTTTCTGCTTACATAAACACTTGATGACATATCTTTCACTGTTTTTTGCTTACAAATCTCATCTTTAGCAAACCACTTATATTCACCATATATCTCCATAATCTTTGGAGCTGTTTGCAATTTTGATTCATACACTACTCATTTCCTTATTTATCTGATATCCCCCTTCTATTATGAGGAACCAGAAGTAGAAAATTGAGCAAGTCCCTACAAAACTCAGTTCCCAAGTAACTTAGACCTTAGAGATAAAATAGAACAACCCCAAAAGATGTCCACTGAGAGTGGAGAACTTTGTAAAGTAAGGCCACTTTTCAAAGTAAACCTCACCTCACAATTGGTGAAAAGAAGAATGGTCAAGCTGGCTATTTGTTTATATGAAATTATTTTCAAAAATGTCAAGACAAATTACATTTTCCTTCTCACATGTATTTTTTTCCAGTTCCTTTTGAAAACAAAATGTTCATTTTGGGCCATGACAGCTAAAATAGAAATGTCTTTGGCACAAGCTCAGCTTTCTAGCCTGCAGGCAAAATATAAAATTGTTGTTAAATTGGAGTGGACCAGAAAACGGATGGTAAAACTCATCCATGAAACTTCTGCTAATAACAAACATTTGTCCTATGACATGGACTGTAAGTAATAACACATGACAGGGGATGTGTCTCTGTGTAGAAGCAGCAGGTTTGGGGTGCAACTAAGAGGCACAAGGCCATGTACACCTGGGATTTAAGATATGACATACTATGGAACCGTTGTGTTTTCATTAAGTCATATTTTAAAACAAGGAAATTGTTAGGAAGGCAGTTCTGTGATTTTAAAAGTTTGTTATCCTTTATGGTTCCCCCAAGGAAGCATCTTGGTTAGTTATTGTTGTCTAACATTATGAAAACAGATCTTTGGTTGAGATCTCACCTCCCTTAACACGTTCACATGATTGAAGTCACTCTAACTTTTCCCCTCTGTTTCTCCTCTATTGGGTTGTTATAAGAAGATGGGAGGCAATTTCTGAAGGAGGCAGAAACCCAGGAGGTTAAGGTTATGTGTTTGATGACTTACATCAGTGGGAGGCCAAAGTCATCATTTTGAAATCCTCTAAGACAGTAAGCTTTTCCTCTATTCTGTAGCCACAAGCTGCATTTCTGACCAAGGCCAGCTGTTTCCTGAATCCCTATCATTGCTTATACTAAGAATTGCTCAAGAATAAGAGGAGAATTCAACCAAAATTCATTTCCAAGACTTGGAAATATTCATCAGCAGTGTTGCCTTGGTTTGGGAAGGACTCCATGTTAAGGTAATGATTATTTACTGGGTAGGTCCTGTTTAATCACAGTATATTTTGTGTTACATTTAATGGAACCCTCATTAGTGAGATCATAAATCTGTTGCCACTGGTATCTGTTCCTCACAAAATACTATTGTGGTTTCTGGTATTATTGATCATCTTTTTTGAAATATTGTATTTTCAACTTCTTCCATTCAAAAATAAATTTTTTCTAAATCGTGACTATAGCAGGTATTTTAAAAATACACATAACACCTAGCATTCCCCACAAAGATATTAAATAATTTTTAAAGGCTTCTTTTTTCAAAAGGGATATTCAGCCCTTTTCAATGTTCCTCTCCCAGAAGGCGAGAGTTTCTTTGTATCCCCAGGATTCAGAATAGTGCCTGATACATAGTAGATAATTAATACCTATCTACATACTGATTGACAAAGGTGGGGTATAGAAACATCCCAGATAAAAGGTCCAACTCAGTCTTCCATACCAAATAGGTATCCACTTGATGGATAGGATAGCAAGGTGGCATAATGAATATAGTTTCAGACAGGGAGTCAGGGAGATCTGAATTCAAATCCAGTCTCAGACACTAGCTGTGTGGTGCTGGGTAAATCATTTAACTCTCTTTTCCTCAGTTTCCCCATCTGTAAAATGAACTGGAGAAACCACTCCACTATCTTTACCATGAAAACTCCCAAATAATCAGAGTCAGTGATGATGGAAACGACTGAACAACAACCAACTACAAAAGGGTTTTTATTGTGTCTCTATGTTTGTGTTTAAGTTAATTTATTTTCTGTTCTATCTGTTGCAAGATGAGTTCTGAAGTGGTTGAGTACAAGAAATATAGAAGTGCACTTAGAATAAGGAGGTTTTAATGATATGTCATACAAGTATTCTTTGGTCAAAGGGGAAAGGGAAAAGAAAGTCAATTCTCAGAATACTAATATCTCCCAAATACTTCTAACTTGGAACATAACAATAAGAACCAAAAAATTCCAAGACCTTGATGGGGGCAAGAAAGGTCTATACAAAGGCATAAAGGTAGGAGATAGAATGTTGTATGTGGGGAACAGCAAATAGGATGGTTTGGTTGGAATGTAGAATGTTTGATAAGTGATGTTTTAGGGTGTCTAGGGCCTGAGTCAGGAGTACCTGAGTTCAAATTCAGCCTCAGACACTTAATTACCTAGCTGTGTGGCCTTGGGCAAGCCACTTTACCCCATTTGCCTTACATAAAAACCTAAAAAAAATGAAGAGTTGCAATCTATTAACAACAATATGAAAGAATACTACAAATCAGTATTAATGAGAGAAATGCAAAGCAAAATAACTGAAATTTCACTCACTGCAAATTTGAGAGAATATAAAAAAATTATAGCAGTGCATTTTGTGGTCTCAAAGAACTAGAAACAGAATAAATGCCTATTGATTAGAAAATGGCTAACAATCATATTAGGTAAATGTGGTAGACTATCATTGTGTTTTAAGAAACAACAAATGGAACACATACATAGAATCAAGGAAAGACATTAACTGATGTGATATGATGATATAATGTATTGATATATTAACTGATGTAAAGTGAAGTTATCAGAGTCAAGAAAGCAATGCACACAATGATCTCAACAAAGTTACAAAGTACAAGGTTGGTCCTAAAGAAACTATGTGAGAAGATATCTCCCTCTCTTCCTCTGCAGAAATGGGAAGACCATGGACTTGGAATACTGCAGATATTTTCATACTTTTTAGGAAAACATATTGATTACTTTTGAGATTTTTTTCATTTTTTGAAATATTATAAGACAGAGGTTCTTAATCTGGAGTTTGCGAACTTTACATATTGTATTGCCATTTACATATATATATATATATATCTGATAACTATTTCAATATTAGTAGTTTTCTTTGTAGTAGTATGTATTTTATTTTACACATTTAAAAGCAATATTCTGAGTAAGCTACACCAGATTTCCACAAAATACAAAAGTTAAGAGCACTCTTATAAGAGATATTTCTTTAGGAGAGGGGAGGGAGGAAGAGAGGGAGATAGGTATAGGGGAAAAATCTAGATATAAAAAACAAAAGATGCCAACAAAACTTTATACACACACACACACACACACACACACACACACACACATACACACACACGCACACAGTGAAGAATTATGTAGACAGAGCTGATTGATGATCCCCTGGGAAAAAGAATGACCATCTAGTGAAAACTATGGAGAACTATAGAAGGTATAAGCTTTATAGCTAACAAAGCTCAATAATAGAAAGGGTCTTGATAAACAAATATGACCTAATAGGCATAAATTGTGAGAAAAGCAGTACAGTGGAGGTATTTAAAGGTTCTGTAGAGATAAGCACCCACAGTTTTCTCTTTCTTTTACTTTATTTCTCATGAGGTTCTATATTTTTGTAGGGGAGGGGGGTATAATGTTTACTCTTAAACAAGACTATTTTAGTTATGTATAAATAAATTCATATTAACCAAAAAAAAAAAAGAAACCAAGGATGGGAATTCAGGGAAGCATGGAAGGATTTGCATGAACTGATGCTGAGCAAGATGAGCAGAACCAGAAAAAATATTGTACACCCTAATGGCAACATGGGGATGATCATCATCCTTGATGGACTTACTCATTACATCAGTGCAACAATCAGGGACAATTGTGGGGTATCTGCGATAGAGAATGCCATCTTTATCCAGAGAAAAAATTGTGGAGTTTGAACAAAGACCAAAAACTATTACCTTCAATTTAGAAAAAAAAAAACTCATTATCTTATTGTGTAATTTTGCTGTCTCTTATACTTTATTTTTCTTCCTTAAGAATATGATTTCTCTTTCATCACATTCAACTTAGATCAATGCATACTGTGGAAACATTGTAAAGACTAAGAGCCTGCTTTCTGTGGGGGGTGGGGTGGGGGGAGGGAAGCAAGAATAGGGGTAAAATTGTAAAACTCAAAATAAATAAAATCTTTCATTGAGATAAATACCAACAAGGGAAGACCAGCCTCTAGATACCTTCTGCTAGAATCCCACTTAAAACAATGTGATAAATAAGTAAAACTATACTGCCTTCTGAGAGTGCCTTTTCAATTCACTTCTCAAAATTATTTATATATTTTTGTTTGCAAGTCTTCTTTCCCATTAGAATGTCAGCTCCTTAAGCACAGAGACTATTTCACTTTTATTCTCAGTTCTTAGAAGAGTTATGAACACATAGTAAATGTTTAATAAATGTTTGTTGCTTTCTTGATTGATTAATAAATTCTCAAAGAAGGAAGAACCCTTAGAGGCCATGTACCCTATGGAGCAGTTTCAAAACCCCTGATAAATTTCTTCTCCAGTGATAGGGAAGTAGCCATTTTTTGAAGTAACCCAATCTGTTTTTAGATAGCTCCAATTTTTAAGGAGGGTTTGTTTACATTCAGTTCCATTCAGCCCCTCCATTGTTTCTGGTTACCTCTAGGGACAAGCAAAACAAGTCTAATCTCTATTTCATATCACAACCCTGCAAAGATCTGAAGACAGTTTTCAGAGAACTTTCTCTTCTCTGGCTCACCACACCCAGTTTCTGCCACTTATTCTCATAAAACATGATCTTCAACCTCCCAGCATCAAGATGTCCTTGTGCATGGGAATTGGCTTGTCAATGACATCCTTACCCCAGGCATCTTGAGACACCTCTCAATCCACCCAGTTATTGCTTGCAAAGTCATCTGTATCTCTTGCTGTGGAAACAGTGATCAAATTAATATTACCCAGGTATTAAGCAAGGACCATTGTTTCTCTAAAGAACCACAGTGGACTGCCCAATGATTCCGTGAACCATTCTTGAGACACTTGCCTGCTCCTTTCTCTTACTGCTGCTTCTCTATATGTGGTTTCCAATTTTTAGAATGTAACCTCCTTGAAGACAGCGACTATCTTTTCTCTCTTCAGTATCTAGCAGTATCATCCATTTAGACACTTAATAAATATCTGTCTATTCTATTCTGAAGTCCTTTTCACAGAGACAGTGAGTGCAGATCACTATATCTATACGTCACCAGACCCAACATCTGCTTCCAGTTACAAATTCTGTGTCCCTCACTTTTCTATAAATGTGAAGGTTTTTTTCCTTCTTCTCTCTCTTTTCATTCAGTCTCATTTTTGAGCCAAAACAACTTAAAGTACTAAAAGCCTATTGGGTTTCTTAACCATGAGCAGACTTACACAATCTAGGCTTTTAGCCAGCTATCTAAACTTTGTTGACCTATGCTAAAAGGTTAAGCATTTCACAGAGTTTTGATTTCCCTACCCCCTCTTTTTCAATCCCTGCCTTGGACATAAATGTCTTTTTTTTTTTTATCAAGAAAAGGAATAACTATTAACATGCTGGATAAACACTCTTTCAACCATTACACAATGACTAAAAAGGTGTTAAAAACAAACACACAAATGATCATTCCATTTTACTCTTTAATCAGTGACTGAAAATGTACTAGCCACTTCAGCTGATCTGAACATAAGATGCTACAGATTTATATCCAGTACTTAGCACACATTTCCAAACACTTCTATTTCAACAGAATTTTCTTGAAAAATATGAAGTGGAAATAAATCATAATGGGTCTAAATTGGAGGGAAATGAAAAACACAACTTCTTACCAAGGCCTCTTTGTCTTTCTTGGTCCAAAATTTAAAAAGTCTTTTGCTTATTTCCTGGAACACCAGATGTCCACATCACTATGAGGAAGGTAACTTTGGAACCCACTTTCACACTTTGGAAAGAAAAGAAAACAGAAAAGAATGACTGGACTCATAGATGTAAATATGCTAAGCTAGGAGACCTAGAACTCATTAGATAGCATCCAGCTCTTAAAATGGATATTATTGCTTATATGATATTGGCACAAGACACAGGAAGCTGCATCTTAAAATCAATAAACATCAAGCTTTATTAAACATCTTCTATATGCCAGTAATATAAAGAAATTTTTAAAAAGTCTTTCCTTAAAGGAGCCTACATTCTAATTGGAAAGATAATATGCATATAGATATAAATAAAATATATGCAAACAGAATGAACAGGGATTGGGGGAAGAGATGTTGGCATCTAATCAAATAAGGAAAGTCACAGAAAAGTAAAAAGAGACCTTGATCTGAAGTCAGAGGACCTGAATTTAAATTCCATCTTCATTATTGAGTAGCTAAATATGGTAGCTATATTTTGGTAGATCATTTAACATTTCTTTATCTCAGGAAAATACACAAGATAAATGATCCATTCTAGCTAAAAATTTTATGATCTCTTGGGTGTTCTCTGATCCATAACTTCATTGGAGGCAAATGTGATTAGGGTTAGGGTCTGAAGAATTCAGTCTTGCTATTGGTTTTGTTTACCTAGGAAAAAATCTTCTCTTGAGTCAACTAGGCAGTAAAGTTAAAGAATGCTGGGCTTGGAATCAGGAAGACCTGAGTACAAATCCTGTATCAGATATTTGCTTGAGTATGTTACCCTGAGAATGATACCTAATCTCCTTCAGCCAGTAAAATGGGAATAATTCTAGCATACATATAAGAATAATAATACTAGGGTTGCTTTGAGGATCAAAAGTGCTTTATACAATTTAAAGTACTATGTAAATTCCAAGTTATTGAGCTATTATTATTTAATATTTTAATTTTCTCTAATTATATGTAAAAACAATTCTTAACATTCATTTTTTTTGAAGTTTTGAGTTCCAAACTCTTTCTTTTTTAATCCTTTCCTTTTTTCTTATCCTTCATCCCCAAGAAAATTAGCAAACTAATAGATTATTATTGTAGCTGTTATTATTATTATTATCATTAAAATTTGATTCAGCATAATCACTGACAAAAAAAAGACAGTGACTCCAGTACTCAGTCAAAAATAATGATAGTAATAGCTTGCATTTATATAGTGCTTCAAGGTTTGCAAAGTATTTTACAAATATTACCTCATTTGATTCTATTGCTATTATTATCCCATTTTAGAGAAGAGGAAATTGAAGCAGACAGAGAATATGTGACTTATCTAGGGTCACTTAGTAAAGTTTCTGAGGTTGGATTTTCACTCTGTCCTTCCTGACTCCAAGTTCAACACTCAACTTGCTATTTAGAAGCCTAAAATTTCAGATCCTGTTCATAGTAGACACATTAAATGTTTGCTAAATTGATCATGTATCACCTCATTTGGAAATGCTTTTCTCATTTAGGATTTAAAGCTCAAAGTAGTCAGAGGTTATTTATTTGAATTCCTCCTTACGCTTTACCTCTATTTTACAAAAAAAGAAAATTAAGGAGATTCTTGTAGTAAACAGTAGATCAAAGATATAGACTCAGATCCTATACTTCAAACTTCAATACTTAGTGTACTCCAGACTATTCCAATTCCAAACAGTTTCCTAAAGGGAAAAATTTTCTGTACATATCATCTGATTCTTAACACGTCAAAATAAATCATGGGAAGCTATCTGAAAGACTATTAAAATTTTAAGAGTTTAATAATAGCCTTAATTTGAGCAATATAAGCACATTTTTCCTTTTTGCTCAGCAAATGACCAGTTTCATTCACTAGACTGAAAAGAAAACATGCTGTCAAAGAAATTAAGAGAAGAAACAAAGCTGATAAATGGAGAAGATGTAATCACATTCCAGAACCCAAACTAGGGCAAGGCAACCTAGGCTTTGACCCAGAGTACCAAAACTTATAAGACACTAGTAGTACTTGTACTCTTTTATCAGACAGAAACAAGTGAGCTTAGCACCTAATTAGGGAAGAATCATTATTTAGAAGAGGAAACTATCAGAGAGAAGCATTCTCTGATAGTATTCCCTTGGTGAGCTCTTCCAGAACCCAAGTCTACCCTATTCACCCCTTTAGCAGAAGCTTTTCCAGTCTTGCTGCATGACTGGGTCTTCGCTCATTGAGCCTGGCATCCCAGGATCTCTCTGCACATGTCCTGAGGGCAGAGATCTCCTGTAGCACCTCTGTTACTCTTACCCCTCCTATGGCTTGTATTCAACTGAATAACTGATTTTATCTTTGGTATTTGCCCTTGCTGCAGGCACAGTTACAGTACCTGCCCCAGAGGCCAGAATTGTTATGCATGGTTCTGTCCTCTTTACTTTCCCTGAAGTATTATAGGGATTTCTGATTGGTAGGGGAGAGCATGAGTGGAATTGCTAGGACATTTGAGTACTCAGGGGAATCAGAGTCCAGGTTTTTCAGCTATTTCTGATCCAGCAGCCCTGGAAGTTGGCCTTTTTAAACCTTAGACAATTTTGTTCCTATGGTGTAGTCAGTGGGGACAGGGGAAAGAGAGAGAGACAGAGAGAGACAGAGAGAGACAGAGAGAGACAGAGAGAGAGAGACACAGAGAGAGAGACAGAGAGATAGCAAAACAGACAGAGAGAGAGAGATAGGCATAGAAGGAGAGGGAGAGAGAGAGAGAGAGAGCCAGAGTGAGAGACAGAGAGACAGAGACAGAGAGAGAGAGAGAGAGAGAGAGAGAGAGAGAGAGAGAGACAGAGAGACAGAGAGACAGAGAGACAGAGAGACAGAGAGAACCAGAGAGAGCACCAGAGAGATAGCAAGAGAGAGAGATAGCAAGAGAGAGAGAGAGAGAGAGAGAGAGAGAGAGAGAGAGAGAGAGAGAGAGAGAGAGGAGATTTAGGGAAGGGAAAATGCAGAAATGTCTATCAGAGATAAAAAGTAGAAGGCCAAGATAAATGACAAAAATTGCTAATCATTTCACTATACAGAGAAAGCTATTTTCTTAAATCTGATAATAACTAAGGTAAAGAGCTAAATATTCCAAAGTCTTGCTTATAAATAATAGGTGATAGTAAATAAACAAAGAAAATAATAAGCAATAATAATAGCATTTCAAGTTTGCAAAAAAATAACATATGCTCTCTCATTTAATCTTCAAGACAACTCTAGGAAGTAGATGTTCTTGTTATCTCTGTTTTGCTTTTGAGATTCAGTCATTTTCCTTTGTATCCAACTCTTCATGACACCATTTGGGTTTTTGGGTTTTTTTTTTTTTGGCAAAGGTCCTGAAGAGATTTGCCAGTTCCCTTTCCAGTTTATTTTATAGGTGAATTAACTGAAGCAAACAGGATGAAGTGATTTGCTCAAGGTCACATGGCTAATAAAAATCTGAAACTGTATTTGAAGTTAGGAAGATGAATCTCCTGTCTTCCAGCTTGGTATTTTATTTACTGCATTACCTAGCTGCTTTTCATTCCTCATTTTATAGATGAGGAAACTGAGGCAAATAGAATTGAGACATGAAGTAAGTATCTGAAGTGGGATTTGAACTTGTCTCTTCTGACTTCAAGCCCTAGCTACCCACTGTATCATTTAGCTGTCTCTGGGAATATGGGAATATACACACACCTTTATGCAACAATTCATTGTAGCTTAGTGAATATCACTTCAGAGAAATAAATATTTATTTAGTTTCTAGTCAATTCAATTATGAAATTGGGATAATGATGATAAAATTAAAAACAGCCTCCAGCCACAAGAAGCTTAATGTTCTCCTGTGAACAACACAGCATGTACCCAAAGAAGTCAGAAGGAAGCATATACACAGGACTTTCAAGAAATTGAAACAAAGGCAGCTGAGATCTGAATTGAAAAAAAAATTAGGAAAAGGAGAAGGGAGGGGATGCATTCCAGGTAATTCTGGGGATAATTGATGTAAAGACATAGAAACAGAAAATGAGCTTAGTATGTGGGGAGCAATTAATGGTCTAGTTTGACTGAAAAAAAGCATGTATTAGAGAGAATAATTAGAAATGAAATTGGAGATGTAGGTGGAAGACAAATTGTGGAAAGCTCTACAAATCAATCTGATGGAGACCCAGGATGCAGCATATGTTATCATCTCAACTACCACCTCACCAGTGTAGAAAGCCCAGATACTTAAACCCAAGAAGCTAGGGAAGAGCAGTGCTCTTTAGACCATAAGACCATAATTTCTAATTTGGTCTATCATTATCCAGAGAATCAGCCTTCAAGGAAATGTTACATACTGCAGAACATGTGAAATAATATCACTAATACATTTTTGGTGATCTATGAGCTTGTCCAACCATTCTGCAAAGAAATTTGAAACTATGCTCAAAGGGCTATAAATCAATACCTTTACTAGGTATATATCCCAACAAAATCATAGAAAGGGAAAAGGACCCACGTGTACAAGATTATTTGTAGCAGCTCATTTTGTGGTAGAAAAGAATCAACAATTGAAGGGATGACCATTAATTGAGGAATGACTGAACAAGTTGTGGTATATGATTGTGATGGAATACTATCATGCTATAAGAAATGACTAGGGGTATGGTTTCAGAAAAATCTGGAAAGATCTGTGAATTGATGCAGAGGGAAATTAGCAGAGTCAGAAGAATATCATACACAGTAAAAAATATTATAATGATAATCAACTGTGAAAGATTTAACTACTCTGATCATTATAATGACTAAAGACAATTTCATGATAAAAGATGCTATTCACTGCCAAAGAGAGAACAGATTAACTCTGAGTGCAAATTGAAATACAATTTTTCCATTTCTTTACTTTTCTTGCTTTTTTTTCAAAATGGTTAATATTGAAATATATTTTGCATAATTTCACATGTGTAAATAATATATTGTTTGCCTTCTCAATGGGTATGGAAGGAGTTGGAGGGAGAGAATTTAAAACTGAAAAATTTTTAATGAATATTAAAATAAATAATCAATAAAAATGTGATCTAACAATGATATCATTACAGTTGTAACTTCTACTTTGGCAGCACCAGAGCCAATGAAGACCTAGAAGGAAAATTCTCACCATTGTAGGCATTGGCAGAGTCATAAGATTAACATCCAAACTGTATGTGTTTTTATCCAAGGAAACGGCATTAAAGACATATTATCAACTATTTTGCTCTTACACTCTAAGGAACATAGGGTCTTTTAATTTAATTTAAAGCTAAAAACTCCTATACATATTGTCTTCATTAGAATTTGAACTCCTTACTAAACCCAAAGGGCAATAAAACTGTGCTTGCCTTTGATTCAACAATACCACAACTAGGTCTGTATTTCAAAGAGATCACAAAAAAGAGTAAAAACCATATATGTAAAAAAATATTTATAGCAGCTCTTTTTTGTAGTGGCAAAGAATTGGAAATTGAGGGATTGCCCATGAATTGGGGAATGACTGAAGAAATTTGATATATGAATATGATGGAGAACTATTGTTTTGTAGAAATCATGAGGGACAAGACTTGAGAGAAAAAAGCCTGGAAAGACTTATATGAACTGAGACTGAGTGAAATGAGCAGAACCAGAAGAATATTGTGTACACTAACAGCAATATTGTGTGATGATCACCTATGATGCACTTACTCATCTCAGTAGTACAATAATCAAAGACAATTCTAAAGGACTTGTGACAGAAAAAAATATAATCCAGCTCCAGAGAAGGATCTATGGAGTCTGAATACAGTCTAAAAGTTACTATTTTCAATTTTTAAAATTATATATATATATATATATATATATATATATATATATATATATATAATGATTTATTCTCCTCTCAAGGTTCCCCCCTTTTTGATTTGATTCTTCTTTCACAACTTGATTAAAATGCTTAACATAGTTATACATGTTTAACCTATATTAGATTGCTTTTTGTTAGGGGTTAGGGGTAGGCAAGAAAGGGAGGGGGGAAAATGTGAAATTTAAAACCTTACAAAAATGATTTTTGAAACTGTCTTTCCATGTAGCTGGAAAAATAAATACATAAAATATTAAAATACAAAATTTGTGTTTCTTGAAAGAAGGCATTATCTTCACTTTTCTATTCATATTCCCAAACTTTTACTCTTGTAAGTGATTATTAAATAATTTTTAAAATTTGTTCATTAATTATTTATCTTAGTAAGCATAAGGAGCTATTGAGGATTTTTGAGTAGAGCAACAAAATAATCATACCTATAATTTGAGAATTGTAATATCATAGTTGAGTGGAAGTAAGATGAGAAAGAGGTAAGATTTGAAAAAAAAGGAGATCAGAGATCAATTAAGTTATTGTTAATCATGTCAATGATCATATGCATTCCACCTAAACCTAATTATATGAGAAGGAATGAAACATCTAAAAACTCCCTTATTTTAATTACAAAGAGAAAAAATAATTACTATAAATATTGGGGGAGAGTTCCTTTTCCTTTTGTATTTATTGTATTTTGTATTTTTTTGTTGCTTGCTTTTTTAACAATATTCTAAGATTGTGAACCTTAATCAAAGAAAGTGGATGAAGAAAACACATAGACTCAATTCTTTATTCAATATTATTCTTTTACACTTTAATCAGTTTTACCCAATAAGACCAATCTTTATTCTCTTAGATTGCAAGGCCCATGTTTTCATCAAGGTGAAAATAGCTGCTCATTGAAGAAACTGCAGGAAAGAGCCTTAAGATAAGCCTCATGAAATGTGACCTGAGGATATTCTTACTGTCCTAACTCCTATCCCAACAGTGTGGGCAGATCATGATTTCCATAAAGGATCCATTAAATAGGAAACTTGAATCTCTTGGGGTTTGCCAAATTTCAGAAATACTGTAATAAGTCAGCTTTGTATGATACCCTAGGTACTATAATGCAAGCCTGAAGGATAGTTCAAGAACTTTTATTCTTATTTTACAGATAAGGAAACTGAAGTTAGGTACTCACATAAGTGGTGAATATGAGAGCCAAGATCTTGATTAATGGGAAGCCAGTGGACCTGATTTTGCTTTTTTCTATCATATCATGATAATTTTTCAAGGCCGCATTATGGAACACAGGATCAAGTTGAATATAATGACCTTTAGAACCCTTTGCCAGAAATATTTCTATGGCAATGTTTCTTAAAGTAAAATCCTCAAACATCTTCTAAGTAGTTACCTGGCTTTGACTTTTGTAATAGCGAAGTTTATAATATGGAAATATTTATACTTTTGTTCTTAGTATGAATAAATAATAATGTAAGGAGTTTTATTTGAAAAACATACAATCAGATTGAGCCTCACTTATCAAATTAAAATTGAATCCTGAATTTATCCTGAATTCTGAAGACATTTTGGGTGTAGTCTTTTTTCCCCTACTGAGAACTACATCTGGGGCACTAGCTACAAGATTTACAAAACCTGAACTCTTGGTTTCCCTTCTTATATTTACCAATATCATCTCTACTTAGGTTAGTAGTAGAAGGAGTTCATCAAATCTCATTTCCTGTTCCCACATAATTTTGATATTTTTTTGGGGGGGCAGCTGTAGCCTAAGAAAATGAATGACTTTTTTCTTTAATTTTTGTTTAATGGAAGAGGACCTAACAAAAAAGTAATTTAATTATTATTGGTATATCAGATGGACGGAAACACCCTCTGCCAATGCAGGTCAGCTAAATTTTTGAAAATCAGAGGTTAAATGACATTAGGATCATTTGGACAGTATATGTAATGGCCAGACTTAAACCTAGGTGTCTGGCCTTAAGGTTGGCTTTTCAGCTAGCGAGAACAGGGAGAGTATAGACATACACGCACACACACACACACACACACACACACACAAACACACACACACAAACAAACATATAAAGACACAATTTTTAATTTTATAGAATAGAACATTTCCATAACATAGTGTATTTTTTAAAAAGATGATTGCGTGTGAAACTGCTAATCTATTGTGCACATCTTGCTATTCATTTTAAATATAAAATAAAATTATCTCGTAAATTTTTTTTTCTTTTTCCTTCCCCCTGACCTAGAGGTGGCTATAAGTATTAGAAAAAAAAATTAAAAATTCATTTGGAAGAGTAAAAAGTCAAAATATCAAAGTAAATCATAAAAGATACATACACATGCACATATATATATCATGTTATATTATGAAAGTGATATGTACGTGTGATGTTTATATATATATATTTAATTTATCATTTAGATTTATCCTTTGTGTTCCTTAAATGTGAGATTATGTTTAACATTTTAATTCTTTGAGTCAAAGTAATGTTCCACATATAAATATTTTCTTTTATCACTAGACACCATTTTCATGCTATTTTAATGACAGTCCTCATCAGTTTTACAAGAAGTCCAACAAAGAACATGAGTCAATAGCATGATCTTGAGTTATTACTACTAATACTATACAAAATGGTGAGGAAGAAAAATTTGGTCTTTGGAAAACTCCTACTTCCCTATAAATATCCTCCTTCTTCCCTGGTCACATTCTTTTTTTAAAAAAAATATTATTTTTAATTTATGAAATAAAATAAGCATTTCCATAATGTAGTAAAATAAAAAATTGATGGCTGCACATGAAATTGCAAATCTATTATTTACAATTTGTTATTCCTTTTAAATATATAACAAAATTACTTTGTAAATTTCCTCTTTTTTCCCTTTTTTCCTACCTCCTTCCCACCCTAGAAATTGCAATGATTACACATACACATATACACAAACACATACGTACAATTATTCTATACCTACTTCTATTTATCAGCTCTTGCTGGTTGCAGATTGTATCTTAATATCGATTCTCAAGGGGCTTATACTTTTTCCTCCTTACTTCCCATGTTTTCAACTAATTCTTCCTTCAAGTATTAATGAAGAATATTGAAAGTATGACTCTTCCTGCCTATCTATCTGCTTTTGTGGAGGTGATTCCTTGAGGCTAGAAATCTATTGAGAACATGACCTCGCCTCCTCATTCTCTGCTCACTCCTATGTTAAGAAAAAACTAGATAATGATGATATTGATGTGATGATAATAGCTGACATTTATATAGTATTGAAGTTTTACAGAGTATTTACACTGATTCTTACAACAATCCTATGATTTAAATAGTACAAGACTTTGTTAACTTCAATTTAAAGAAGAAAAAAAAAAACATGAGACCACAAGAGGTAAAGGCACATAACAAATGAGTGGCAAAACTAGGATTCAGTTTTGTTCTCTTAAAGCCAACTCCGATCCACTTTTTCAGTTATCACATTGCACTAGACTTGAAGTTAAATAAATTATGTCTCAACCTCTGTTCTGTCCTTTAGAAACATTAAGCAAGATATCTAAATTGTTTATCTCTAAAATGGAAATGAATAATAAAATCTCTAGGATGTGTTGAGATACAGCTAAATAAGGAAAGGAGATTATTAAATTTTTAGTTTCACCATTTACAACTCAGAAATAAGGAAATGTTACAATCTGGGGCTTGAATTTTTGTTTTGTTGATTATTTCAGCTTAGGAAAGTGACAGGTGACAGAGAAAACATTTTTAATGTAGATTGAAGTTAAAAAGTGTATTCTGCTTTTCTCTCTCCAGCCAGAATCATTTAACATTTACCAGCATGACCCTGCTTCCAAACAAAATTGTTGATTAGATTAGATCAAATGAGATAATGTATATGAAAAGACTTTGTAAATTGCAAAGCTGTCATAGCTAAGAAGATAGTCTGAAATTAAATCACGTAAATTCTAAATTAACTTTTCTGAAGACTTTTTTTCTGGACCTGAGGTATGCTCTCAGTGAAGAATATCCATTTTCCAAGGCAGGTCAGCATTTTAAATCTGAGAGAACTTTTTAGGCATTGGGAAGGTAAATTACTTGTTCAGGGACATTTAAAGAAGTTGAATTCCATACTCTCCTTAGAATGTAAATCCCTCAAATAATTAGATAAAGCATGGTTCAACCAAAGAGCCTTACATTTACAAGGGGAGAGGAGCTGAAGGAGAACAGGATCTACAGAATTCTTTCCAATCACACCAATGCCCTCTCTGGCTACTTCTCAGCAGTCAAGGTAGGAAGCAAGCACTTTTGCTAGAATTAAGGATTTGAAATGATTAAAAAGACTTGGGTCCACATTGGTCCTCAGACATTTACTAAATGTGTGACCCTAGGCAAGTCACATAACTTCTGTAAAATGGGAATCAAATGAGATAACATGCTATAAAGTATCTTAAAGTGTTATTTAAATGTTATAATCATATTATTTGCAGTAAAAATTCCTAATTAAGCTATCTTTTGTTCCATGCTTCAGAAAAAAAAACTGACCAACAGCTTCCCAAAATTGTACATGTGACTGTATTAAGTGAAGAAACATTTAATTTATAAAGAAATGGGTTTAGATTTATATTTGGTGGTTGTCATCAGCTCTTTAACACAAATGCTCCTGCGAGTAAGTTTGGGGCACCACCATAAATCTGAAGCTTAAAGAAAAGGGGCGGGGAGGGGGGGAGTAGAAATTCTAGCTAAGTTTTTGTTTCCAAAGAACTCTAAATCATTTCAATGCTTTTTGATGATTCAGTCTTAAATTATAACCCTATTCGTTTATCTTCTCTTTACCTTCATTTTCCCTCCCCCATCTTTCCACTTTATCTTGATTAATTCAATTCAATTCAATTCAATTCAATTCAATTCAATTCAATTCAATTCAATTCAATGTTTGTTAAAGTCTTACTACATGCAAGAGTTTGTGCCAGTTTGATGAATAAAACAAAGGGTTTATGATCCCCATTAGAGCATCTATTATTTGTCTGATCCTACCCCTTCCCCTCTCACCATGTCTTCTGTCAAAAACTACTTTAATTCACAGACTGCTTAACCTCTTTCTGGTCATACTAATATCCCTCCCTACTTTAGTACTTATCAGGGATGATTATTTTTAGTATTAGCAATGTTGTTGTCTCTTTTAATTTGCTTATATTGACTTGCCCTGTTCAATTGGAAGTGTATCAAAGGGAAAGGTAGTGTCTATTGCTACAACAATATAACAATCTAATATTCCAAATCATTAGTAATAAGGATTTCAAATCATTAATAAGAAAAATGCAAACAAGAATAATGTTGATTTTTAACCCACACCCAGAAAATTGGAAAAGAAGACAAAAGATCAGGATACTCAAGGTTCAATTGGTTTAATATATATATATATATATATATATATATATATATATATATATATATATATATATATATATATATATATTGTCAGTGGAGATTGAATTGGTTTAGTCATTCTAGAAAGCAATTTGTAATTGGGGGCAAAGATGACTAAAGTGTCCATGACCACTGCTAGGCATTTACCCAAAAGTAAATTATTGTCTAAAAGAAAAATCTCATATATACCAAAACATTTATAGCAGCACTTTTTTATATAACAGTAGTAGCAGAAGCAAATGTGAAAATAAATTGAGAGTTCTAGGAAATTGAAGATAAGCTATAAATTCAGTTGAGAAATGGTTAGACAAGTTGTGATAAATAGGGGAATTAGAATATAACTGTTTTGTGAGAGTCAATGAGAGAGACAGATGAACAGATTCAAATTAAAGTCAACAAATCTAAGAAGCAATATAGACAATTACTAAAACAATGTAAATTGGAAGAACAATAATGAAACATTTTAAAATGTTGTGAAATCATCATAATCAAGCTTGGCCCCAAAGAAGAGATATGAAAAAGAAAGCCCTTTGTATGGATTTGTAGGGATGAGGTACTATAGAATATCATGATATGGAACACTATATATAAATTTTTGGTATAATGATGGTTTTGTAGGTAGAATATTGAACCTAAAGTCAAGAAAACAATGTCAAATATGACCTCAGATACTTCCTAACTCTGTCACTTTGGACAAGACTCTTTCTGTTTCACTTTCCTCCTTATCTGTAAAATGTGGATAATCATAGCACCTACTTCCTAGGATTTTTATGAAGATTAAAATGAGATAACATTTATAAAGAGTTTTGCAAACTTTAAAGCACTATATAAATGCTAGCTATTATTATTAGTTAGTTTTCTTAATTGTCCCCCCCCCCCACTTTTAAAATTCTGAGAGGGGCAATTGGATGGATACACTGAGAAATATAGGTAATGTAAAAACAGAGGTTCTGATTTGTTAAGTGACAAAATCCAGGATATCTAGAGTCATATGAAAAAATGGTCCATAGATTGATAAATTAGAAAAATCCAATTAAAATAATTCTGACATTCCTTTTTATATTTAGCAGAGTGGAAAAGATGAAAAAAAGAGGAAAATGATAAATGATGAAGTTGCTCTAGAAAATAAAAGTGGACTTGTGAGATGGGTAAAAACATTCTGGAAAGTAGTTTGGAATTATATACAAAAATCTTATTAAATGACTAGGTCTATAACTCAGAGTAATCAAAGAGGAAAAAAAATCCTTTATGTGCAAAAATACTTATAGAAGTTCTTTTTGTGGTGACAAAAACCTGGAACTAAGGGAATATCTATCAACTGAGGAATATCTTGGAAGAATTTAGAAAATAAATGATTTCAAAATGACATGGAAAAACTTATTTGAACAGATGCAGAGAGAAATTAACAGAACCAGAAGAGCAATTTATATTAATAAGTACTGTAAAAATGAACAATATTAAGGACTTAGGTAAACTGATAAAGAATGAAGTAAACAGAGTCAAGCAGATCATTTATGTAGTAACAACCCTATAAAAATACACACAACTGTGAAAGCTGTAGAAACAATGATTGAATCAATCACTACTCATGATTACAGAGGAATGATGATGAAAAGTGATAATTTATTGCATTGAGGAAATGAATTTAAGAAGCAGAATGAGATACGTTTTTGTATACAAACATTGAGGGAATTTATTTTCATTAAGTATGCATATTTGGCATGAGAAATGTCTTTTTTTCTTTCTTTTAATTAGATGAGAGGAAGGGAAGATAAAAATAGATTTCTGTTATTTTTAATAGCAAGGTGGGAGGAGTGAGAGGTGCTAGAGATATGGTACATGTACTGTATTATTATTATTTATTAGTTTTACTTAACTGTTTAACTTTGGTATAAGAGATCTTCTGAAAAGGGAGTAATCTATGAATGTTTGGAATGTAAAAACAAAACACAACAATAGAACTTATTAAAAAAGATGATAACAAAGACTATCAATATACAGAACCCTCTGAGATGCATTGTCCAAATTCAGAACACATAAACTGACAGGATCAGTTGTTACATATGGGACTTCTGTGACAGATACAGCAACAAGAGCAGCATCAACAATTGCAATTCAACTTTTATATATTCATCCTTTAAAGAACTATCTACATAATGACAAATACTATTCACCTTCAGAGTGCAGATTGAAAATCTACTTTTTTTTACTTCCTTTTTTTTTGCAACATGCTTAATATGGAAATATGTTTTATATGACTTCCCATGTATAATTGATATCATATTTCTTGCCTTCTCAATGGGTGGAGGAGGGACTGAAAACAGAGAATTTGGAACTCAAAAAATTTTTAAATGAATGTTTTAAGTAAATTATATTTTTTCAAAAACAAGGAATTAGCCTCAATCACAATATAAAAAAATGTTGATTCTCAAGAGGTCATTTGAAGCCCAAGTCAAATAAAACTCATCTAATAATCATCTCTGTCTCTGAACTCTATTACCTTCCTTGTAACATTTCACTATGAAATCATATTCCAGTCACTAAGAAATCTGGCATGTTAAAGATGAAGGAATTTTAGAAAAAACTTCTAGTCTAGGTATTCTCAACCCTTTTGTATCATAAATTCTTTTGTTAGTCTATGAAGACCACTTCTCAGAATATTGCTATTCATCATTGAGGGAAATGTTAAATTTTATCTAAATGTTAGTGAAAATTGAGAAGAAATTTTTCCCATTCAAGTTCATAGACCTCTTGGGGACCTTGGATGTTAAGTTAAGACCTCTTCATTTTTATGGATTGGAAAACTCAGTGAGGCTCTATCTCTAATGCTTTCATATTTATGTGAATTAATTAATTTAGTCTTAAAATAAATATGCAGAGGATTTAAAAAAGAACTGAACCATTTAAAAAATTTACTTAGTAACTAAATATATAGATATAGATATGGATATAGATATGTGAATAGAGATATAAATAAATATATATATATATATATATACATATATATATATATGAAACACAATTTATAAAGAAACTATCTAGAAGAAAATAAATATAAGGACAACTTTGAAATTCAGTTCTTCTATAATCTAATTAGTGAGTAAAACCATTTTTAAAAATTTCCTTTTGGGGTGGCTAGGTGGCATAGTGGATAAAGTACCAGCCCTGGAGTCAGGAGTACCTAGGTTCAAATCCGGTCTCAGACACTTAATAACTACCTAGCTGTGTGGCCTTGGGCAAGCCAACTTAACCCAGTTTGCCTTGCAAAAACCTAAAAAAAAATTCTTTTCTTTTTTTAATCATCCTGAAGTGACCATGCTTCTGGTTTCTGGGTTTTATCTCATCATTTTGTTCATCACAGTTTTAATTCTATGCTAATTTAAAAGTGAAAAGTTCAAGTAAGCTGGAAATGTTTTATTGAAGAGTTCCAAACTTGGAATTATGTTGTAATTCAGTTATTTCAGTTGTCTCTGTGACCTCATTTTTGGGATTTTCTTGGCAAAGATACTGGAGTGGTCAGTCATTTCTTTCTTCAGCTCATTTTACAGATGAGGAAACCAAGGCAAACAGGTTAAGTGACTTGTATAAGATTCATACAGCTACTAAATGTCTTAGACTGTATCAGAACTTGGGAAGATGAGTCTTCCTGTTTCCAAGACCCTATCCCTATAGCCCCTATCTGCCCCAAACTTGGAATTAGGAGAGACCCAAGTTCAATTACTTGAATGTCAATCATGTGGAAGATCTTTTCATATAAAGGATCAGCTAAAAGAATATTTGTGTTTAACCTGAAGAAAATACTTGCAGGCAAAGAGGTTAGGGACACAAGAATTATCTTCAAGTATTTAAATACCTGTAATTTAATTTTTTTATTGTATATTTTTTTAGATTTTTGCAAGGCAAATGAGGTTAAGTGGCTTGCCCAAGGCCACACAGCTAGGTAATTATTGTGTCTGAGGTCAGATTTGAACTCAGGTACTCCTGACTCCAGGGCTGGTGCTCTATCCACTGAGCAACCTAGCCACCTCAATACCTGTCATTTTAAAGAGGAATCAGATTTATTCTGGTTAATCCAGATGGAATGATGAGTGGAATTTACAAATTGCATATTTAAGTGTGATATCAATATCAGGACTTTCTTTAGATGAGAATAATACAAGAATTGGATGGACAGTCATGGGAGTTAGTGGGTCCACAGAATCATGGATCTGCAAAGGAGGTTATATAGGTCAACCTATAGCTGAAAACAAATGGCCTTTCCCTCTAAGATTGTCTTCAATCTATTCTCTTGGCATTTTATATATGCTGTCTATGTATTATGATTTTTTTCTATGTATCAAGGGTTGTGTACCTCACTTGAAGGCAAGGGCTATTTTTACTTTTTTTTTATATCCCCTACAGTAAGTCTGGTAAATAGTAAATGTTTAACAAATTCTTATTGATGATTTAAAAAAAATAAACCCTTCTTTATCCTATCAGACAAATGGTCATATGGATGTGGCTTGAAGATTTTAATTGAAGGATGACCTCAGAAAATTCATAGATTCCTTTTCACTGAAGGTTTTTAAGTAAATGTCAGATTACTATTTTTTAGATATGTTGGGAAGATGATCTTTATTTTCAGATATAGGTTGAACTAGCTGACTATTAAGGTCCTTTCCTACTCCAAAGTTCTATGAATTTTGACTCTGACTTTGGCTGGTTGTGTGAACTTGTTCAAGGCATTCAACATCTTCAGGACCTCAATTTTATTATCTGTTAAATTTGTACCACCTAATCTGGATTGTTGTGGGAAAAATACTTTGTAAATTTTCAACTGTTTTATAAATATGAATTACATATTTGGCTTCATGTGGGCTAAAACCAAAAAGAAATAGTTTACCTATTCCAACTTCCTTAAAAATGAGTTCAGTTCAAACAAACAAGCAAGCAGAATGATTACTTTCTAAACATTCCACACCTTAAACCCTCTTTCTTTATGTGACCCTGCATACAAAATACTTTTCTTACACTCCAAGTTGAAAGTTCCTTAATAGACTTACCCTTCATTCGAGGATAGGAGCAAGGCAATTTCTTGTTGCAGTTCAGAATGGGAAACAAATTTCCCCTTCCTCTTGGACTGTTATATGCTTTGTAAAGGTTTATCTAAATTTCACAGGCTTTTCCATTTCCAAGAGAATGCTGAAAAAGTGTTGTGATAGGACAGATGTCTTTACTTTGCATCCATCTTTGAGTAGTTTCCTATTAATATGAAAATATATGAGTAAACTGGATCAGTTCATTGGCTTTATAGTACAATTCCTAGCACAGATTTCAGTGAATGTTACCCAAGCTGAGGCATTTTATAATTTATTAGGTTCAGCTAATGAGTTCATCCTTTACCAGTCTATTTGATATACATAGCCATCAACTTTCACCTTATCAATCCAATCTTGGTAGTCATTCTTTTTATCTCTTTTTCTTTCCATTTTTTTTTCTTCTTGGTTTGTTGAAATAGTAGACCTCTTTCTATTAATAGAAATATAGGGTTCAGGGGTAATTTATCTTTTCTGCTTGCCTTACAAAATGAAAACTAATGCATGCTTCTTCCCTGAGTGTGGTTTATGATTTAATAATGCCACCATTCCAGCTCTTGTCACTAATCTTACCTCTGCAAGCAAATTTGGGGGGCTACCCAATCTCGTGCATGCTTCATGTCATGTGAGCTTCTGGGATACATGGCAATTGTCGGGAACAGCCTGTCTCTAAGCTCCATACCAGGTCCTAAGCACAATGAGAAATGCTCAGAAATGCAAAATAGCCCCCCCCCTTCCCAAAGTCTCTCATTCCATTCAAAGCTTTTGTCTACTTCCTTGTCAAAATGATTATTTTGCTCCTCTTACTTCCTCAATGCTTTTTGCTCATCTAAAAACAAGATATAAATCTGTTATTGATTAATTGTCCTGAAATTCTTCCTCTCCTCTATTGTTCAAAATGTTTTGCATCTTTCACTAACTTGAGGTATTTGTTTTCCCCAAATTAGACTACAATTTGATTAATTGCATATTTTTCAGAATAAAGACAAAAATATTTTATGTTGCTATAGAAAGGGAATAAGCCAAACCAAATACTAATTTCTATATCTGAATGATAACCTTTGTCACAAAAAGTTATGTTGCAGTATCTGCTCAAAAACACAAATGATATAGAACATTATTTGGCTGAAACAATCTCAATACTATATACTCGTGTTTTTCTTTCAATAATTTCTGTTGCATAGACACCAATTAATAGTTTCCATGAAGAAAAAAATGCTCTCACCTACAACAAATTTCTTGGTTTCCTTTGTTCCTGCATTTCAGCAGAGTCGAACTATATGATTTTCTGGTGTAAATAGAAGCTACTTGGAGATTCCAAGAAGCTTGTGGCATATGAACTGGAACTCCATTGTTTAACTCTGCATCAGGCATGCCTCTAGTGGGCTGAACTGTTGTCTAAACTATATCTTTTAAGGGAAGCATAAGGCTTTGTGCAAATGCAAAAAAGTTGAGTTATGCTAATGAACTCCATTTAGTCATCGCTTGACACTTATTGAACATGATCATCAAATTGCATTATAGGTGGTAAATTCTGCTGTATGGTATGGCTATTAAATTCATAAGATATGCAAAGATTTTTTTCTGAATCACTTGAACATTCCAACTGTATTCTGCACTAGAACATGTTCAACAGAAGATGCTTAACTTGCAGGCAGCCCCGGGGGGACAGAGAGGAAAGGATGACTTGTGTCACTCAATGGTGACCCACTCTGTTGATTTGGGACTGTGGTGGAGAGACAACGAAAATAGTTAATACCCTATAATCTCTAGTTGGGCAGAGGGCACAGAGATATGAAAAATATGGCTTGGGGATGAGAGCTGAGGATGGGAAAGAGTTTGGAAAAGCCATGGATGGAAAAAGGGGACAGGTAAAGTATATCCTATGGCACCAAGAGCTAAATATAAAGAGAAAAATAATTCTAACTCATGGCTGTAAAATCATCAAGAGAAGTAATGGATTTCTTTATGAGTACCAAGAATAAAATGTGATCAAGACTTGAAAAAAAGCTGAAAAACATGCCCTATTAATATTTATTGAACATGAATATGTACTATAAACTCTGCCATGTGTATGATTACTAAATTCACAAGACATGCAAACATTTTCTTTTCCTGAGTCACTCATACATTGCAACTATGTTCAGATCATTGACTGCCTTCATCCTATACTGTCTTTGGTGTCATTTTGTAGATACAATTCAATTTCCAATATTAGGAAAAAACTCTGATAAAACCTCTTAAAATTTGTTCCCCAAATTGAACTTCTTTATTTTCCCGGGTCCATTTGTATAGTTCAACCTTCTGAAAAGAGGTTTTGGAAATTTCAAATCATATCTGGGTTGATGATCTCTGGGACATTCTTATGAGCAATAGATGTTAAAAATTAGCCAAAGTGCTAAATCATAAAAGAAAAGTTACATAAAGGAGGCCTTGAAAGAGATGTATGATTGGAAGGGAAAGTGAATTAGTCATAGAGTGAAAGAGAGAATGCTATTAGATAGACAGTCTGTGTGCTCAGATTCCAGGCAATGTTAAGTATTCTAAGGAAGGACTCTCAGTTTGTTCAGTGGGCTCCTGTGGAGAATGTATGAGAAGACATAGAGAAGAGTTATACAAGACAAAAAGGTATAGATAGGTTATTATTTATACCCTTAGAGAAAAACAGCAAAGAGATTACACATCCATCAAAATTTTGAAGCAAGTTCTCCAGTGCTGAAATGCATGAATGTTGAAAGCACAAGGGACCTCTGTGACATAAAAATAACAACAATAGCACCACCAACAAGCATTTCTAGAGAGTTTAAAGGTTTAGAGAATGTTTCACAAATATTATCTCATTTTATGCTCACAAGCTCGAGAGGTAGAAGTTACTATTATCCCAATTTTACAAATCAAGGAACTGAGGCAGACAGAGGGTAAGTGACAGATTTGAATTAAGGACTTCCTGACTTCAAGTCTGAGGCATGCTTAGATGCTTCATGTCAAATTCTCATGCATATTAGTCTAATGATTGTAGTAAATTATTGAGTGTTATTTCTTCATAAGTAAATATGAACTATCTCCTAATTCTTAAGCACATGCGGGAGAATAATAATACAGTAATTACAATAACATAAACCAAAAATGACACTTAAAAAGCAGCTTGAAATTAATTGTATTGCTTTTCTTGTCTTGAAGAGCAGATGGCAAAGTCCATTTCACTCCTCTCATGAGAAAATTGAGGAACTCAGGAAAGGGGAATGATATGTATTCTCACTATGAGATGCAGTACTTTGTCTTTTAGTTTTACTTGACAGTTTTTTTTAGTTATAGGTTAGGGTTCAATAGGGGCAAGTGACTGAGGGGAGGGCTATGCTATAAAATATGAAAAGGTAATAACACCTTAAGAAAGGGAAAAATGAGAGGTTTAAAGCTGGCAAAATGGTCTACTGAAAAAGGCATCATCTCTGAATTAAGAATGCTAGGGTTAAAGCTTTCCACTTATCTAATAATATCTGTGCTAACTTGGGTAAGTCACACAACTTTATAGGATTTCATTCTATTCATTTGTAAAATTAGGGATCAAACTGAATGGTCTTTGAGGTCCTTTTGAGATCTAGATTTATAATCCTCTGTTTAGATGACACCTAAGGTCCCATTGATCTAATCCTATGATTCTAAAACTTGGGTTTCTATAAAGATCATAAAGAGAGAACAGGTTCTTGGTTAAGAAGAGGATAAGGTGGTAAACATAGATCTTGTATCTAAACGGAAATGTAATTCATTACAAAGGTTATTGGAACATTCCTGCAAAGTCTATTTAATAGATGATACTCATATCTTTGTTTACTTTATTAGATGTTCATCCAAAGAGACAGATAATTGATATAAGAAAATCAAGAAATTCTTGCCTTAGTAACCTTTTCATGAATAACATTGAAAATTGACCTATTTTAAACCTTATTGTCACTATATGGGCATTCCTCTGATTGTGTATCAGAAAATAAAAAAAAAATTTGTGGAACTGAAATAGCTTTAAGATAATTTCATTCTTGATCTTCTTTCTACTAGCTGCTAGTATTGAATGTTAAGCCTGTCTACAGTTATCTCTCTTTACCCTTTTCTTCCTGTCAATATTGGCCCCTAGGCACCTCTTCCATATAGCTTCTATTAAGAGAAGATTAGAATTGGTGCCAACCATTAGTCAATAAAATCATTTTTCATGCAGACCCACCAAGTAAAATCAGACAATACCACATTTCACTGTTAAAATGAGAGTTGAGATTTCTGAATGTAGAAATAGCTTCAAAGAAGCAAAAAAGATGAGAGACACTTCTGACAGAAGCTCTAGAAGAACAAAAAATCATTTTGTGTCTGAGAAGCTAAAAGTGCTTGATCAATGATTTCAATACTAGCATACATATTGCATTATTTTCTTTATTTAAAAAGTCTGGTAGATGGAATTCTAAAAAAGTAATTTTTCTCAAAGTCTAATACATACATATATGAAGAGCTCTATACATAAATCAGGTTGTAATTTGGGGAAATTAAAAAGAATATGGGAATCTTGGTCATACAGAATAAATAATGCAATGGGTTTATGGTTCAATATAAAGAACATTGACTTTAGAGGCTGTTCTCTCTTATATTCAAATTCTGACTCTTCCTCCCATTACCTGGGTCTCAGATTCCACATCTATAAAATGAAGGAATTGAATGAGATATTTTGACATTAAAGCTCTATAATCTTATGTTACATTTTTATATATTTTCTTTCTCTCAGTATAGACATGGACATATATGCATGCATATGTATAGTGTCAGAATCAATCTGGATATTAGTCAAGTTTACTTATCTGTTTGAAATTAAGAAAGGATCTATGGTGTGGAGAATATATCAGGAAATAACTATATAATTTAACATATATAACTATATAGATATAGATATTAAGGGTATAAGAAAATAAATTTTAGAGTTTGATGTTAACATATTCATTTTACAGATAAATAATATAAAGGCTCAAAAGGTTTAATGACTTGCCCAAACCATGCAGTTTGTGATCTAAAAGAGTAGGATTTGAACTCAGGCTCTATAACTAAACTATAGGAAGCCCTTGTACCACACTACTTCGATAAAGAAACAAAAAGGAAGAAAGAAGGGAAGAGAGGAAGGGACCAGAGGGAAACCACTTTCTCTATTACTTTGTTGCAGACAGCTCTATATATGGACTGTGTTTATCCTGGCTCAGCTCTCCTCTCCCTAGACTCCAGCATAGTCCATCTCAAAACTTTAGCAAAAATGGCTCTGTTTTAATATGATCATGAAATCACTCAGTTTAGAATGGACTTTTGTTCAATGTATCTAAAGTACTTCATTCAGCCATATAGTCTTTCTAATCCTTATTAAACTGCTCTTAGACATAACTAGCTGAACCAGCAATCCCGAACCAGGCAAAGCTCAGACCTGCCAAACCTAAATCATTCCAGGTCTTGCTTATTTAGACAAAGGAACAAAAGCTGAGTGTTTTACATGTTTCTTGATGAACATTCACCTTTCAATGTGAAAAGCTTATCAGGGCTTTGTACCATTCACAAGTAACCTCACAGTGACCCCAAGGAACCAGCAACACAACACTGCAGGTTTAGCACTGCATATCTGACCACTAAGACTGTGAAATATCAAGGATTTGTTTTGCCTCTTCTGTATTTTCTTATGAGTCATATAAACAGAGCAAGAGGTAACAACATATCCTATCTGACCCACTCTAAGACATCAAGCCTGAGTTACATCAGGCATAGATCAATGGTGTCTTTCATGAAGCATCATATACATTCATTATCTCACTATCTTTTCACTTGGGCAGCTCTCGGTCAAATACAGAAGAGAAGGCAGGAGTATATCACATCCAGATAGAATGAAGAATAAAGATAAAGGGAACCCAAGTCTGGATGGCAAGACAGCAGAAAGCAGTGCTTTTACCTGACACATATGTTTTCATCATCCTCAAACCTTCTTTGTTTAACAACCAGGAAAAAAAAAAAGATGTGATCTGGAGGAGTTCAACCTCAAATAATATTTAATCCATGGATCTCACCTTGTTATAAAAAGCAATTGCTTAATTTTCCAAATGACTCAGATCTTCCCAACTAAGGAAATTGAAGTAACATTTCCATGATTTTGTTTGAAAGAATAAAAGGTATAGGAGGTAGCCTAGTACTACCACCTTTGCACTCTGAGGCTTGGTCAAGGACTCAATTAGATTAACAGAAGTCTTCTCTGTTGGGTTGAATATAGCATGCTTACTTTGGAACACAAGTATTCTAGAGGCAGTTCAAACCAGTTCCAGCAATCCTGAAATTTTTAGGGTGAGTATTAATACTTTGGGAATGAATAAACGCTAGAAATCAGGACTTAGCTTATTGTTTTATTGATTATTTAGACTTAAGAAGGTAATGGAAAAAATATTAGTAATACACATTAAACTTAAAAGCTTATGTGTGTGGGTGGGGTAGCTAGGTGGTGCAATGGATAGAGCCCTAGAGACAGGAGGACCTAAGTTCAAATCCAGTCTCAGACATTTAATAATTGTCTAATAGAGTGACCTTGGGCAAGTCACTCTTATCTGCATTGCTATAAAATTAAATTAAATTTAAAAAAAAGGAAAAAAAAGCTTACGAGTATAAATTTGTTTCCAAAGAGTCAGCACATCTACTAGAACATTTTGCTTTGGACCTCACTAATCCTCTAGTAGTTAATGAGATAATATATGTAAAGCATTTGGCAAACTCTGAAATGCTAGTTGGTGGTGGTGTCATCATCATTACTGTTGTTGTTACTTTCTACCTTCCTCTACTATTATTATGTCTACAATTACTTCATTTCTTTCCAGTAAAAAGTAAACTCCCTGAGAGCATTTACATTGTGTATCTGCAGCCTTAATGTCTTGCACATAATATTAGTTAGCATTTATATGGCATTCTAAGATCTGCAAAGTGTTTGACATAAATTCCATCATTTGATTCTTCTAACAATCCTGGGATGTAGGTGGTATTATTTTACCCACTTTTCAGAAGAGGAAACTAAAGCTGAGAGAACTTAAGTAACTGAACCACTGTAATAAATATGTGCCGGATGAGATTAGATATCCTAATTTCCCTCCTCTCCCATTTTATTCGAGGACTGTGATCACCTTACATGTACTTTGTACATATTTTGTATTTTACTTCTTTCTGGGTATTGTCTCTTTTACTTACTTACCATGTGGAAATTACCCGGAAAACATGTACATGATGAAAAGCTTCATGGGCACATATTGGTGACTTCTGCATAGTAAGTAAGCAATTGAGAGATACTTGCTATATTAGATTGAATTGGACATCTTAATTCCCTCATCAACAACACATCATTGATGAGTAAACCGAGACTTGGATAAGTTAAATATCTTGTCTGTGTCATAAAGCTATTATTAGAAGCAGAATGTAAAGCCAAATCTTCTAAGTCTTGACCTGCATTTTGTTTAGTCTATTGATCACTGCTTTCCTTAGATGCTTTGTTTTTTTTCCTTTCTACTTTTTCTCATTGTCATTAGAATGTTAAAGACATACATGTATACAGTATGTGTGATTAATGGTCATTTTCTGCTCATTTTGATATCCTAAAGTTAATCCTTGACCTTTGAGGAATCATTATCTTACATCAATAAAATAAAGAGTAGACCAATGAATTGGGTTTGCAATTTAAAAAACTAGAAAAAGAACAAACTGATAATCCCCAATTAAACACTAAATTGGAAATCCTAAAAATTAAAGGTGAGATTAATAAAATTGAGTGCTGGAAGCCATTAAATTTATAAATAAAACTAGGAGTTAGTTTTGTGAAAAACAATAAAATAGATAAATTATTGGCTAATTTATTCAAAAAGAACAAGAAGAAAACTAAAATATTAGCACTAAAATGAAAAAAGTACATATACCAGTAGTAAAGGTGAAGTCAAAGCAATTAAAAAGGAGTTATCTTACCCAATTACAAGCCAATAAATTTAATAATTTAACTGAAATGTAAGAAAATTCACAAAAATGTGAACTATCTAGGTTAGCAGAAAAAAGAAATAAAATATCCAAATAAACCTATTTTTAAAAAATCGAACAGGTCAAAAATGAGCTTCAGATTTGCAAGTAAATTCTATAGAACATTTAAGGGACAACCAATTCAATATTAGAAAGATAATTTGAAATAATAGTTGTCAGTGAACAACTTTTCTTAAAAATTATATTACATTTACTTTGTGGAAACTTTGTATATATTTACCTATTCATATGATATACCTCTCCCTGGGACAACATAAACTTCCTGAGAAAAAGGACAATTTTTTTTTTATCTTCAACATCTCTCATGGTACCAAGACTATAGTAAACACTTAATAAATATTTGTCAAATTTAATTGTTGTTCCATCCACCCAACAAGAATAGAATCAAAGTCTAAGGTATTTTAAGAACCATGAATAATATCTCCCCCACACACATAGATGTATCTGGTCCTTACCAAAATGGATGGCCTGGGCAAATGACAGGTTTGTACAGAAAGTCCTCTCTTTATTTCCAGACACAGATATGCTGTAATCTTGCATCTATTCCCTCCCCCTGAGGCAGGATGTCAGGCCAGCTACAGAACTGACTATTTCAGGGTTTCCCCCTCAACATTGCTGTCATCATAGCTGTCATTGTCTCCCACCATTCTCTCAAACTACCCATATGAAACACATTGGGCTAGAAACACTATAAAAGCAATTCTGCTCTGGTAATAAGGTTGGCATTGTGGAATGTAAATGCTGGCTTTAAGAATAATATTTTTATGTAAAAAACAATGGCTTCAATCAGAAAGACTTTAATTACAGAGGAGTTTGAGCCTCTGCAGGAGTATAGGAGTTATGTCTAGGTTGGGATAGAATATGATAGGAATTGATGACACTTGTTCAAGCAATAATTAGAACAAGTGTCCATTCATCCATCAATCAACTCATATTAATAACTGCCTACTATGTGCCTAATAGAGATACAAATACAAAAATGAGATCATACATAACCTTGAGAAGTTTTCAGGGCATATTTACAAAAAAGAAGTAAATGCAGGATACATATAAAACAAATTCAAAGGGCTTAGAAAGAAAACAAAAAACTCTGTAAATCAGTAAAGGTTCATTGAAAAAGGTGACATTTGAAGGGAGCTAGGAGCTCCAAGAGGTAGAGATGAGAATGAAGGGAATTCTCAGCAAGCAGGACAGCTTTTATAAAGACAATAAAGGCGACAGAGACAGAATGTCTTGTACAGGAAAATAATACAATTTGACTGAATTGTATAGTGTGTGAGAGGGAATTAATGTGCCATCATCTAGGAAGGATAGGGCAGCATCAGATTGGGAAAAGTTTTAAATGTCACTGGATTTTGTATTTTATTCTAAAGCAGTAAGGAACCCTGAAACTTCATGAGCAGAGAAATGACCAAGCATTTTAGGTACTTCATTTTCCCCACAGAAGGAAGAGGCCAAATATAAGGAAACCAATGAGGAGAATATTAAAATAGTTCTGATGAAAAGTGCTGAGGGCTTAAATTAAGGTGACTTTGGTGTGAGTGGGAAGAAGGGGATAACTTCAAGAAATGTTGATGAAGTAGAAAGGATAAGTGTTAGTTATTGAGTGGGATATAAAGAGAGAATGAAGGCTGAAGACAATGCCTAGGTTATGAACCTGGGTGCTTGGGAGAATGGCCTTGCTTTTGATGGGAAGGGGGAAATTGGAAGGAGGGTTGGACTCAGAAAGAAGAATTACAAGTTCTGCTTTGGGCATGTTGAGTTTGGTCAAGTGGTTATTTTGAGTGGTGAAATGGAAATTCAGTAATAGACCTCAAGAGAGAGATTTAAATTACCTAAAATAAATTTGGCAGTTATCTGAATAAAGATGAAAGTTAAATTCAAAGGAGAGATGAAATCACAAAG
The DNA here is from genome assembly GCF_037893015.1 of Macrotis lagotis. Lineage (NCBI taxonomy): Eukaryota > Metazoa > Chordata > Mammalia > Peramelemorphia > Peramelidae > Macrotis > Macrotis lagotis. The sequence goes on along the minus strand of NC_133660.1, from coordinate 121,779,971 downwards.
ATAATGATTCTTCAAAGGTCTAGGATTAACTTTAGGATATCAAAATAATCAGGAAATGACTGTAAATCACATATACTATATAACTTTGTTTTTCTAATGACAATGAGAAAAAAGAGGAAAAAAAAATCAGAGCATCTAAGGGAAGTAGTGACCAGGTACACTAAACAAAATGCTGAAGCAGGATCAGACTTAGGAGACTTGGCTTCATATTCTGATTCTAATACTTATCTATGACCAAGGACAAAATATTTAATTTCTCTGGTTCTCAGTTTGCTCATCTATAAAATGGAGATAATGCTCCAAGTTGTAGCATTTCTTTGAGATTCAAATGAGATGATGTGTGGAAAGTGCCTTGGAACTATTGCTTATGATTATTTAAAAATTTTTATTTTATGATATCCCAATGAAACTAAAGCAGAAGTCACAGGCATTTATCAAGGAGTTCTCTTTCAACAGGAGCAGGCCAGCTGCAAACAATAAGCATTAATTCTGCATCTGTGAGTCAGATCAATGAAGCTTTGGGATCACTATGAGAAAACACAAAGGGTCTGTAAATTTGTCCATATAAGGAACTTCTGGCATGAGAAATTTCTTCACCAATTCAACTTTTTGATTATGATTCAGACTTTGAGAGGGAGTTGACTAAAACTCATAGAGACTAAATGACTTACCCTGGGCTATATTCTGTGCCCAGGCCTTGCTGATTTCTAGCCTTAGTCTTCTGACCACCAGGTTATGCTACCTCTCTATGATTTATTAAACATTTATTAGTCTTTGAAGTTCCATGTCCATTGGTATTTGTCCCAAGTCTCCTTCCTCTGATACTAAGCAAAGGGGTTAAACAGAAGTGTCAATTTGACACAGTTTCTCCTCTGCTCACAATTGCTCACTCTGGTACTTCCATTCTTGCTATGTTAGTTAAGATCCACCTCATGGAGGCTCCTACCACATGAAGAGAATCAACTATTTCTAATTAGAGACCTTTTTACTCTACAGAATTCAACTTTAAGCAGAGGAACAAATTTATCTAAATCATTTGAGAAATTCATCACTGAAAGTTGAAGGAAAAGATAAATGTCTGTAAAGTATATTTTTGTACTATTTTCAATTCTGAAAATCAGAGAATTAAGGAGTCAGGCTTGGAAGGAAAAAGAAAAGATTATCTAGTCCAATCTATATATTGTTAGGAACCCTTTCTATTCTTGGTATGTTAATTGGTCACCCGATCTATACTTGAAGATTTCCAGTAATCATGAATCTTTTGGCACTAGAAATATCCTACCATGATATTGAAAGGTTGAAAGAAAACTTGGGGGGCGGCTAAGTGGTGTAATGGATAGAGCACCGGCCCTGGAGTCAGGAGGACCTGAGTTCAAACCCGGACTCAGACACTTAATTACCTAGCTGTGTGACCTCAGGCAAGCCACTTAACCCCATTGCCTTGCCAAAAAAAGAAAAAAACAGAAAAAAAATCTTGGAACAAGGTGAAAGACTGAGATCCTCTTAAAAATCCCAGTTCCCCAAAATCTCCATCAAAAACAGCAATACAAAGAATATATTATCATCACAGGTAAATATGGAATAATTTCACATAAAAGTAAAAGGAAACATCAGTACAGCAAGTTATCAGAAGAAAAGTTGCAACATGATGATATTTAAAGAAATCAGAACAGTCAAGCAAAGGAATATAATATGACTCACAGAAACAAAGCTGAAGTTAACATATCATAGATAATAAACACATTAAGTAATTAAAGGAGAATTAATGCAGTAAAGAATAATGAAACAAGGTGATAACACAATCTAACTTGGAACTATCCACAGAAAATATAAACAAAACAATAGATCTCATTGAGGAGAGTTGTTTTCCAGGAAAATAAACTTGGAGATGGCAAAGGAATCAGCAAAACAAATTCAACATTCTCAGACCCATCACCATAATTGGAAGAATGATTAGAAGCTTTATAAGCAAATATGCTGTACCTAAAATACCAATTATAGAGGTAGTAAACTATTTTGAACATCTTAGGAAAAAAGAATCTAACTGCTGTAATTCAGAAATTCATACAAAAAAGTTTTATAAAATTATGGAAATCAAGTGACATATTTCTAGGTTTAACTTGCATATCAATAAGGACATATAATCAATAAAGTCCTATAATAAAATAAGAACTTTATTTTACAATCAAAGTTAGAAAATAATATGTATTTATAGAACATAAATCTGAATTAATGAACATTTTTCACTCAAGATGAAAAGTGATAGAAAGGGCTATGAGATACTTTATATGTTATATAAATAATCAAATTGGTACCCTCTAAAACTGAAAATGAAGGATACTCATTTGGGATGTGAAAAAAAAACTTCAGAAAAGAGACCCAGACTTAGTAGATTGCTTTGATATAAAAATCAATGAAGAAGTTGAAAATCACTAAGAAGCAGAAGAAACATTACAAATATGAATCACAAAAATATTTGAAAGCATATAAGAAAACTCATGTAACCTTAGTCTGCCTTATGAAAGACAAAATGTACAGAACTAATGAGAATATAATTTTGCTGAATTCTGCCCTACTCAAACCACACATGTTCTTCTGAACCATTATAGATGAGCCATTTTAGGAAGACGTTAATAGCCTGAAATATTCCAAAGAAAGACAATCAACATATGAAGAATTTCAAACTTATGCCATTTGAGAACCAGTTTAAGAAAAAAAGGATAATTATCCTTAAAACAGAGAGGAGTTTGAAGGAATCTGATAGCAGTCTTCAAGTATTTAAAGGACCCACCTATAAAAGGATCAAACTCTTATGTTTGTCCCCAAAAGACTGAGACAACGCCAATAGGTCAATTTGGAAAGAAGAAATTTTAGACTTGAAACAAGAAATATGTTCCTAATAATTAGAACTGACACGAGAACTTTCCTCTTCATTGGAGATCTTAAAAAAGGCACTATGACTCTTTGTGGATAAGTCAGAAAGAAATTCTTATTAAGGCCAAGATAACCTCTGAAATCCCTTTTAACTTTGAGATTCTGTCAATACATGACTAATAACAGATCCCATGTGATTTCTATAGAGAAATAACAAAATAAATGTATAGTATTTAAGAATTATCTCAATATAATCCTCATAAAGAAAACTCAGGACATCAATGTATATCAGCAACAATGTCAATTTAACCATCATAGGGAGACAAAAATCAATAGCAATATTATTCAAATAACAATCTCATTATATAAATGGATCTAAGAGAAAATGAATGAAATTACTTCAAGTTTAAAGTAATTCATTTCAGGAGGAGGAGGAGGGAAGAAAGGATTAAGAAAAGAGTGGGAAGTGTAGAGGAAGGTAATAACTAGGAGATTATGGATATTACCAAAGTGCAGCACCTAGATTGGTTAGGGAAGTGATAATAAAAGTGAAATATTAGTACCACTGAAATGATGCATTCTAGAGAACTTGTTGATAAAATGAATAACATAAAAACGTAGCACAGAAAATACCCCAATTAATAATTATAATCTTGAATATAAATTTATGAAATTTTTCTATGAAAAGAAAATGTTTGTTAATATACTTCAAAAATACAATCCAACAAACTGTTGCTTACAAAAAAATTTAGAATAGAAAATATACATATTAATTAAAAATGGGAGAACAAGTTAAAATTTATTTTTCTTCAACCAACTCTAAAAAATCAGAAGTTATTGAAATATGTCATAGCTGAATTCATATTAGAAATTGCTAAGAAAGAGTAAAAAGAAAACAATACCATGTCTAAAAGTATTATTGATAATGAAAAATATAAAAATGAAATATGTAGGCACAAAATGCCACAGCAAAAAGATATTTAAATGAATAGTTTACAAAAATACAAATACAAAAATAGTGGAAATTTCAATATCCCACTAATAGACTATGATAAAATGAAGAAAACAATAAGAAAGAGAGTATAGACTTGATTTAAATGCTTAAAAACTATTTGGCAGATACATGCATAAAATAAAGACAGAAAAACTAAGCTTTTCATTCAAATACACATAAAATATTCACAAAATTTGTCCTGCTCTAAAATAATAATGAACTATAAATAAAGTCAGAATATAAAATGTAAACATAGTTGATAGAATATAATAGAGAAAAATATTAACCATCAATGGAAACATAGACAAAATCTTACAATAAAGATGAAAAGGGAAAATAGATTTTTTAATTAAAATGCTCAAATATCAAATTATAAATATAATATAAACCCATATTAAAAATAGCAGTAATAGAAATACACCAAAATCTGGTAGAAAGAGAAATGATTTGAAGTCAAAGGACTAGCTCAAATCCAGTCATTGCCACTTACAACCTATGTGACTTTCAGCAAGCCATTAAAGCTCTAAAATGTTTCAGTTTCCTCATTGGCAAAATGAGGATGTTGAACTAAATTGCTTCTAAGTTCTCTTCCAGTTGTAAATATTTGATCATATTATCCTGAGCTGTCAAAATGAACAGGATGCTGCCAAAGCAATTTTCAGTGAGGTTTATATCTCTCAACATTTATATAAAATGCAATAAAGAGCAATTTTGTTACATTTTCAGTTGAAAATTTTTAAATGAAGAAATTAAAATACTACAAGCACAAAACAAGAAATTATTTCAATTAAGAGACCTAACAATATAGTAAAATAGTAAAAGAACATTAAAATGTGGAAAAACAGAGTCTTATAAAAGAAAATTTCATAGTAGGTAATCTGTGTTTTCAATAGTTGTGGGATGGTTGAATAAATTATGATAGATAAATGCAATAGAATATCACTAGTCATTAAAAAGTGAAGTGTATATAGAAATTTGGAAAAGTATAAGAATATAAAGTATATGAAAAGCAATCCAAAGAATATTAATTGATTGACCACAATTATGTGAATAATTATAACAGAAACAGCAACAAAACCTTTTTATACACAGAAGAGCAATTCAGAAGGAAATATGGAATCAATGAATATATTTGCAGCTACATCAAAAAATTAATATATATTTTTAAAAGGGACAGTGACTACTGAGCATTCATGGTTTGCATACTATTTCTTCCTCTTGTTATTTTTACTTTGGACTATATCTGCTTATCCATGCATTATCCATTATATAAGATGTATAATTTTTTAAAAGATAGTAACCCTTTAATATGAGTTCATTTCAACCCTTTTGCATACGTTGTTTGCCAAGCCATCATTCTTGCTCCTTTTCTATTTGTATCCTCAGTCTCATTCCTTTATGTTCTCTTTAAATTTCTGCTCTGTCATTAGTACTTTCTCATAATTAGAGCTTAATCACTCTTCTCTACCAACTCACAAGTTTCTGCCTATATACAATCCATGCTCAGAGTTCTCTCCAAATGTCATCAGGATTTATGTTTCTTTCAGCAGATCTTTCTTCATAGGCCAGTTTGGATTAAGCTCAGCAACAGCTTCTCATTTCATTTTTTCTGAGAAGTTGCACAGAATAAAGTCCAAAAAGACATTTGGAGTCTTCCTATTGAATTTTGAATTCCATTTAGTACAATTAAAATTTTCTTTGCTGTCTATTGGAAAATTTAATTGCATTCAAAAGTTGGCAAGAGCATGCGATAGAAATATAAGGATAATTTCATTCAAATGGGTACATATTGAAGAAAAACTAGTGCTTGGTAAGCTATTGGTTTTGTTTTTTAAAAGTAGAAAATGAAAATTCAATTGTCTAGTTAATGAACATATAACAATCTCTCAATCAACAAGTATTTATTATATACATTCTCTGTGCTAGACACTAGGGATATAAAGATAAAAATCTGAATTTTTGTGTGGGGTCAAGAATATCATATTCACATACACCAGTATGTAGTTCAAATGAATATTGATTGAATCTTTCCTTTTTTAATGAGCTTTTTAAAAATTGTGTAGATGCATACTCACAAAATGCACCATCTATAGTGTATAATTTAATTGTTTATCAGGATTAGTCCAATTTCCTTAGATGTAAAGGACAGGATAGTCACAAGGACAGAAGGATTTGAATTCACTAAGCAATTCTATTCCCAGTGTTAGTTGAAAAAGCAGAATCCCCATAAGTAATTTTTCCTTAGTCTACTTTCTCTCCTCAGTTCAGGGAAGGAAATAAATATTTATTAAGTGTATTATCTCATTTCATCTTCAAAAGAATGATTTTAAAGTTGAGGAAAGTGTCATGGTAAAAAGAAGTCATGGTTTGCTATGTGTTATGTTTCTCCTTATGTAACAAGTAAAATCCTTTTTTAGCTTAAGTGACTAATCTTTGTATGTTTCTTTTACAGTACCTGAAAGCCAACCACAGATTTACCGAGTTAGCACGAATTGCTAAGAATCACCTAGACCCCATATTATCACTGAACTCATCCCTTTACAGAGTGTAGATGCCCAGTAGTGAGATCTTTAAGTCACAAGATATAGTCATTTTTTGTTCACCTTTTTAAATACTTCAAAATGACTTTTCAGAAGAGATTTTTTAAAATCTCTGCTGCATTGAGAGGGTGTGTGACTTCTCATACCTACTTCATAGTGGATGATTTCATTCTTTAGAATTTTTACCAATTTTCTCGGTGTGAACTAAATAAGATATTAGCTGTTTTGATTTTCAATTCTCTTAAAATTAGTGCTTTGGAACAACTTTCATTCATATCTTCTGATCACTTATCTATTAGAGAATGACTCTTTGTTTCTTATATTGGTGCTAATTCCTGACAGCTTGGATGAACTATATTCACTAATTGACCAAATCATAACCTTTTCCAAACATGCATTTCCTGGTAGATATTCCAAATGGCATCCTTGTACATAGGTCATTACTAGAAATTTGCTGCAGAGTAATGATCATACCTCATTGATCTCTATTGTGCTTTTGAGTTTTCTACAACTTTGGATCCCCAGAGACTGCAATATTCCAAAATTTGTAACTATTAATCATCACCAGAATGACATTAATGTTAAAAAAGAGTGTTTTCATTTCCAGAAACAGTTTAAAATTATTAAAGACATTGAGCAATGTCTCAAATGAAACCCAGATTGATCTCTTCTTTTAATTCTGGGTCAGATTCTTATCCATCTGCATATACTTATGTACAAACTCAAGGGACTGGCCACCCAAAGACATGTCACTGTCTAGACCATGGGCATTTTTCATTTATTTTTTTATTTATATGACTTAATAATCTGATTTCTTTGAATAATATTGAATTTTCATTGAGGAAACCCCAAAATGCTCTGAAGCTTGATGAAATCGGCACCATAATTTCACAAAAGGAGCATATATGATTTACTTCACTACCTATGTGGACTTCATCTATCATTTTGACCTCTATTCAGTATGTGTCCATAATGGTGGTTTGCATACATATCTCAGTTTATTGCCTCACTTGATCGCCAGAGGATTTTTAAGTAAATATTTGTTATTACCTTTGTACTGAGAAAATACTGAACAATTTGCCAATTAAAAGATCACATTGGTAACTTTGGACAGAGTAATATCAGTTGAATGAGATTTTAAAAAATGCAGTGTCTTAAACCTTCAGTCTTTCTTTCTTTTCATTTGAACTTTATTTTTTATTTAGGTTTTAGGTTTTTTTTGCAAGGCAATGGGGTTAAGTGGCTTGCCCAAGGCCACACAGCTAGGTAATTATTAAGTGTCTGAGGCTGGATTTGAACTCAGGTACTCCCAACTTCAGGACTGGTGCTCTATCCACTCTGCCACCTAGCCGCCCCTGAATTTTATTTTAATCGATCAAAAATCATATTGCACCTTAGATTCAAAACTGACACCCACATTATTAATCTTCATTTTGTGTTTAATTTATAGGAATTTTCCATTTTTTATATATTTAGTGTGCTCTATGTCTAATGAATATAAAAATGAACATTTTTAAAACAATTTATTACTATACTTTGTGGCAGAGTACAGTATACAATAGAAAATATGCATATAGTAAACAGTAATACAAGAAATTCTCACAGTTGAGGAAATGGAAGGTTGTTTCCAAGAAACTTCTAGTTCAGTTTTATAAACTGACTCCATCGAAGAGAGAGTTTGAAAATGCTTTTTTTTTTAAAGCATCTGAATTTATAGTTGTCCTTTACAGAAATGAGATAATACAGCTGTCTGGTATGTGCCTTTGGCAACATCATAGTTTCTCTCCTGTGTTCACAGTATGTGCACATAAAAGTCAAATGTCCATTTTCTTTATTTAGGAGAATTTTTAAAAAGAAATTTCTCCAGAATGAAATTTAGACTGAAGTAATTCCTGACATGCAAGACTAGAAAGAAGAGATAAATGAACTCAGGGTCAGAAAGTTGCTAGACAAATTCAGGGTATACCCTTCATATTTTCTTTAATTTTTGACTCAACCTCTTTCCATCTGACCTGCAGTCAATATTTAGAACCACTAGAGGTCAGAATTTCACATCTGTCCTGAACATCTGCCAAAAAATAGTTTGAAAAAAAGCCTTTTTATTTATTATATTTGCCTGTCAGTATCTATATTTTTTCTTGAGTTGTGGTTGTCCTCTGTATAAGCTAATGAATAGATATGACACTTGAAAAAGCATATTCGTTTTTTGGTGAAGGTAGCTTTTTTATGAACCGTTGATTTAATGTTAAAGGAAATTCTATAGCATTAAAGAGTCAAACCAGCATCGCTCTATATCACCATGAAAATAAAATGAAACTGAGAATGTTATTGTGATCATTCTGATAGCCAAAGTTCTGAGAAATATATTGACTAAAATTCATGAAAATAAGGAAAATCCCCTCTGATCTACCCATTCCACTATTGGGAATATATAATAAGGTAATGAATTATAAACAATACTCAAGTGGTGCAAGCAGAAAAAAAAAAACTGGATATGTGGTGGGGTCCCTACCAATTAAAGAAAAACTGGACAAACTATCACCTATGACTTTGATGAAATGGAATGGAATAAAATGGTAAATATAAGAAATTTAGACAAAATATGAGAAGACTTATATGAACAGATGCAGAACAAAGAGAGAAGAACCAGGGGAACAACATACAGTATGTAGGATGATGTAAATGGGACGAAAGAAAGTGGAAACTTATTCTTAAAAAAGAGATGGTTTCAGTATGATATGTATACTGGAAGTTAAAATTACAAAGTTGGATAACTTTTCATTTATATGTATGTATGTATTTACATTTATATAAACATACATTTTATAAATATATGTACATATCTTTTCATACCTAACTCTATATGTTACAAAGAAAGATTCAATGAGGGTTATATTGGGGAAGTGATTCTGATTTTTTTAAGTTTTAATTTCATTTATCAATTGAGTTTTTTAAATATTGGGAACTAGACATGGGAAGAAAATAAGACTCACTAAATAATATATTTAAACATTAAAAATAGAAGCCAAATAATATAATATAGAAATCTTTTATCTTTCTATACCTTAGTGGTATAAATACACTATAATTTCCCTTAATTTACTTTCTTTTTTATGTTTTTAAAAATTATTTATTATATCTTTTGTCTTTGTTTAATTTTTTTTCTTTGGATACAGATGGTATTTTCCATTGCAGATAGCCCCAAATTGTCCCTGGTTGTTGCACTGATGGAATGAGCAAATCCATCAAAGTTGATCATTACCTCCATGTTGCTGTTAAGTTGTACAGTGTTTTTCTGGTTCTGCTTATCTCTCTCAGCATCAGTTCATGCAAATCCCTCCAGGCTTCCCTGAATTCACATCCCTTCTGGTTTCTAATATAACAATAGTGTTCCATCACATCCATATACCACAGTTTGTTAAGTCATTCCCCCTTGCCTCTCCCCTTCCATATCATTGCAATAGCTCATTGTAATAAAGAAAAATATTATTATATGAAATATCTTGGCCTATTCCCCCCTTTCCTTTTTCTTTCTCCCATTACATTTCCCTTTTTTTTCCCTATTGACTCCATTTTAACACCATATTTTATCTTCGAATTCAGCTTTCTCCTGTGCTTCAACTATAAAAGCTCCCTCTACCTGCTCTATTTACTGAGAAGGTTCATATGAGTATTATCAGTGTCATTTTTCTATGCAGGAATACATGCAGTTCATCATTACTAAGTCCCTCATATTTTCCCCCCTCTCTTCCAATCTCCATGCTTCACCTGAGTCCTGTATCTGAAGATCAAACCTTCTGTTCAGCTCTGGCCATTCCAATAGGAACATTTGAAATTCCCCTGGTTCATTGAAAGTCAATCTTTTTTCCATGAAAGAGGACATTCAGCCTTGCTGGGTAGTTCATTCTTGGCTGTATTCTAAGCTCTTTTGCCTTCAGTATATTATATTCCAAGCCCTACGAGCTTCCAATGTAGTTGCTGCTAAGTCCTGTGTGATCCTGACTGCAGCTCCACGATATTTGAACTGTGTCCTTCTGGCTGCTTGTAATATGTTCTCTTTGACTTGGGAGTTCTGGAACTTGGCTATAATATTCCTAGGGGTTGGTTTTTTGGGATCTCTTTCTTGGGGAGATCGGTGGATACTCTCCATTTCTATTTTGCCCTCTACTTCTAGAATATCAGGGCAATTTTCCTGTAGTAATTCTTTGAAAATGATGTCAAGGCTCTTTTCCTGATCATGACTTTCAGGTATTCCAATAATTTTTAAATTATCTTTTCTAAGTCTGTTTTCCATATCAGTTGTTTTTTCAATGAGATATTTCACATTTTCTTCTAATTTTTCATTTTTTTGGTTTTGAAGTATTGATTCCTGATTTCTGGTAAATTCATCAATCTCCCTAAATTCTATTCTTTGTCTGAAGGATTTGTTCTCCACAGAGAGTTTTCTTATCTCTTTTTCCATCTGGCCAATTTTGTTTTTTAAAGCATTCTTCTCCTCAATAACTTTTCAAACTGTCTTATCCATTTGACCTAAGCTGGTTTTTAGCATGCTATTTTCTTCAGCATTTTTTTGGATTTCCTTGACTAAGCTGCTGACTTCATTTTCATGTTTTCCTGCATCTCTCTCCTTTCTTTTCCCAGTTTTTCTTCTAACTCCCTCATTTGATTTTCAAAGTCTTTTTTTGAGCTCTGTCATAGCCTGAGCCCAATTTCTGTTTTTCTTGGAGCCTTTAGATGCAGAAGCCTGTACTTCCTCATCTTCAGACTGAGTATTTTGATCCTTCATGGGCTCATTTGAAAAATATTTCTCAATGGTGTTCCTCTTTTTTCTCTGCTTGTTTATTTTCCCAGCCTGAGCCTGGTTTTGGGGTGCTTCCTGAGCTTTTGGGACACTCCCACAAGGGTTTCAGTGTGTGAGGCTCTGTTCTCCCTCCTGGTCTGTGAATGACCATGTGTGCCCCCCCCTCTGCCATGGGGCTGAGGTGGGGGGGGCCTGCTGTTCTGTGTGTGGGCCTAGACTGTGATCAGGATCTGAATATGGTCAGAGCCCCAGAGTCCTGTTCCAGAGGCAGAGGACAGAGCTCTGTAGTCTCTCTCTCTCTCTTCACTCCCCTCCCTCAGCTCAATGGGCTCACGCCCTGGGGGCTCCTGCTACGGGCTCCACCTGCTTCTGTTTCTGGATCTGGGCTGCAGAAAGACCATGCTGCTTGCTGTGTGCCCCAAGGGCTGGGCTCCATGTGCTCGCTCTGGCAGAGGTCCCCCGCTGTTCCCCCACTTTGTGCTCAGTGTTCCCCAGGGTCTAGCTCCAGAGACTCCCCCTTCTGCTGTGAGCTAGGGCTCCCAGCTCCCTGGGGCTGCCTCCAGGAGCTGAAGTTCTTTTGCTCTGGCAGGCCACCCCTCTGGTGGCTGCCCCTCCGACCCCCAGGAGCAGAGCCTTTCTGCTCTTTTCCAGGTTACCTTGAGTAGGAGAACTGCCTCATTGTGTCCCTCTGTGGGTTCTGTCTCTCGAAAGTTTAGTTAGAGTCCTTAGTTTAGAAGTTTTATCAGAGAGCACTTAAGACTAGATCCTTTCTTGTTGCCATCTTGGCTCTGCCCCCCCCCCCTTTAATTTACTTTCTACATAACAGTTTTGATCCAAAGAGGGGGGGGTAAACACTTAGATTAGTAAATTGCTTTCTTTATCATAATCTGGTTGACATGGTAGCAACGGCCAATGAACTTGGTGAGTAGAACCTCATCAGTTTAATTTTGAAGGCTAGATAAGAATTCAAAAGAGTAGACTACATCAACTCAAAGATATAGATGTGAATTTGTATGGCATATTCAGGGTAAATAGAATAAATAGACTATTCTGACTGGAACAGAAGATTCATATAAAAAAGAGATAGAAAGTGAAATTTGAGAGGTAGGATGAAGGTCTTGAAAGGCAATAAAAAAATTTGAGACTACCTGCCTTATCCTCCAATTGTTCTATGCTAATCGTGCTCCCACTTTGTGATTTGGCTGAGCAAAGGAAAGAGGAGAGGATAGCAGTGACAACTGGTAGTAAAGTACTATTTCCACTGAAAATTCTCTAGACTGTCTACCCCAATAAGTTTCACCAGAATCAGGCAAAAGAACTTTGAATCTCTAATTTGTCCATTCTAAGTTTTCCATTATCATCATCATCATCATCATTATTATTATTATTATTATTATTATTATTATTAAGGGGAAGTCAATGGGGTAAGTGACTTGCCTGGGGTCACATAGCTAGTAAAAATCTGAGGTTGGATATGAACTCAGGTCCTCCTGCCTCCAGGGCTGATGTTGAATCCATTTGATAGGACAACCTCCAGGGGACAAAGTATGTCTTAGTAGGTATCTTAAAAGGAAAATGAATAAATTCAGAGATGTGTTGAAACCAAATCCAGGCAAGAAAAAAATCCAGATTCATAATTATGTAGCCCTAATAGCACCTCTTTTTTATATCTACCAATGTACAAAATGTAGTGAAAAGAATGCTAGGCTGGGAGTCAAAGGCCTTGGGTTTGAATCTCAATTTTATAATGTTTGTCCTTCATTTCTGAAGAAGACCATGACCAATCAAGGAGGTGATGCCATGACAAGCACGTGAATTGGATTTGAGTGAGTGGGATACTGTGCTAAGTCACCAGCTTCATTTTCTTTTCCGGAGTCATCTGGGTCCAGTATCAGGACAACTGGAGATGGTCCTGGATGAGATGCAATGAGGGTTAAGTGACCTGCCTGAAGTCACTCAGTTAGTGAGTGTCAAGTATCTGAGGCTAGATTAGAACTCCTGTACTCCTGAATCCAAGGCCAATGCTCTATCCACTGCACCATTTCAATTTTAAGACATCACAAATCATTAGCAATTTACTTAAATTGCCTAAACCTCCATGTCCTCATCTAAAAAACGATAAGCAGGACTAGATAACCTCTAAGATCTCTTTCAACTCTAGATCTTTGATTCTATCATTTCTGGAGAATGAGTTTAAGGAATTTCCTTTCACATGTAAAAATGGAAATTTTATTTTCTTTAAAATGAAAAGTCATTGGAATCTTGAATGATCTTGCTAGGTTCAGCCCTGCTTTCATATCATTCAGATTATTCAAAATTATTTTATTCCAAACACAGCAGCCAATAACAAAAAACAAATAAAATGGCAAATGATTGAACATCCAAACAAACTAAAATTTTTAAATGCTTCTAATGTACATGAAACCATGAATTCAAAATTATTTTTTGAAACCCTGCTTAAAATATGCAGATGATAATAACAAAATATCTGGGCAAGTCATGTCATATTTGAGGCCCAATTTATTGTAAAATGAAGGAGTTTAGATGATTTCCAAGGTCTCCCAGCTCTAAATTTATAATTCTAGGAGTTAAAAAATGTTGTTTGCTTCTTTTTCACAGTTTGGTCTATTTTTCTTCTGTGTACTATTTTTAAAAAGATTTGTTGCTGATGTTATTCTTATTTCTCAGGGGATTTAATAGTGAAACTGACCTTAAAAAACATTTAGCCAAAACTCTTCATTTTACAAATGGGGAGACTGAGTCTCAGAGAGGTGAAGTGATTGTATTTGTACACATATTATTTTACCACAATGTTTATATAGTTATAAATGATATGTATACTGGTGTGTATTCTGATCCTACTTTAATAGTACTGTTCCTTGGGTAGAATACTAGATCTACAGCCAAAAAGGTCTAGGATAAAAATTCTATTTCATTTACTAGTTGTGTGACCATAGCAAAGTAATTTAACCTCTCTGCTCCTCAATTGCCTCCTCTGAAAAATAATATGTGCCTCAGAGACTTGTTGTAGTGCCCAAATGAGATAATGCATGTCGAATACTATATACATTTTAATTATTCACTTCACACAGTTTCAAACAAGCATTCTAGTGCATTCTCAGACTCATCATGTATGCCATTTCTTGTGGCACAATGATTTTCATATAATGCAATTTGCTTGGGTATTTCTTAACATGGATTATTTACAATTTTTTATAATGAAATTCAAATAACACACATCAACAACCCATCAGGAAAACCTCAGTGTTCTTGATGGTCAGTTAGGGACACAAAGAAAACAGACAGAAGTTGATCTTTATCCAAACCACTTCCAAGTCCTGGACTCCTTCCTGTCTTTGTCACCCATCTGCTTACATAACCTTTGCATCTTCTGCAATGTGATGATCTAGTTTCTGCTCTGTGAAAATCCCTCTAACGCCATGGCTGTTGCATTCTTTTTAAAGTAATTACTTCTGTAACATGCAGCTATAGAGTTGTTATTTCTGATGAAATTCAAAAATATTTTGCCTTCTGGGAGATATGATCCTGGGAAACAAGTTTATTTGGCATTAGGTAAATTCAAAAACAAGCATATGAAAATAGTAAATTTCTTTGAATAGCTTCTAAGTCAATCAAATGGTTTATGAGACTTATGGTAGAAAGAAGGAGGAAAACACAAAATAACTAAATGTCTATACCTAGATGAATCATCACTAAAAGTTTCAACTTCAAAACAGTTTTGGAGAAAAAGGTAAAACCTCTGTCATTCACATCATAAGAAGATTTACTCAATAGATTTCCCTTTTGTATAAAGGTAACATTTTTTCAATTTTTCAATTTTTTCCCTAATTATTCTTTCCCTCCCCATACTCTTCAGGTAGGCAATTTGATATAGATTATACATGTGTAGTCATGCAAAACATATTTCCATATTAGTCATTTAAAAAACAGACCCCCCCCAAATCCAAGAAAAATAAAGAAAAAAAAATTAAAGTATGCTCAATCTGTATTTAAACTTCATTAGTTCTTTCTCTGGGAATAGATAGCGTTTTTCAAAAGTCCTTCAGAGTTATCTTAGATCATTGTACTGAAAAGAATAGCTAAGTCATTCTCACTTGATCATCTTAGAATATTGCTGTTGCTATGTACCATATTCTGCTGGTTCTACTTATTTCACTTTGAAGCAGTTCATGTAAGTCTTTCTTGGTTTTTCTGAGAGCATCTTGTTCATCATTTATTATAGCACAGTAAGTATTTCATCATAATCAAATATCACATTGTGCTTGACTATTCCCCAATTGAAGGACATCCCTTAAATTTCAAATTCTTTGTTACCAGAAAAACAAATTTGTACATATATAACCTTTTCTTTTTTGTTTTTTGTTTTGTTATTTCTTTTGGGACACAAATGTGTAGTGGTATTGCTTTACCAAAGGGTATGCATGGTTTTATAGGTCTTTGGACAAAGTTTCAAATTGTTCAACTTATTGATTGAGAGAGAACATAATTTAATACAAAAATTTCTAGACCAAAGGCCAAGAGATGTATCTAAACTAGATAACTTTTGAGGTCTTTTCTAGTTCTAGAGATATTATTCTATGAACTCAACAGACTGTCATCTGGCTTCTGCCTGATGACACCTAGTTAAGTTCTACAGGGGAGTCCTTTAGCTCCCTTGGAGCCCATTATTAGGCAGTTATACCTTAAATCAAGTTGATGAGGAATGAAAAGAGTCTGTGGGAAGAGACTGAGATTAGACTGGTGTAAAGAAATTAAACACCAAGAACTGATTTTAAAGCTAATTAAAGAAAAAATTAAACAGTTTCATAGAGGGAATTTCACATTTAATTACCATTGTAAATTTCTAAATTTGCCCATAAAATAGGAAAAAAAGTAGAATAAAACAGTAATTTTTCTTTTTTTTTGTTTTGCTTGTATAAATAAATGGATTTATTTGATATTTGTTATTTGTGATGGTGGTTTGTGCATATAAAGTGTTTGGTGAGAAGCCAATCTGGTGAGTATAAACTAAGGACTACACACTCCCTTAAGAATAATCTGAAAATGTCTTTTATTCTAAACCTATCAACTATTAGATTACCAATATTTGAGGGAAGGCAGAGAGATAAAATTTTAGCCCAGTAACCTCCCTAGAAAATGAAGGAAAAATCACTTAATCTCATGATCTCTCCTGGTGATTCTCTACTTTTCTCCTCCAGTTAGGTTTGATCTTTGCTAATACTTCTCTCTATAATGGCAAGCTAGCCTTCAATTTAAATACTAAAGTTACATCTATCCACCCACAAGTTTTCTCTATTTAGATGAACTCGTATGTACTTGTATTACACATACACACACACATACAAATAACACATGGACTGTACCTAATATAGGGGAGTTGATAAAAGAATGGGTCTGGAATTGTAGATAACTATAATCAGAAGTTGTCAAGAGGTGTTCTGTACAGTTTTCTTGTAACCACATATTCTGTTTCCCATAATAGTAGTGTTAGAAATATATCTTAATTGTGAAGTTCTGTGACTGCTGAAAAGAAGAGTCCTGTGACCTTGGACATGATACAGACATACTTGAGAAAAAAGAGGCTTTTGCCAAAGATGTGGCTATTAGTGATCTTATGGCAAAGGGTCATTACTGCCCAATCCTCTGGTGTAATCTGTGCTAAATTCATCAAGTAGAATATAATACAACTTAATGGAAATGACTTTTATTCTCAATATTCTCAGCTTTTCATGGGAAACACATAAAAAAAGCTATATACTTGTGCTATGAAATGGTCTTACCTGGTACTCTTTCTTCTTATCCTTACTATAAGCAACATCATAACCACTTGGGAGTTATAGCGCAGAGATTCTGGTTTTCCCTAATCTTATATTCTGTCTAAAAGCAGTTTTAGAGTATGAGAGAAGCTGGTACCCTTTTAGGGGTATTAGTTGCCAATTAAAATTTCTTTTAAGATAGTATTACTGGTTTCTACAGAATTGATAAGAGGAAAAAACTCCTGGTTACACAAAAGAAAAAGGCATTTTTGAAACTATACATGGGTGGAAATGATTTTGAATACAGCCTAAGGACAGCTACTATGGAGTCTCTGCAATCTAAGATATCTATTTCTATTAGGACTAAAACAGACTAGTTTCCTGAGAAATGTGCCTATTTTATAGTTCTCATATTTCCATTAAAAGCAACCCCTTCAATTATCTGTTGAGAGGAAATTTATTCCTATTTATAAAGTGAGAACTTTACTGCCAAAGGAAAACTAGAAAATTTAAATTTTAGAGAATCGATCTTATACTTCATAAGTAATGGAACCCCATCTGCCAGTAAAACAGGAAAAATTTTAATCAAAGTGTAAGAATCTTCTCTCCTTTAGCTACAGGAAAATTTCATTCACCCAAAAGAGGCAACATGAGAGTCAGATCCTAAGATTTTTTTCATAAACAAATCTGATTTGGATTAAACATTAGATGATTTCTACAGGCTCCTTCCTAGCAATCTATGACCCTATATTAGGAGGAAAAATCATCAGACTCTTCCTGATAGTCACAATGATTATTTCTATAGTCTATACAACATTTTACATGGTTTTGCTTAATTTCATAATGTATCTGTTACATGTATATGGAAGTATCAGGTCCATTTTAAAGAAAAGAAAACTGAGGCTAAGCACTGGGAAATACAAAAAGAAGGTGAGGAACTCATCTAATGGGGGAGAAAAAAGAAATCTGTGTGTGTGTGTGTGTGTGTGTGTGTGTGTGTGTGTGTGTGTGTGTGTGTATGCTTGCATTCACATATACATCCACACATTATATTTAGAACAAATAAGGTAGGAAAGGACGGCATTAGAATTAAGAGGGATTGGGAAAGGCTTCCTGTAGAAAATGGGACTTGAAGAAGGCCAGCAACTTGCAGAAAGCCAGGGAAGCCACTAGGAAGAGATAAAGAGAAAGAACATTCAGTCAAGATACAACCAGGAATAGTTAGAAGTACAATGTTACGGGAATGGAAAAGTAAATGCAGAGAGTACAATGTAAGGAGACTAGAAAGATAGAAGGGTCCTAGATTATGAAGCATTTTGAATGACAAACAAAAGATTTTGTATTTGATTATGGAGTCAAGAAGATACTGCAATTTATTGAATGGGAGCAAGGAATGGGGGTAACATAATTGGACCTATACATTAGAAAAATCACTTTAGTGGTTGAATAGAAGATGAATTAGAGTAAAGGAGAGAGTTGAGGCAGGCAAACCCACCAATAGTTATTGCAGTAATCTAAATGTGAGGTGATGTGTTCCTACAGTAGAATATTGGAAGTGTCAGAGGAGAAAAAGGATGTTTTTGAAAAATGTTGCAATGATAAAATTGACCTTTATCTTGGCAAAGTTTAGATATGGGGGTGAGAGATAGTGAGGAATCAAGACTGATTCCAAGGTTTCAAGCTTAAGGACCTGGAAAAATGGTGTTGCCCCCTTCAGAAACAGGGGAGGTAGGATGTGGGAATGATTTACAGTGAAAGATAATGAGTTGTGAGGATGAAAAGACATCATCATCATCATCATCATCATTGCCATCATCATCATTATTGTAGCTAGCATTTATATAATGTTTTAAGGTTTACCTAACATGTTATCTCATTCGATCTTCACAACAACCCTGTGTAGTAGGTACCATTATTCCCATTTTATAGATGAGGAAACTGAGGCTGAGGGATAGTGTATGTAAAGCCTTCTACAAACATTAAGATTGTATATGAATGGAGGCTATCATAATTTCTTTCTTCCCCAAGCATTCAAGGATAACCATCCTCTCAAAAAAAAATTAAAAATAGACTCAGAAGTACAGTTTTATAGCAAGAAAATATGATATTTAAAAGAACCATTTTCCATCTTTAAAGTGACAAGTGAAATAGTAGTTCAAGATGAACATCAAAGGGCTCATATACATAAATATATATGGCACCCTAGGAGAGAACCAAGAGGACTTACTAGAAGGCTCAAAATGATTCCAGTGAGACTGATGCTAACCAGTTTCACATCCTGGAGAAAAATAAAAGGATTACAAAAAATTTCAAGGAGTTTTCCTTGTTCTCCAATCTATCAGTAATTAACATGAGAATAAAAGTCAGCTTTCTGCCTTCTTCAAAGCTTCTTCAAACCATGCTTTCCATTTTACCCCAGTGGCCTCAGTTGCCTCATTAGACCCCATTCCCTTGCAGAAATCCTTGTCCATTTCCTTACTGTCTGATGATTTCATGCCAATGTTGAATAAACCATCTAAAATCATGTCTAAGAAACTATACAGACCCAAATCAAAGCATGCACTACAGCTGAGTAAATCCCAGGTTCTTACTTAAGCTGAAATCTGTGAACTTTTTTTAAATTAAAGTTTACAAATTATTTGTGTAAAAACAGTTTTAACATTTTTTAAAGTGTTTTAAACTTGATAGTTTCTTCTTTCCCCTCCACATTGATAAGATGGGCAATCTGATCAAGGGGCAAGTTTTTAAAAATAATTGCTAATTTTCAATATAATTGATATTTTATTTTATACAACTAAAATAAGAGATGAACTTAATGAGACAACTCAGGGATTCCATGACACAACCCAAATATGAAGAACTCCTGCATTGGAAAGTGTTTTTTCTTTTTGGTTGAATTGCTGATTTTTGCTTTATTATTTTCCCTACTGGGTCTGCAATTTCATGGGAGTGGAGAGGTCTAGGTGAAGAAAAACTTTAATAACTGGAAATATTATGACATAATAATCTTAAACTGTTACCTTGGGTCAATGAGAGGTGGAGTGACTTGTCCAGGGTTAAACAGATAGAGTGTGGGTCAGAAGTGAATCTTGAATGCAGGGCTTCCTAGTTCTAAGGTCAGCTCTCTGCTATCTATCTCTATGGCCTCAAGTAGAAAAAAGAAACTATGACCTTGTTTGATTGAAAGCACTATATGAAAGAAAATGTAGGAGACATGAGGTAATGACAAGGCAGTCTGGGAAATATTTCTCAAAAATCATTAGGTGATTAAAAACTCTGGTAGTTAATAGAGTCATGAGTCCCTTTCAGTTCCTCCCAAGTCCCCATTACTATTAGTATTGTTGTCTATTTAAATATATTCCTCACATGTCCCCGATAATTTTCTCACTAAACCAAGTTAAATGATCATAAATTCAAAGCAAAAGCATTTAACGGAACAGAATAATAGGCAATAATGTGAAATTAAGTCAGCCTTTAAATATCTCTTGAGAAGTAGTGTGGTGAAGTAGATGGAGAGTTGGCCTTGAATCCAGGAAGTCCTGAGTTCAAGTTTTGTCCCTGAAATACTCAGGTTGTGGGACACTGGGCAAATTGCTTATCCTCTTAAAGCTTTAGGTAACTCTCTTAAATAATACATATCATATCTATCTGCCAGCAGTAACTAGGCAGTGCAGGAGAGAGAAATTTTGCAATTAGGAGTCCCAGAGTCCAAATCTGATCTCAGATACTTACCAGCTGTGTGACCCTTGGCAAGTTACTTTACCCTATTTGCCTCAGTTTCCTTTTCTGTAAAATGTGCTGGAGTGGGAAATGGCAAATTATTCTAGTATCTTGACTAAGGAATCCCCAAGTGGGGTCTTAAAGAGTCAGACACAACTGAAAAACAATTGACCAATAAAAAATGAGGGTAATAATAACTCCTGCTTCCAAGGGTTATTGAAAAGATGAAATGAGAAAATATTTGTAAAACATTTTGCAAATCCTAGTGTGCTATATAATCATTAACATTATTATTATCATGGTCAATATTGTAACAGAGGAAACTTCCTCATGTGAAATGAAATCATAGGTCCAGTTCCCATTCATGCTCTCTCTTTTAAACTCTCACAGCACTTCCACTCATCCCTCTTTACCATTTTATCTACCACTGTGTTAGGTGGTACATGGCTAGGGTACTAGCCCTGGAATCAGGGGGACCTAAGTTCAAATTCAGTTTCAGATGCTTCCTAGCTATGATCTTGCACAAATCACTTAACACTGATTGCCATACATCTGGGGCTATCTCTAGTCATCCCGATTCATATCTGGTCATTGGATCCAGATGACTCTGGAGGAGAAAGTGACTGTGACTTAGCACAATACCCCCCCTCACTCAAATCCAATTTACTTGAGAGTCATGATATCACCTCCCTCATTTCATGGTCTTCTTCAAGAATAAAGGACAAATAACAGCAGCATTTATTTCCCAACAGCTCCAATCTTGCTCCTGATTAGCTTCCAATCTTCCCAGCTCAATATAGAGAAAGGTGGAGAACATCAGTCCCTCAGAGGAGATGGGACAGGACCTTGCTGCTGCTGAGTTCCTAATACCTCCTTTGCTTTCCATTACCATATGGCATGGCTAATACCTCTGATTATCTTGCTTGCATTATAGCTGGTCTCCCTTTCTTGGTCTTACTACTCCTTGTTCTAGATTCAGGTTGCTTCTACTCTGATCCCAACTTCCTTTATCTCCACCATTACAAATCATAAGAAATCTCCTACTCTCTAAATTTCTCTCGCAAAGAGTGATATGGAACTTACACCTAGTATTCTGAGAATCATAGTCCCAAGATTTTTTCTCCATGTAAAACCCTCTTGATTTTAGGTCTTGGAGGAAAGGAAGATTTTCATGGGTTATCTCCTTGACCCCAACAATGTACACTGGCTCTCCCTACTATTCCATTCAAGCTTAAATATATCTATTTACTCTAATTTGTCTCAATAAAACATAAGCAGATATATCTCAAGTTTTCTTGCCTTCCTTCTTCAAAAGAGAAATAAAAACAATCTTCCTAATTTCTTGTATGTCTAGGAACTAAGTGAAAATTTATTCTATATATAGGAGATAGAAGTATAAATAGTGATATTCAGAATGCCCCATTCTGAGATTTTATTCTGGTGTAGTGTTAATCCTGAGCTCTCAAAACTGATGTCAATGGAATATATTGGAAGGTTCTACCATATTAGAAAGGCTCTGAATATCACTTGGCAATACATTGAATTTGGTCTCTGAGAATCAGCCTAGCTAATTACAGAAAAATTGTTTACCAACAGTAGGCTGGCAATGAATTCTTAACTATAAAAATAAATACACAAATATCTATTGTAAAAGATGAAGAAGTAGAAATATGGGACAACCAACTTGATAAGACCTTCAAAATTTTGATAGAAATTAAAAAAACTCATTACAGAGTTGAGAATTGGAATAAACTACTAAATTAGCTGTTTATATTGATAATCAACTTGTTAGAGCAAGGATAAAAGGAAAAAAATCACAAACAAGTGTAAAGATGAGGAAAAGAGATGATGTTAAATTAAAATGTCTCATTTCTGACCTATTCAAACAAATAATTCATGATAAAAATGAGACTTGATAGAAAAAAAGAACATAGGCAAAAATGACAATAATTTAATACAGAAGTTTAACTGATGTAAGTCAATTACCAAACTAGGTAGAATAAAGATCCTAAAAAATAAAAGCACTGTACAGCATAAACTTTTGACTTGCCTCTTAGAGAAATATGGCAATCAAGGGCAGCATAAATTTAGAGTATTAAGTTCATTATTTGATAAATCCAACTCTGATTTTTTTGCATTTGTCAATTTCTGAAGTATAAAAACTCACACTGAAAATCTAACAATTTTCTCTCATGGAGAGGTTCCAGCTGGTTCCAGCTTACCCCTGGATACTGGTCTACCTTACAAAACTACCTTCTTTTTTACATTACAAAATTGTATGTGCTTATTGTATAATGCTTATTGCCTCCTCAAAGAACATGAAATATCCTTGAGATCAGGAACTATTCTCACTTTTCTGTTAGTGTTCTTGGGTTCTTGGTAACTCAATTAAGAACCTGTAGGTTCTTCTTTTTTTTTTTTTGCAAGGCAATGGGGTTAAGTGATTTGCCCAAGGTCACACAGCTATGCAATTATTAAGTGCCTGAGCTCATATTTGAACTCAGGCACTTCTGACTCCAAGTCCAGTGCTCTATCCACTACTCCACCTAGCTGCCCCGAGAACCTATAGATTCTTAATAAATGCTTTCTGGTTAATTGACTGTTTAAAGTAATGTGGTCAGGGTTGAAAGACTTCTGCAAGATCTCTTATTACTAGATTTCATTTTTTTTTAGCAGAGAGGGCTCTCTTAATTCACAAGAAGTCAAATATGAAGGAAAGTTTTTAAGGTATAATTTACTGGTAAATGCCATTGTCATCAACAGTTGACTAATGTGTATATTCATAGAGCAAAGCTTCAGATTGTAACCTGAATTATTTTTTAAATCAGTGATTGCCTCTGAAACACCAATTTCTGCTCTTGAAAATTGAACATTCCTAAGTGGGTTAATGGCCCCCATAGAACTGCCACTAAATAATGATTATTCTGGATCATGTTCCTATTTTTTTGAGGGCAAAGAGGTATGTTACAAGTGTTAAGGGCATAAATTCAATAAAACTCACACAAAATGACAATGAAAGTCATGGGAAAGAGGTGCCACTTTTCTAAGAACTGATATGTGTTGATAAAAGCAAGATTGTCTGTCCAAGTTCTACAAAGTAACTGGGGGAAGGGTGAGGGGTGATGGATGGTATTTCTGAGTGTGAGTACTTCACACTCAGTCATTGAAATGCCACAATCCCCTTTGTAAGTCTACTGATAAGTCTAGCTATGTATACCAACTTTTGCCAGGAGTCTCCATATTGGGGGAATCCAAGCTGCCATTTAACACGTTGGGTGTGCTGTCATCACAAAATGTTTATCTCACTCATTGCCTTTAAGTTGACAGTTGATATTAGAGCCAAATACAAATCTTGATCCTTCAATCTTGGTACAGAAGTTTAAAGCTTGCCTATACACATACACATACACACACACACACACACACACACACACACACACACACACGAGTTAAAATGTCTCCAATCTAAATAATAAGCTGTTTTGAAGAAACCAAAGGAAATTAATCTTGCAATCTTTGGATAATGAGAAGTGGAGACTCATTTTTCCCTCCTAGTGTTATCTTAAAGCCATTTGGGATTTTGCTCTTTCCAGGCTATTTGAGCTAAAGAATATGGGGATGGGATGAAAGTATTTCCATAAGCCAACTTAGACTTTTTTAATTTAAAAAAAAACATTCTGGTTTCTCTAAAGAATTCATCCCCAGAGAACAAGTAAACATTACATTGCCACACAATCTTGAAAATTTAAAAATATTGCAGAAAATAGGATGCCCCTGGGAATCTTTATTATACCATACAAGATGCAAAGAAGTTATTTGTGGAAATTTAAATCTTTGTCAGTTATAATATGTTATGCAAAACACCATACAAGATGACAGTACTCATAAGATGCAGAAAGAAAACTCTGGATTATTCATTCTTCTTAAGCAAGTTGTTTTGTTGTCTCCCAAGTATATGTTAGAATCAAATCAGATTCCACAACAGATGTGACTACAGAGATATCTTTATTCCACAATCTGTTGAAGATCAGTAACAAATCAAACACAAAACAGAGAGAGGAAGGTTAAGAATCAGTATCATGGAAGCTGCCCTGTGGAGAGTCTAAAAAACAGAGTCCTTATGGATGGTGATATTACACAAATATTACTCTTCACAAATGTCATTGTTGATTCCATCGTGCTCTGGAATACTGCAAGGAGTTCTCAATGAAATTCATACTCTCTTGTAATGAATGGTATGTCCTAATCCACTTTGAAAAATAAAGTGAGTGGGAAAAATAGTATTTTTCAAGTTACCACATGAAGTAGAGCATACATTTGGCAGTCCATTGAGTTTGTCCATCAGTACATTTATTAGGTTATATGGTTTCCCTCTACACAATCTGAGTGACCCATTCAGCACAGACATCATAGCCAAAAGTAAGTTAAATAGAGACTCTACAAAGGAAAAAATGTTTCAATAACTAGTTCTGAGTTACCTCTTTTATCAGAATGAGGCTCACTCATGTTGTAGTCTAAGTTTGAGGGTACTTCTTTTATGAATATTTTGTGTATTTGTGGCAGAATATAACCCATGTTAGGAAGGGAGGGGGGTGATGAGGGACTGTTAGAGTACCTGTTTTGCCATCTTGAGCAAAGTTAAGTGTACTGACTGACTGAATGAGAAATACATTCATAGAGGAGGAACAGTGTTATAAATTTAGACCCACAATGTTACCTCCTGAACCCAAATGTAGTCACTACTGAGTATCCAGTCAGCAAGTTCAGGGATTATCACTGAGTAAATATTACAGCTGTATTCTACAGAATATGATGTTGTAACTCTATATTAATAAATACTGTTTGGAAAGTTTAGCAATCAAGGCTTAATGACAGTATCTGGAATTTATATTGTACTTTAAGGTTTGAAAAGCCTTTATAAGTTACTCTCATAACAGTTCGATGAATCTGAGGTTAAAGGAATTATTTACCCAGGGTCATACAGCTAATACATACGTGAGTCTAGATTTGAACTAGGTCTTCCAGACTCAGGGCCAGAACCTGTGACATTCAGGTCTATTATGCCACTTATCTTCATAAGCCCTACCTGAAAAAAAAATTCCTGTGTGTATATTATAATGACCATGTAATAGAAGGTGTTCCAAGGCAAGAACCTGACTCAAGGTGCTCTAGTTTTTTTTGTTCTCTCTGGCACTCATTTTCTGCTTCTCTAATTAAATACAATTCAATATAATCACTCATACACTGGTACTCAGTTTATAGCCCAGCTGCAAACTACCCCTTAGCCTATACAGTAAAGCTCTGCCTTTTTTAATTGACACTTTCCGAGACTGACCATACAATTACAATTAATCAGTCACTCCCATACTAACAAGTGGTAGGGTAAGAATCTCCCTGTACAAGTGACAGCAACCTTGTCTTTCCCCATCCCAATCCCCATCATCTCATCCTTCTGAAGGCATAGATCTTGAGTGAGCACAGCAGATGGACAAGTAGCCAGATCAGAATTATGTCAGGGGATATGAATGAACTGGATCACATTTAGAAAAATATGTAATGTCTTCAGTCTCCACAAACTTCTTGCTGCCACAAAAGCTCATCTTATTCAAACTGATTCATTTCAGCAAGAATATATTAAGTACTGTCTCTGTGCAAAGCACTGTGCTGGGGCCAAGTACACAAAACAAAAATGAAAAATAGCCTCTACCACTAAGGAGTTGACATTCTCACCTCAAGAGTCTATCAGTGACTCTATGTGGTTAAAAATCATGGAACATCATCATAGAAGAATCATAATTGAGGACAATGCAAGGAATAATGGAGAGAACTATGGTAGATATAAGGAAGCTGAAGCATATCACCAATGATTATTCATATGCAAAGAGTAGCATAAGAAAACCAATATAATGTTCACAAAATAAACCAAATTGGCCAGTAAGAGGAAAGATTAATGTATAGGCAGCCATATATACTACTTCATGCTACCCAAAATATTCAAATATCTATAGGAAGAGCTATAATTTTTTGGAGATAAACCTCTTTAAAGAACTTTTGGAATGATATAGACAAGTCTCAGAAGCTGAGGATATTGGGCGGGTCTTAGATATACCTGCTTTTATTAATACCCACACTGATGAGATCAGAGATCTATTGAAGCATAAAAGAAGTGTAAATGTGCACAAGTATATGTAGATGATGTGTGTATGTTATGCATATATTTATATTAACATAGTATATATTAGTAAAGATTTTTAATCCCCCCCCAAAATCTGGGTTCTATCATATCTTAGGTATCCCTATAATTGTATTATGTTTCAACCCTAGATATTTTTTCCCTTGGAAGAAGCCTCTATGAAGGGTTGCCAAGTGAAGTAAATAGAACCAAGAAAGCAGTATACACAATGTCTAAAGCATTTATTAAGTCATCAAACATTTATTAAGAACTTACTGTGTGCCAAGGAATGTCCTAAGCACTAAGGATACAAAGAAAGGCATAAATAAACTAAAACAAAAATAAAACAAAAAATAAAAACCTGTCCCTTCTTTGAGGAAGCTCACATTCAAATGGGAGAGACAATATATAGAGTGTCCCAAAAGTCTTAGATCAATTTTATACTTTAATATAAGACTAAATGAAAGATAATTGAGAAAAAAGGTAACAAGGGGATGGGAGATAGAAATCTCAGAATTGGGAATATCCCTATCACAAGTGGAATTTGGGTTTAGTCTTAGAAGAAGTCAGATAAGATACAGGATTTGCATTAAGATATGGCAGGAAAGAGAGCTATGCCTCACTACACATCAGCATTCCAGTTATGAGGGACAGATAATTAAAATGTTGGATTTAGGGAGGTGACTAGTGATTTTTTTGAGGAATACCAAGAAAGTCAATGTCACTGGAGAGTTGTTAGAGAGAAGTATAGTATATAAAGACCAAAAAGGTAGGAAAAGTCCAGGCTGTGGAAGATATATTAAAACAGAGGATATAATGTTTGTTTCTAAAGGTAAATGGCAATTCCTGGACTTTTTTGAGTAAAGGAATGACATGATCAGATCTACCCTTTAGGAAGAACACTTGATAGCTGACTGGAGGATGAATTGGAGTAAAGGAAAGACTTGTATTTAAGAGACCAACTAGAAGGTTATTGTAATAACTTAGACATGAGGGGATGAGGATTTACAACAAGATGTTGTGAACATGAAAGAATAAAATAATGGCAATACCTTCAGTAATAATAGATAATCTGAGATGAAGGGAGGGGATGGAAGAAAGTTAATGAGTTCTGATTTGGAAATACTGAATTGAAGTAAAATAACAGTAACAAGTAAAAATCAAAATTGAAAAGTATGGACCAAGCTTGTTCCTAAAGATGTAATGAGAATCCTGTCTGAGGTAGAAGAGGGAAGAAATATCTATGAGAATAGAATACTACATATTTTATCAAATGTTGGGTTAGTTTTACTGAACTTCCCTTTTTCTAACTCATTTTTTATTCTTTGTATTAAGAGCTGCATACTTACCAGAAGTATCATCTCAATTGGTGCAGGAATGAAGGGAGAGTATTGGGAATCATGCCCATTCCTAATGCCTTTGGAGGATACACATCAGCCTGTGGGGTACATTGACCACCCTTATAGACCCATATCTGACATGCCAATGGGATCTCCAGTGTCAGATATGTGGGGGTTCTCTCCCATTTAATGGTGAGAGAACAGTGGATGCTGACATTCTGTTTAAGTGTCCACAACATGCCTACTATCGTACCTTACACGTTCATCATTGAGGGTTAAGGGTTTGGTACAATTTTTAATCCTACTAACAATAAATATGATCAGAATTCTCTTTCTAAATGAATATATATGTGTATGTTATGTAAGATATAAAATATAATTTTTATTACATTTTCAAATTTAAATACAAAATATTGGCATCCAGGGCCCTCTCCCATCATCATCCTGATTCATATCTGGTCACAGGACTCAAATGACTCTGGAAAAGAAAGAGGCTGGTGACTTAAGCATCCCCTCACTCAAATTCAATTCCCATGCTTGTCATGGCATCTCCTCCCTGATGCCAAGGTCTTTTTCAAGAATGAAGGATATACACATCCATCATCATGTATTATATTTTATATATATTTATTCACACATATGTGTATATACATACTTATTGGTATATATGTATATATGTATATGTGCATACATGTGTGTATGTGTGTGTATATATTTGTCTTTGTATTTCTCCTAATGGTTATTTTGTGCTTTAACAATACAAGTTATACCATTAACAATCATGTCAAAACTCTGACAAAATAGTTGTAGGGACCAAATAATAAATCAAAGTGCAATTTATAACTTTCCAAATTTAAAAGAAAAAAAACATTTTGAAAGATATTCACTTTTAAATGGTGTACCATTTCAACAACCCAGCGAGTTGAAACATCAACATACTCTCTATAATCAACACAAATGCACTTGACTCATTTAAGAGGTGACCATGACATAATTTCAAGTCCTAGACTTGGAACCAGCTGAGTTCAACTTCTGTCTTATTTGCTATAGGACCGTCAATAAGCCACAAAGTCTCTCTAAACCTCATTTTTCTTCTCTATAAAATGGAGATGTTGTAAAGAAACTTCTGCAAACCAATATAAAAAAATTGGCTATTATTATCAACATTAACCAGCTTAAGATTATTTGATTTTTCTCTCTACTTTCATTTTTTCTCATCATTTCTTTCAAATTGATATTTAATTATCTATGATAGTTAGTCTTTGCCTTCTTTTTTTTTTGGTTTGATTTTGGAATTTGGGTTTTCCTTTTCTTTGGTTTTATTTCTCTCTTTCTCTGTGTCTGACCAGTTTTTCTAACTGTTTTGCTTAAATAGATCCTTTCTATTTCACCACTAACTCACTTGGCATTCAGGGGTAGATTTGGCTCACTATATAACTTCAACTAGCTGCCACATTCAAAAGGAATGCTGCAGATAGTATCTGATCAAGACAGGCAAGAAGGCCATACCAGTCTAAGGAACTGAAAACTCAGAGCACACATTTGGTTAGAATGGGGTTGCAAATAACAGGAGTGAGGATTTGTTTTTTGTAAGTGAACTGCATTCATCAGGTGATCTGCAGAGAGAACATCTGATTTACATGGAAGGCAGAAGAGGCAGAGAGCTGAAAAGTGGAAAGTGACTGATACAGTGTGGCTTTAACATTTTCAGTCATAAGCTTGCCAATGGCAATATTTGGCCCTGGGGCCAAGGACTGGGTTCCATAGAGCAGCTTAATCCCTGGCATCAGTCCCAATTGCTGTGCATGCCTAGACTCTGGGACTCCCTTTCTAAGTTAGAGGAGGGTTCACTACAATGACAATGAGTGAGATACAGTCTGGCTCAGCCAAGTTCTACCAACCAAAAACAGAGCTATGGTGATGTGAAGAACTCTGCACACCGTAGGCACTGAATAAATGTTTATTGAATGAATGAATGAATTTCCCTCCTGTCCAGAGTCATATCAAGAGTGAAAAAGTGAGTTGCTTGCCTCGGGCTCATTCAAAGCTGAAGGGGTTCAGAAAAAAATATATAAAATATGCATCCATTCTCCCAAGCACTCTATACCATTGGGAAAGAAGAGCTTAGTTTTGCATTCTTGCCTTGGGTACACAATTAACTAGTTAGTGAGTTGCTTCTATCTTTTAACAGGAGTTCTCCTAGAGAACCATTTCCTGCTCCATCTTCTAGCTTTCCTATAACTTCTTGGTCTTTCTTGTAGGTTCATTCCTACCATGCTGGACAAGCTAAGACAGAACTTCCTGACCTTTTTCAACTCAATGGTCCAAGTTTCTAGGTCAGCCACAGCACAATTGGAAGGAGTTACATCACTGCTATTACCCTCATCAAGTACTGCCTGAGTCCTGCAAAATTTTGTCAAACTAAGTTAGATACATAGACTTGGTCATTTCATCAGTGCAATAATCAGGGACAATTTTAGGGTATCTGCTGCAATGGAGAATGCCACCTGCATCCAAAGAAAGAACTGTGGAATTTAAACAAAGACCAAAGACCTTCAATTTTTTAAAAAAAGTTTTCTTATGTACTACATAATTTTTCTATCTCCAATATTTTGTTTTTTTCCTCAAGGATTTGATTTTTCTCTCAACACATTCTATTTTGATAAATGTATAGCATGGAAATAAATGTAAAGATGATCAAATTGCCTTCTGTGGGGGGAGCGGGGAGGGAAACTAGATTGGGGAAAAATTTGTAAAATTCAAAACCTTACAAAAATGATAGATAGAAACTAGTATTGTATATAATTGGAAAACAAATAAAATATTTATTAAAATTAGATTCATAGAAATGTGGATTAAGAATTTGATGTTTAAAACTATGGAGTCTGACTGCAGGGCAAAGCATACTATGCTCACTTTTTAAAGCTTCTTTCATGTTTTTTTTTCTTTTTCATGGTTTTTTGCACCTTATTGCAATTCTTTTACAACATAACTAATGTAGAAATATGTTAAACAAGATTGTACATGTACAACCTATACTAGGTTGTTCACTTCCATGGTAAGGGAGGTAGGAATGGAGGGTGGTAGATGTGGAACTAAGAAGTTTGCAAAAGGATGAATGTTGAAAACTATCTTTGCATTTAATTATAAAATAAAATAAATGAATAACAGAATTTGACATGTTTCCTTAAAATAAAGGCACATCTTTTGGCAGCATTATTTTTTCCAGTGATGTTTATGGTTATGAGTCATTGAATACTTGTCAAAATACTAAAAGAGGAGGGTTATCCAAAGGGTTATGGAGAAACCCATGATGGTCTGAAACGTAAAACCAAGCAAGAATTGCACAGAAATTATATCAGAGAGATAAATGAGCAGAAAAGGAGGTAGGCTAGTTGTGGAAATAGAGATAAATAGCCCACTACATTCTGGTCCCCACCCTTGTGCCTTTGCACAGACTTTACCATGTCATTCCTTCACTCTGCTTCACAGAATCCCTCATTTGCTTCAAAGCTCAACTCATGCTTCATCTTACAAGAAATGCATCCTAATCTTCTAGTAGCTAGTATCCATCTCTGCCCCTTAAAAGTAATTTTGTACATGTTTCTTTTTTTTTTTCTGGCATGTATTTGTTTTATGTTATTTTCTTCTAATGAAATGTAGACTCCTTGTAGGCTAAGAACTATTTCATTTTTGTCTTTTTAATTTTAGCATGTGGCACTTAATTACTGCATAATGGATAGAATGATGAATGGCACATTAGAATTTATAAAACAAAGAGACCTAGAGAACATTCTCTCTCAACATTTTGGGTGAATTATCTGTAGTGGTATTATGACTCGCATAATATGAGAAGTCAAGGATGAGTATTGCATCACATGGAGCAGTATATACCACAAAGATCTGATAACAATCCTCCTGAAGATTTGGAGTCAGAATATCCAAGTTCAAACCTTGACCTTGACACCTATTAGCTATGGAAATGGTGATTGAACTAGATTTATTCAGAATATCAGTTCACCTAAGCATCAATTTCCTCATTGGTTAAACTGGAATTACAAACACTTATATTACTTCATAAGGTTGCTGAGACAGATAAACTTTGTGAAACTGTGCTATCGATGTGGGATGATTTCAACTAATTTACTTTTTTTTCTATGCCATCATCAGTGAAGGGACCTCCTGGGTATTTCTTTTTCCAATGCAGATTAGCATCTGTTCTGCATTTCATTGCCTTAGAAAAATACTTGGGCAATGAGAAGTTTGGTGAATCACCCAGGGAAACTTGGCAAGTATGTCTCAGAATTGGATTTTGAACTCAGGTTCCCTGACTCCAAAGCTGACCCACTAACCACTGTACCTCTCTGTCACTTATAAAAGTTTTTTAAAACACTGATATATTATTCAGAGTATGGCTGAAATAGGGACCTGAGAAGGAATATTTATGGAAAACTGAATTGCCTATTGCTTTCCTCCCCATAGGGATAGCATTTCTGAAGTGATATCTCAATAATAGAAAGACTTTATAAGTTGGTGATAATCTTCAGTTTGTCCCCTTTATCAAAGTCAGACAGTAAAGATCAGAGATTTAGAAATAGAAAAGGTGGTAGAGACAATCTAATTCAAATACCCCATTTTTTTTGGATGAGAAATAGGATGAGGGAGAAGTTACATATAGATTAAGTGAAAAAAAAAAAAGCCAGGATCCAAACCTAGGCCATTTGACTCCAAATCCAGATGTCTTTCCATTATATATACATATATATATATATATATATATGTATATAAAATATATAGCTGAGATTAAGTCAGTGGTTTCCTCAAATCCTCATTCCAGTTTCCTCTGTGCCATCCTGACATTATGTCCCCAAAGCAATATTCATTAGAAACTGCAAGCAAATACTGGACGATAATTGAGCAGCAAAAAAATGGAAGAATTTTTTAAGTGTACTTTGCAAAATGAATAGCGTGATTTCAAACTATTTCCCCTAAAACTGCCCTTCTGCACTATTCAGATTCAGAGATTCATGTATAAGCAACTCTCTAACACAAAAGACCATTCTTTGCCATTCTTTTTTAAATTTTTATTTATTTTATTTTTAAATTTGTGGATAACCAGCATTTCTATAACATTATACTAAAAAAAGATAATTGCATATGAAACTAGGAATATATTATGTACAATTTCTTATTCATTTAAATATATATAATAAAGTTATAAATTTCTTTTTTTCTTTTCCCTCCTCTACTCTGTCTTAATAATGGCTACTATTACATACAAATATGTGTGTGCACATGTGTATCCATAAACACACTTCTAAATGTAAAATCATTCTAAGCATACTTCAATTCACCAATTTTTTCTTCTGGGTATAGATAGCTTCTTGCTTTATCAGTTACTTCTTTTTTGGTTAATTTGGATATTTATAATTGTCAACACGATTCATTCTCTCAAAGTTGTTCATAAAATAATATTGTTATTACTATATACAATATTTGTTTGGTTCTCCTCATTTTGCTCATCTAACCATACTTTTTCTAAGACCATTGAGCTCAGAAGTATACCATCACAATCATATATAAGTAGCTTGGCCATTCCTTAATTGATGGGCATCCCCAGAATTTCTAGTTCTTTGCTACCACATTGAGAGTTGCTATAAATATATAAGAACATGTAGGTTCTTCTCCTTTTTCTCTAATCATCTTGGGAAACAAACCTGGTAGTAGTATTGCTGGGTCAAAGGATATAGACAGTTTTATAATTCTTCAGACATAATTCTAGATTGCTCTCCAGGACGGTTGGATCATTTCAAAATTCCACTATTTTTTATCTAGGTCTTCACTTTTTGTCTTCAGAGTTTTGGGACTTTTGGAATCTTTCAAGCTGGACTATTTGGTTAAGTCAACCTCCTAAGGAAGAGAATTTACTCTGAGAATTACTGCAAAATTTTTTGCATGCTGGAAAAACTAGGAGGTCTGGGGAGTCTCCTTCCCTTCTCTTCCATAGCAAGGTTGGTGCTAGTTACACCCCATCCCCACCTTCAAATACACACACACACACACACACACACACACACACACACACACACACACACACACACATCCTCTGCTTTTAGTTTCCATTCTTATCTAAAGACCAGAAAAGTGAATCTGACAAGATAACATACAAATCACATTTCTCTCCCACAGCCAAACTTGGGAGTCCCTGCTCATTTTGACAACCAAACTAAGAGTATTAGTGTCTGAGTAGTTTAAACCAGGAAAGGCATTTTCTTTAAAAATTTTTCATCACCTTGGTTTTCTGAGGGAGAATCTTGGTTCTGTTTATTGGTTGACCTCCTAAGTGCAAACAGAAGACTAGGAAGTCAGGACATTTGAATGGACAACTATACTTGGACCTGAAAATTGTTGCCAAGTTGAACTGAATAGGGTTCAACTGGAACATGTGTCACCCTATCTGCAAAAGCAGGATTAAGAGGAGGGCAGTCAGTATTTCCAAAAAGGCTCTGGCTGCTGTCTGGGGCTGTAAGCCTGGCTGGGAGCCTTCCAACTGGTGAACAGAACAGTTTGTTGCACAGGGAAAGATAGTGTCTTCTATCATTTAGAGTGCTTCAAGGCCAGTTTATAAGGAAACTTCCTTATTAGGAACAAATAAAAATCCTGGGAGAGAGACAGAGAATTTCCTCTGAGAAGAGGTATGAAGATAGGCATATCCAAATAAAAACTAGTGAAGTTGGATGTGAAACTCAGTTACACAGAGTGCTCTGATACTCCAAGGTTAGGATTCCTGAGGCATTAGGAATTCATTAATAGGACCTAAGCTCTATGCAGCTGGGTTTGAAATTTTCTATTCAAAACTCAAAAGCACAGTAATTTATCTAGACCTGGAAGGGAACTTAGAGAATCTAGTTCAACAACTAATTTTACATATAAGGAAACTGAGGCCCAAGGAAGCTAATCAATCAAACAAGTAAGTCTTGATATGTAGATCACTGGGCTAGGCCCTAAATATACAAAGATAAAATAACAGTTCCTCCTCTTTGGGAGCTTACATTCTAATCACAGAAACAACATGAACATGTAAAACTATATACAAAATAAATAAAAGTAAATTGGGGAAGCAAAACTGTAACAGCTAACAGGGAAGAGGAAAATGAAGAAATGAGGAATGAGAAAAAGCTTCATGTTTTGAAGAACACAAAGGATTCTAAGGCAGAGGGAGTTTGTTCCAGGGCAGTATGGAAATAGGAACTGGAAGATAGTGTGCAAGTAACTGAAAGAAGCATTGTTTCTCTGGATTGCAAAATATGTGAAAGAAAAATAATATATAGTGAAACTAGAAAGGAAGATAGGAGCCAAGTAGTGAAGGGCTTTAAAAATCATAGGGAGCAGTCATCATGAGACTACCACAGCTTATTATTAGTGGGGGATATGGATCTCTATGCCTATGTTTTAAGAGAATGTCACTTTCACATTTATGAAGAAGATAGAATGAAAATAAGCTCAACAAGGCAGGATGAACAAATAGGTTAAAGACTTGCCTAAAGTCATACCTGTGTAATAACAGAAATCAATGTCAAGACTCAAACCAGGTGTTCTGACTTCCAATGCATTGGTTTTCTGATTTTCTCTTTTTTTATGGAAGAAATGCAAATAATAAATTCTTAAGGCGTAAGTGTGCAAAGATTATGTCACAGTCTGGCTCTGAATTTTCATCCATGTTAGGAAACTTGTTATTTAATGTGCATAATTTGAAATCAGCACTTGGTGTATCTTGGATTTTAGGATTATAGAGATGAAGAAAATGAGATCTATACAGATTAGGTGACTTATCCAAGGTCATACAGATAGCAAGTGGCGGGACTAGACTTTGAACTCAGGTCCTTTGACTTCAAATCCCAAATACTTTCTGCTGAACAACTTATGGCTTAAATCATTTAAATTCACTACTTTATTTATCCAATTCAATTTCTTATGTAAATATTATCTGAATAAGAAAATCTGTAGGAGGTTTTAAGATATAAGTAATCAATCTAGACAATACAAGTTTCAGAATTCTTTTTTGCTCTAAAATATCTAGCAAATTGGGTAAAATTTTTATTCCAAATTATTTAGATTTGGGACAATTTTCTTACTTTTAACCTCTGTGTCTCAGTTACTTATCTCTAAAATGGAAGAGTTAAATTATAGCTGACCTTTGAACTTCCCTTTGGGTCCAATAGTCTATAGGCTGCTGGTCTAGGTATACATGCTAAATAATATTAAAGGGAGCTTCACCAGCTCATTTGTAGTAAACACAAAGCTAGAGACAGATGGAAGGGAGATGATTCCCTTTTTCTGGCTGACTCACTTATAGAACTTTACTGTTGGGGAGTAGTTCCAACTAATTCCAACATAACAGTTATCCCTGACCCAGATAATTATCGCAGCTCTGCACTTTGCCTTATCTATATAAAAACACATCCTCAAAGTCTTACATGGAAGAACGTAGCAGCAAAGGAGCATGGGTATATGTTGGCACAGATATATAATGAATAAGAAGGAATTTATATTACAGCTACAAAATCCCAGGTGAGGTTATGTGAAAATCTTAAAAGAAGAGGCATAGCACTGGAAAAAGATAATTCACAGCCATGGGACCACTGCCAATAAGAATAAATTTCATCAGAATATTCTATCATTATTATTCACATCATAATTGTAAAATTATATAACCACATATCAATGGATAGTAATTCATAATTGTAACTATTCATCAATAATAGAAGTAACATTTTAATGGGTAAGTATAACACAGTGGATATGGTGTTGGACTTGAAGTCAAGAAGATCTGAATTTCAATCATATCTCAGACATGTATTTGCTTTATAACCCTAGACAGGTCACTTAACCACCATATGTCTCAGTAATTTCATCTGTATAATGAGAATAGCAATAAACTGAGATTATGAGATTAAAATTAAATATATATATGTGTGTGTGTGTGTGTGTGTGTGTGTGTGTGTGTGTAAAAGTGCTTTACAAAGGTAAATATCATTATTATGTCAAAATTTCAAGCATCCTTGATTTTGTTGTCTGATCACTTAGGATACCTATGATTTAGAAAGCCTGGTATGACAGAAAGAGCTCTGACTGGACTCAAGGTAAATGGATTCAAATCTCACTTTAATATTTAGAACTTGTATGACAATTCACACTCTCTCTGAGCTTTGGTTTCCTAATTTTTAGGATGAAGGGGTTAGACAAGGTGACCTTTGACATTCTTTCCAGCTCTAGAACTTTGAGGTCTTCCAATAGTTTATAGGACTTAAAATTTTAATCCCCTTGTATTAAACTTTAAGGTAGTAAGTCTATACAAAATTCACAAGATTTGACCTAAGATGACATAGTTGGTTTCTATGCCTATACTCAAATCTTTCCATGGTAAGATCATCCAGGTACTTTGATCTTCTGGCATAATTTTAAGAGGCTAGAGGGACTTCATAAAAAGTGAAACATCACAGAAATACTTTAGTAGGAGATCATTCTCAATTCACTTTGAAAATGACACTTTAAAAAGAAAAAAACGAAGGTGTTTTCCTATGCCCAGAGAGCTATAAAAACTGAATATCCTTTGATCCATCAATACCATACTATATTCCAAAGACATTCAAAAAAGGGGGGAAAGGAACTATTTGTAGCTTCTATTAACTCTTTTGGTGGTGGCCAGAATTGGAAATTGAAGGAATATCCAATAAATTGGGAAATGGAGAAACAAGCTATGGTATATAAGAAATGATGAGCAGGATGATTTCAGAAAAACCTGAAAAGACTTACATGAACTGATGCATAGTGAAGTGAACAGAACCAGAAAAAACACTGTGCATAGTAACAGCAATTTTGTTTGATTAAGAACTGTGAATAATTTAGCTTTTCTCAGACATACAATAATTCAAAACAATCCCAAAGGACTAATGATGAAGCACCCTATCTACCACCATAGAAAGAACTGATATTGTTTGAATAGTGACTGAAGCATGTTATTTTTCACTTTATTTCTTTCCTTTTTTTAGTGTTCCTGTACAAATTGATTAATATGTATATGTTCTACATAATTGCAAATGTATAATCTATATTTGTATACCATCTCAGGAAGGAGGAAGGGAAGGAAGGAACAAATGAATAGAAATTTCTTCTAGTTTTGAATCATTTGTAAATTCAATAATCCTGCTATTGATATTTATAAAACTAGGGAACAAAGACTACTCCTTAATAAATTTCAAAACACAGTAACTTTAATGTTTCCTTCAAAAAGTCAATAATGACAATCCATTTATTCACAAATACACAGTTTTCTACTTGGAGGCAGCAATCATGTAGTAGAAACAGGGCTGCATTGAGAGGTTGGAAACCCAAGTTCTACATTCTGAAGATTATTGACCATGTGATCATGAACATTTAAATCATCCATCCTCCTCAAGCCTCAGTCTTCCATCTCTTGCCCTCTGTATTTCATAGCATTGTTGTGATGGTCTTGTGATGGAAAATGCAATCTACATACAAAATAAATAAAGATTTTTTTTAAAAAAACTTGTTTTAATCAGTAAGCATGTATTTTGTTCTTCCTCACACCTTTCTTCTACATTGAAAAAGAAAAGAAAGAAAAACAAAATACTTGCAATAAATTCATAAAGTAAAGCATTAAAAATTCCTATATTGTCCACTTTCAAAAATGAATATTTCATTTTGCATCTAAAATCCATCAAGAAGTATGTTTTGAAATTTATTAAGGAGTAGCCAGTGTTCCCTAGTTTTTGTTTGTTTGTTTGTTATTTTAGATTTTTGCAAGGCAAATAGGGTTAAGTGGCTTGCCCAAGGCCACACAGCTACGTAATTATTAAGTGTCTGAGACCAGACTTGAACCCAAGTACTCCTGACTCCAGGGCTGGTGCTTTATCCACTGCACTACCTAGCTGCCCCCTGTTCCCCATTTTTTTAGCTATTAATAGCAGGTTTAATTGGATTTACAAATGATAAAAAAATTTGAGGAAATGAATAGTATCCTGAATGACAGATCCATTGTCCAAAAATATGATAACAGCAACTCTTTTTATGGTGGAAAAGAATTGGAAATTGAGGGGATGACTATTAATTGAGGAATGGCTGAACAAGTTGTGGTATATGAATGCAATGGAATATTATTGTATTATAAGAAATAATGAGCAGACAGATTTCAGAAGAACCTTGAAAGACTTACATGAACTCTTTTTTGTTTGTTTTTGCAAGCAATAGGGGTTAAGCAACTTGCCCAAGGCCATACAGCTAGGTAATTATGAAGTGTATGAGGTCGGATTTGAACTCAGGTCCTCCTGACTCCAGAGCTGGTGCTCTATCCACTGCACCACCTAGCCACCCCAACATGAACTCTTACTGAGTGGAGTGAGTAGAACCAGGAGAACATTGTACACTTTAGTAACAATATTGCGCAATGGTCAAGCATGATAGACTTAGCTCTTCTCAGCAATACAGTGATCAAAGACAATTCTAAAAGACTTGCAATGAAATATGCAATCCATATCCAGAAAAAGAACAATGGAATCTGAATGCATAACAAAACATGCTATTTTCACTTTTTTTAAATGTGTTTTTTTATTTTTTCCCCCTCTAGTGGTTTTTCCTTTTTGTTCCAATTCTTCCTTCACAGGATAACTAATGTGGAAATATGTGTATCATGATTGTACATCTACAATTTCTATCAGATCATTTGCTATCTTAGGGTGTGGAAGGAAGGGTGGGAGGAAGAAAACTTTTCAAAAACAAATGCTGAAAATTAGCTTTACCTATCATTTGAAAATAAAATTTAAAAACGCAAAAAATAAAACTATGATGACAGGTCTGAATTGGAACTAAGCATTGGACTAAATATAATATGACAAATTTGGTATAGATGTGTTCCTTGGGTTTTAAAAAATGCCTTTCATACTACAAAGTTGAGGAGATGAAACATAGATATGAGTCTTTTGCAGATTACAAAATCAATATGAGTCAAGTAAATAGTGTGATAAGGCAGTCCAAAAAAATCTAATGGAATAATGGGCTTCTTTAAGAGAGCAACAGCTTTCAAGAATAAGATGATGCTTCACTGTTCTCTACCCTGATCAGACTTCATCTGGAATACTGTATTCAATGATAGACACCACCACAGTTTAATAATTACCCTGAGAAGCTGAAGAGAACTCAGAGGAAGACATCCAGAATGGTGAAGGATCATTGTATATGAAGAACTGGAGATGACTAGACTGGAGAACAAAGGACTCAGGTGGGGTGAGGGCAGGGGAGGGAAGGAAGTGCTACAATAAAAGCCTTAAAAGTATTTAAGGAATTATCATGCCCAAATGGGATTAGACTTACTCTCTGGCTGCAGAGAGAAGAACCAGGAGGAATATGCCAAAATAGCAAAGAAGCAAATTCAGGTGTGATATCTGAAAAAATTCATATATATATATATATATATATATATATATATATATATATATATATATATATAATTTATTTATTTATTTAGTGGAGTGGTTTTGGGATGGGGAGCTTCCAAAAAAAGGAAAGTGCTTCCCCCAATGAAGGTAAGTACCTACTTTTGCAATTTATAGTCTTGAATAACTAAGGAAGGCATTCATTTAGTGGTTAAGTGACTTGCCTGGAGTCATACAACCAATATGTATCAGAAATAAGTCTTTCTGACTCTGAAACCAGCTCTCCATCCAGAATAACACTGGCTGTCTCCTAACTATAAAAGCTATCCAAAAGTGGGATGGACTACCATCTTCAATCAGAACCTCAGTTTGTTGAACCTCAGTTTTTTGTTAGGAACTGATCTAAAAGACTTCTAGGATCCCAACTCAGATTTTGTTATTCTATGATATTGATCTTCTAATATTAAGTTATCCCAAAGTTTTAGTTTTATAGAGTGACTGTTGAGAGTGCTTTGCTTCAAGGTATTCAATTCTGTAATAGCCCTGAATTGCTATGACTAGCATATAAAAGACTATTTCGCTTTTTTTACTTTACTCTCACCCCAATCAACTAAACATTTCGTTATCATTTGTCATACTAAAATATTATAGCATATACTTACAAGTATAGGCCTCCCCAAATATGTACACAATCTCTTGCAGAAAGATCATGCAGAAACATGCTGGTTCCATTTCTGATGGACAGATTTCCACTCCTGTGAGGACCC
Source organism: Macrotis lagotis (assembly GCF_037893015.1). Classification (NCBI taxonomy): domain Eukaryota; kingdom Metazoa; phylum Chordata; class Mammalia; order Peramelemorphia; family Peramelidae; genus Macrotis; species Macrotis lagotis. The sequence continues at coordinate 121,738,534 of NC_133660.1, read as the reverse complement.
TTCTCTCCTGCCAACTGACATTTACTGACACTTCTAAAGTTTTAGGGCTATTCTGCTTTTAAAAAAAAATTGTATACTTAAATTTAAATAGCACCCCACACTTAAAACAGAAGTAATTTAAAGAGATTGAATATTAGCCAACCCCCTCCCCCAATTCTTCTGAATTTAAAAAGGACCATTAGGAAGAAAGAAAAGAGGTTACTAGCTACATTTAGAGCAATTAGGAATCATTTTTTCCTCCTTAAAAAGTAGAAAGAAAATAGGAAAGGGGGTAATTATGGATCTGCAAAATCTGCTGCACATTTCCTGGACAGTTGGAGTAGAATATTACTATGCCTGGAGGGCAAAGGAAAAAAAGCCTCTATTTGTCCCTGTATAAAATTTTAAATCATTTCCAACCCTAACATTGGAAAACTGGAAACTTGAACTGATTGGTTTCTGTAGCCAGGGCCATAGTTCTATAATAGGCTGGAGAAACTTGTCCCTTATATTTTTTGGAGTGTGTGTGTGTGTGTGTGTGTGTGTGTGTGTGTGTGTGTGTGTGTGTGTGTATCAAATCGCCCTCTTACTCTCATATAAATGAGCTCCTCCTCCTTCTTCCCTCTAATTCCAGGGCTGCTTAAGCTGAAGAAAAGTCTGTAGAGTCTGCCATACCATCCTAACCCTTCTCCCCAGGGAGTTGGGAGGGAGGAGGGAAGAAAAAAATGTGGCTGTACAATGGGTCATAAGTTTATAGGATTCATTGTCTCAAAAGGTGGAAGAAGATAAAAATATAAATGACTTCCAAAATGATTTTAAGAAAGGTCATAGATTTATGGAAAGCTATTCAGGGAAACTAGGTATATTTAGATCTGCCCCACAAAGTGGGAAGGTGGACCTCATGGTCATTGAACCCTGAAGAGCAGCAGACAGCTAGAGGGACCATGATCGTGGGGGCAGAGGTATCCCAAAGGAGGAGGAAACATATCCTAGAGTCAATTCTGCCTTAAATTCAGAAGAAACTTTAAAATGAAGGTTGTTGAATCACACAGTACCTAGAACAAAATAGATGCTTGCTGATTGATTGAACTGATCCTTCACTTGTCATCTTCAGTCAGCTATCAAATTTTGTTGATTCTGCCTCTACTATTATATGTGCCATCTTCATCTATCTCTGTCCTAATTGTGGGGCAGCTAGGTGGTACAATGGATAAAGCACTGGCCTTAGAGTCAGGAGGAAGGGAGTTCAAATCCAGTCACTTGCCAGTTACTACCTGGGTGATCTTGGGCAAGTCACTTAACCCTAATTGCCTTGCATCCAGGGTCAACTACGATTGTCCTGATTCATATTTGGCCACTGGACCCAGATGATTTTAGAGGAGAAAGTGTGGCTGGTGACTTAGCACAACCCCAACTCACTGAAAATCCAATCCATGTGCTTAGTAATGACATCACCTCCCTGATATCATGGTCTTCTTCAAGAATAAAGGACAAAACACCAAAATACATCAGTCATCCTAGTTGAAGTCATTTCTCACACAGACTATTATAATAGATTCCTTATTGGAATCTCAGCTTTCAGTCTCTTCCCTCTCTAATCTATCTTTCATAGAGCTGCCAAAATTATATTCCTAAAATATGAATTTGTCAATAGCATTACCCTGCTCAAGAAGTGACTTTGGTTCTCCGTTGCTCCTGGGATAAAATACAATCATATCAGCTTTCCATTTCATTGAAAATTCTTGTCTCTATATTGACAACATCTTTTGAAAAGATTCTTTTCTCTCTGCTACTACACTAGTGAGGATGCTCATTACTTCTCTCCTTGACTATCACAAAAATCTTTTAATTTTTCTTGCTGCTTGAAGTATTTCTCCTTTCCAATTCAGCTTCTGCACAGTTACCAAAGTGATTTTTTTTTTTAAAAAGCACTGCTCTGACCAAATCACTGCTTTACTGAAGTTCCTGTTGTTCCCTGCTGGTTGGTGAAATGTATAGAGCACTGACCAGTTCATATCCTGCGTAAATCTACCACTGTGTATCCCTGCACAATCCACTTAGCTTCTATCTGCCTTAATATCCTTAACTGTAAAAGAGGTATGATAACAATAGTAACAATGATAATAATACATACATACATACTTTTCAGTATTCTGAAGTTCAAATGAGGTAAAGAGGTTTACAAATGTTAAAGCATAATATCAGTGTGAATTATTATTACCATTGTTATCTCCAGAATTAAATATAAAGTTGTATGTTTGACATTTAATGACTTTCATAGTCTTTTCAGTCTTATATATACTTGACTCTCCTCTCCATGGTACAATCCAGTTACACTGTCTGCTTGTTGTTTTACACTAGCACTCCTTCACCTGTTTCTACTTCTTTTCAAGCTCCCATGACTAGAATGCTCTGCCTTCTCACCTGTACCTCCCAACCTCTCTGGATTTCAAGACTGGTTCAAATTTCACCTTCTTTTGGAGGTCTTTTCCAGTCCCCACAGCTGCAAATATCCTTGTTCCTCTCACATATTATGTTCTTCTTCTCTCTAAATATAGTCTAGATATCTATTTATTTACATGTTGCCTCTCCATTGAAAAGTGCTTGAGGGAAAAGGTCATTTTTTGGGATATATATTTTTTTAATAACAGCTTTTAGGCTCTGTACAGTACCAATTCTTCTCCCGGCATTCTTCCCCACCACTTTCCAGACACATAGACCATATAACAAGGTTTTTGAATTTTTTTAAAAGGGAGGGAAAAATTAGCAAAATTCATCAATACATCAAAAAAGTCTGGAAATATATATATACAATGAACAGTACCACTCATCTCTGCAAAAGCATAGTTTATTTGTATCTTCTCAAAATCTCTTCTCTGAAGTTAGGCTTAGTCATTGTAATTTGTAATGTTCACTTTTTTATTGTTTTGTGATGATTCTGTTAATGTTGCTCTTGTCATTATTTTATTTTCCTGGCTCTGCTTATATGACTCATTTCATGTAAATTCTTCCATGCTTCTCTGTATTCATCATATTTATTATTTCTATTAGTAATATTGTTTCTAATATTGTTTCTTTTTTTTAAGGTGTTTTTTTGCAAGGCAAACGGGGTTAAGTGGCTTGCCCAAGACCACACAGCTAGGTAATTATTAAGTGTCTGAGGTCAGATTTGAGCTCTACCTCTACTCCTGACTCCAGGGCTGGTGTTCTATCCACTGTGCCACCTAGCTGCATCCTCTAATGTTGCTTCTAATTAGTAATACTTTACAAATAATATTCCATTACATTCATCCAACACAATTTGGTTAGACATTCCCTTATCAGTGGGCATCTATTTTGTTTCCAATTCTTTATTATCACAAAAACACTGCCAGAAATATTTTAGGGAGTATGAGAACTATCTTCTTAACAATGGCATCCTTGAAGCATAGACCTAACAGTGGAATCTCTGATTCAAAAAATACATACATACATACATACATGTGTATATGTATATGTATTTGTGTATATGTATACATATATGTGGGTAGAGAGAAAGAAAAATATTACACATCAATATATCTATGTATATGCACGCATAAACACACATATATAGACATGCCATATTTATATATGTTCATTTTCACAGATATATAGGTATAGATACATACATTCATGTATGTGCATATATATTCATGTATGTATTATAATATTTATTAAAATAACAAATTATTAACAATGCTATGAAAACATGTTCTAAATCATTTATGAATGTAAATCAATAAAACTGTAGTTTCATCTTACACCCTACAATTTGGCAAAGATGACAAAAAATGGGAATAATAGATGTTGAAGAAGTTGTGGGAAGATAACCTTATTAGTGCACTGTTGAAGTTCTGAATCCGCCTAACTATTTGCAATAGCTAGGTAGTGTACTAGATAGAGACCTGGAGTCAGGAAGATGCATTTCCCCCAAGTTCAAACCTAGCTTCAGACACTGATTGTGTGAGTCTAGATAAATCACTTAATCCTATTTGCCTTAGTTTTCTCATCTATAAAATGAGCTGGAGAAGAAACTGATAAACCACTTCAAGATCTAAACTAAGAAAACCCAAATGAAGTCATGAAAAGTCAGAAAAAGACATGAATACACTGAAAAAGGCTACTATTTGGGGAAACAATTTGTAGTTATTCAGATAAAGTGACTAAAAGACAGATAAAATGATTAAAGCTTAAATTGGCTAAAAATGATATATGTGTAAATCCATATATATACATCTATATGTATCTATATAAAGAGATCTCCTCTCTATCTATTCATATATGCACTAAATCCAAATAAATTGACTAAAGAGGATACATATATCAATGTACTCTTTAGTCACTTTATTTGGATTTTAGTGCAATTATTTGTATTATATATATGTGTGTGTTTGTGTATGTGTGTTAGTATACATGTACAAACACATAGACTTCAAGTTACATTCACATCCAACTTCAGAGAACTAGATCCTCTTCTCTTCAAATGACATAAGAAAAAAATAAGAATGAATGAGTACTTAGAGATATCTCTAAGGTCCTTTCCAATTCTAAGTCTATGGTCCCATTTCCCTTTTTTTGCCTAAGATTATACAAGAAGTTTGAAGGTTAACCTTTTTAAGTATTTATTTTATATTAAATTAATTTTCAACTGTATTTTTCTTTGATAAACTGATTCACATTAGAACCAATGAAAATCATCACCTGAATATCCAAAAAGGAATAAGCATTTAGAATGACAAGCACTTGGGGTGGTCAGAATATACCAAAAGAATGTTAGCAATGCTTTCACAAACTCTATCTCACATTCCAACTAAGTACAGACTAATTGAAGGCAGACTGCCTAAGCATTTCCCACAAGAAATGGACACACAGAATCTCAAGTACAAAATATATAGCAGACAGAGAGAGAATGGGAACTAAATTCTCAATGATAAATAATTAGATGAAGAAATAAAGGCACAAAGTCATTTTTAAACTCATCCAGAGAGGGTCTCTCTAGATTGTTGCTTCTCACATATCATCATTATCATCATCATATTCATATAAGGCTTTTAAATTTTTTAACCACCTAATATTTAGAGTTCTTTTTCCAATAATATAACAACTGAAGATACAGCTTGGCATTTACATCTTAATAGAATTAGGTGGGGTTTTGGAATGCAAAATGGGTATATTTATGAAAAGTCATGAGTAAGTAATATTTTGGATCTAATTAGAGAAAATTGGGATGGGGAGGAGGGAAAACACAATATCTATTTTTTCAACTAAGAAGGGCTTACAAACCAGTCACTGGGAGAATTATATATTTGAAATAAGGGACAGATATATACATGACATAAAAGGTATATGTTTAATAAAACCACTTTTATTTCGAGTATCTATTTCAAGTTACACACATATGCATGGATACACAAGGATATATATATATATATATATATATATATATATATATGTATTTATAGATTGTCATGCTTTATTGAGCAAGTTTGCAGTGGTACAAATGAATAAATATATAGGAAAAGTAGTCTAAAGGATATCATCAGAGGAATACTTTGCTATGTGACAGGGTCAAATCACTTAACTTCTCTGACACTCAGTTTCCTCATCTAGAAAATGACAGAGTTGGACTTAGAACACTTCTAAAGTGCTTTCAGGTTCTAGGTCTATGAGTCATCTATGCTTGCCCATTCTATGCCGCTCTTGTCTACATCTCCCCTGCATTCACCAAAGGGATTCCTCCTGCATTTTGGGGAAATCTTCCTGCTTTTTATTAATATAGAGAGTCTACAATGGAGCATATAGATGTACATCAGTTGTTTTTCACCTTAGTCACTTGATCATTCTATCTTCTTTTTTTTTGTTCATATACTTCCTTAATTATATCCTGTCTGGCATTGCTTCTTTATAAGCCCTTACTTGTGATAAGTTGTAGCTTCCTTATATTCATGATGTATTTTACCATTACCCTTTGGGGGATCCACAATTGCAGTTCTTTAGTTCTACAGTTTAATATATTTTAAATGTTTACAAACTTCTTTGAGAGCTAACTCATAAGAGCACCAACATTTAGCTTCTGTTTTAATTGATCCCTAACTTCCTTAACATCTATAACTCTTGTGGAGTGAGAGAATAAAAGCTACAAAAATGGTAGTAATAAGTGTGCTATTTAAAGTGACAGACTAAAGAGAATATATGTATCAATATATTCTTTAGTCACTTTATTTGAATTTTAATACAATTATTTGTATTATATGTGTGTGTGTGTGAGTTGCCATGCCATGATAACATATGAGGTAATGAATATATATTAAGCATCTACTAAAGGTACTATTCTAAATCCTGGGTATATTTTAAAAAAAGATTAAAAATTGACAAATTGTCTTCTGTGGGGGTGGGTGGGGGGAGGGAGGCAAGATTAGGGGGAAAATTGTAAAACTCAAAATAACTAAAATCTTAAAAAAAGATAAAAGATAGCCTCAAGGACCTCACAATCACAAGGGAAGACAGCAATTAGACAATTATGTTCAAACAAACTGTATACAGGATAAATTGGAAATACAGAGGGAAGGCACTAGAATCAAAGAGGATCAGGAAAGGCTTCATGAAGAAGGTTAGGTTGTAGCTGGTTCTTGAAGGAAACCAGGAGGCAGAAATGATAGCTGTCAAGACATGGCGAATATTTATAGGAAGGAAGTATAAGGGGGTAAGGAGAAAGGAGAAGGGGTAAAGGAGAAAGAAATAGGAATGAAACTACAAAAATACAACTATGCCACTCAGGAAATATTTGTAAGTTATCTACCCTGTGTAAGAGAAAAAGCTAGAATGTCCTTGATAACAGAGACTGCTTCATTTTTGACTTTGTATGTCCAGAACCTAACATACAAGTATATGCAAAAATCCATGTACAAGTCATTTTCCTATGAATGTGGATATAAAGACAGTTAACAACATAGTGTTTGACCTCAAGACACTTACATTCTTCTTTGGGGATGCAGCATGCACATGGAGAAGCAAATATAAAATAATAACAGGAAGAAAAAAGAGCTAATAAGGGAATATAACCTCTCATTTCAAGCAGAATCTAAGTTGAACCTTGGAAGATGCCAGAAGTAACTTGTTAACAATAATAATTTCTCTAAACAGAAACTGTGATGTGTGGGAGACAAAAAAATGTGGTATCTTTCCCAAACCAAATGTCTTAATATGGTTAGTGAAAAGCAAGCAGTCCTGAAGCCACATCTTGTTAAAAGGATATCTTATACAGGGTTGACTGAATGGACAATCAGTGAATCATTACATTACATTATATCAGGAAGCTGGAGTGAGTCCTCTCCCTATGGATCTTGAGTATAAGTATCACCCCAGGAAAACTGCACAAATTATAATTCTCAAGTTCCTTAAGAAATCTTAGAGAAAAGCAGGAGGCATGCAAATCTTGTCTTGGGTGACAGAGCCCTTATCTCCTTGCTCCTTCCCTCTTCTTCCCTGTCTGACTTTATTTCAGAGGGATTAAGTTTCCTAAATTTTTATCATTTTATTTGAGTTTTACAATAAAGTTGCAGTAAGAATTTATAAACAAGTGGACAACCTAGTGTTGATGATTATATATATATATAAAATCTGTATACATTCATACATATATATATATATAGACATGTATGTGATTTTATACATATAATGGAAATCAACATAAACAGAAATAACAATGAAATGAAATGGATAATTATGATAATGACCAAGCTTGACATCAGAGAATAAACAAGAAAATTCACCTCTCTCCTTTTGTTACAGAGGGAGAGAACTCTGGTTATGTAATATTGTTCCCAATGTCAGACACAAACAACTTTTTAGTGAGTATTGTTAAACCAGTTTTTTTTTTCTCTTAAACTTTTCTTACAAGGCAAAACTCACTGGGTAGGATAAGGACACATTAAGTAATGAATGTGATATAAAAACAAAATGTGTTTGAAAATGTTAAAACAAAGAAAAAGAACTCAGAGTTATCTCCATGATATGACATGATAAAGTAGATAGATTACATACTTTACCAGAGAAGGGAGTACCTGTTTGAATGAAATCATGTTTAACAAAGAATTTTACTTCTGATGAGAGCAGTGAGGTTTTTCATTTCCAAATTTCCTTGCTCAGATCAAAGTTCAGCAGAATGTTTAGATGATATGGAGCATTTGCCTTTAAGTTTCGATTAAGAAACTGGAACCTAATCTTCTGGAGTAATTCTATTTTAAAATTTTGAGGTGGGGTTATAAAGTGATCCATCAATCAGACCAAAGAAAAAGGGGGGAAAATGGAGGAGATAGGGATATTAAGGAGAAAGTCCCTGACCTTTCTCTTTTGCTGGCTGGCCCCTTGTTTGCTAGCGCCCATGTGCCCTAGGGCTCAGTCATGCTCCATATGACCTTTCACTCAACAGACAGGAAGAAGAATTAGGTGAGATTGAAACAGCAACTCAGGGAATCTATCTTCCTACTTTCTTTCCTCTAGTTCTTTCTGACATATTTTCTTGGCATTTGGGCTTGCAAATGTATCACTAAAAACTTATTTGTCATTGCTCAAGGAGTAAATTTTAAGTCTTTAGCCAGACCAAAAGGGACCCGCAATATGCTCCAGTCTAAATCACCTTTTTGTTTCATACAGGAATTGAGTCCCAGAATGTTCTTGGGGGCAGTATTATTTCTTGAATGAGATGCAAGAGTCCTGTGGGAAAATTTGGTGGGTTCTATGATTCTGGCATGGCTTTCATTCAAATGCCTCAAAAGTAAATTTGTGTGGTAAAATGGAAAGATCTAGGAGTTATTAGAGAGAGACCTGGTTGTACCACAATTATCTTTGTGACCTTAAGTAAGTCATTTCAATAACTTGACACTCAGTATAATGAGAAGCTTAAACTAGATATTTTTAAATGGTCTCTTTCAGTCCTATTATGACTTGATTCTACAGTACTAATATTATTGAAAAAAAATGGATGAAGTAGAGGGAAATCTATACCGGCCTTGCTATGATTCTATGATTAAGTTGGATTTTATCCTAACAGTATTGAATGGATAAATAAAATAATTAAGTCAGTCAATTAAATTAAGTTTAATTTGGTAATTAAATTTAATCAATTAAGTTATATACTGAAAGCTTTTATGACGTACTTATCATGTCTCAAGCATCGTGCTAAGTGTGGGGGATACAAACACAAAGCTTGCATTCTAATAGGAAGAGACCACATACCTTTGGGGAATGATAACTAAGTTTGGAAAGAGTAGGTGAATGGATTCACTCTGGGAGGAGCTTGACACACTCCTTGCAGAAACAATGACAGAGTTGATGAAAGTTCTGAATATGGATTGAGGTTAGAGTGAAGGGTAGGACAAATGTTAAAAAGTAGAAATTCCCAAGGCTGCAAGAAGAAAAGGTCAAGAGTGAAGTAGCAGGCAGCCTGTCAGAAATGTCTCAAGAGCCCATGTCTAGAGGTAGTGGATAACTGAAGCAATTACCAACCAGGACAATAAGACCCCAGGTGGGAGTTCCAGAAATGAAAAGGGATTGGTTTCTGGACAGAATGAAATTGATCAGGATACTATTGATTTAAAAAGGCTTATTTCATTTATTATAAATTACCTTTAGCCTGGCATTTATTATTTAAAAGGTTTTGACTAATCTGGGAAATTCCTGGATTATTTTTGTTCCAACTTTCTTATCATTTCTTATCTTTACAATAGGTGAGTTCTCTTATATCTTCTCTTTCTCTACTACTTCATGTGAGATGACTCACACCTTTTATTTCCTCTTTCTTTTCCCATCTTTACCTATTTTTATGTCCCCTGCCTTTTAGGTATTTTTAAAAATGCAATTATATTGGTAACTTTTGTGTATTGTAAAACTCTTCCGAATGCTAGGTTTTTTACTTTTAATAAATTGTGGACATTGTCAAGACATTATGGACTTCTACTTATGTCTCACCCTACCACTTGCCTCAGCACCTGTGACATCCTCACTCACACTGGAATATCCTACAACCCATGTTCCAATATATACTTCTCCATACATTTACACAGGAAGTTATCCCTTATTAGAAGGAATAAAAAAGAAAATATTAAAGGGCAGCAGGTTTCCCTCTACATCAAGATGACAAATAGGAAGAGAACTCTTTAAATTCAAAGAACTTGTGTTCAGATTCTGCCTTTCTTACTACATAAGTGACCTAGGTCACATAATCTCTTTGGATCTCAGTTTCTTCATCTGTAAAATGAAGGATTTTTATGAAATGGGCCTCCAAGGTCCCTTCAATCTCTAAAGTTATGATAAAGACCTCATTCAATTTTTACCAACTTTTCATCATACCGGACCTTAAAACAGACTTTCAACAAACCCATCAAATTTTAATCCTCCTTTCTATTTGTTTCTTTTTGTTTGTAGTTCATTATTGCCTCTAGGAAAAAATACAAAGTCCTTTTTCTTTTCTGTATACAATTTTTCACAGTCTACTTCCAGCCTACACTACAAGCTTTATTTTACATTGCTCCCCCTCCACATTTTACATTCTCTTTCTGGCCCTATTCCTGACATTGTAGACTTTAAAATTCTGTCTCTACTACTGTCTCATCCTAGAACTTCCCTCAGTACCTAGACTTTCGCATTAGGTCAAGCATCCAACTGCCCATGTGGTCTTCCCCTCACGGAATAATTATGGTCAAGTCCCATGTCCTATTGCACTACTTCATTCCTCCTTGAATTTTTTCATTTTTGTGAAGGGCCACAGGATGGTCTTCCTTTGGAGAAACCCATACGTAGATCCTATACTTCCCATCTCCAGTGCTTCCATTCTCTTTTGGGTGTTGTCTCATTTCACTAGAATCTAAGCTCCTTGAAGACACCAATTCTCTATTTTGCTTTTATTTGTATCATCAGAAGCACACACGTACAAATCTTTAATTATATGTTTGCTTATTTCTTTTCCCCCTTTCTTCTTTCTTTCTTCCTTACTACCTCTCTCTTTCTATCCTTTCTTTCCTTCTTCCTCCTTCCTTCCTTCCTTCCTTCCTTCCTTCTTTCCTTCCTTCCTTTTCTTCCTTCTTTCCTTCCCTTATGTCAAAACTAATTGCCTTTTTATTTCCTTATCATCTGTTATATTCAATATTCAAGGTCCTGCCTGTGACTTCACACAGAGTGATTCCCTTGCCAGGAATGTTTTCTCTTCTCACTTCTGCTTCTCCAAATGCTGTTCTTTCTTTAAGGTACAGCTTACCTACCATCTCATACAGAAGCCATTCCTGATCCCTCCAACTGTTAATGATCACCTTCAAAATTATTTGGTGTTTTGTTACAGAGGTCTCATAACTGATTGGCTTTTGGGGAATTTGTAATTCAAAGGGACAAGCATTCCTTCTCAATCCCAAAAATAATATGGGACTATCACTATATTTAAACAAGAAAGACTTCATTCAATCAGCCATTAATTAAATATTAAATCACTTAAACTCTTACTATGTGCTTATCAGGCTCTATGCTAAGCACTGGAGATACTTAAAAAAATCAAAAGACAACCCTTGATCTCAAGGAGCTTACAATCTAGTGGAGAAGAATTGAAGTATAACCAGGAGTTTTTAAAAGGATACCCAAAGAGTCTGTGAGTCATAGACTCCTAACAAGAGCTCAGCAACCTCAATGAGTAAACATTTTCTCCAACTTCACATGGAACTTAATGAACTGAGAAGGAAAAAAAAACTGATGATGTAGAAGCAACAGACAAAAGAAGAAGCTGAATGGAGACAAGAAAAGGAGGCCATGAAAAGAGAACTCAAAAAAAGGCCATCAGGTTCCTATAGATGGCTCTGGGTATAAGAGTTCCTGATCTACCAGCTATGTCTATCTCTTCAAATATAAAGGGAATTTTTTTTTAATTCTGCTTTCCCCCTAACTTCCCCACTCTAAGCCTGTCCAGTAACTTGCTATAATATATTCAGCTTACTTCTTTTACCTAAATGCTTCCTGCATCCTGATTTTTTGTTTCAGATATAAAGACTGTTAAAATTGCTTTTTGCATGTAATTGGGAAAAAATGAAATATTAAAATTCAAAATAAATTTAAAGAGATAGAGTCAGTTAATAATAAAAAAACAAATTGTATCAGAGAGCAAAACAGCTACCTGAAAGTTACCTGGGGGTTCCAAGCTATTGTGATTGTGTTAATAGCTTTTTTTCTCATATAAACTGCTTAAATGGGAAAAAGGGCTCATGTGGAGCTAAGGATCATTATACTACCCCTAAGTTAAAAGGGCAATTGAAAAAGAATGTCCCTGATTAAATTTCCAATGGGAAAGAAGATAGGGAGGAAAGTGGAGAGCACAGAGAAAAGATCAAAGTCAAAAACATCCCCAGGGAGGAGAGAAAAAGACTGAGCAAGAGTCAGCTATGAGGAAGATGAAAAGTCAAGAACCCATTGACCAACTCTGCTCTCCACAATGTGATCCATTAAAGTCAGTTTTTATTTATCCATCAACAGCTTGTGCTCCCCCAAATGGAAGATAATGACCTTAAGAACAGAACCTACTTCATTTGTTTTCTTTCATGTGCAGTCAGTGTTGACTATATAGACAGTAGTTACTTGATGAATGTTTGCTGAAGTGAATTAAATTAATCGGTTGTGTAGTGGAAAGCCTGCTGCATTTGGAATTGAATCTGAGTTCAAATTCTAGTTTGCTACCTGTGTGACCTTGGGAAATTACTTTCTGATTCTGATTCCCAGAATCATCTGCAATGAAGAGGGTTGGACTATGAGATCTCTAATATCTCATTCAGTTCTCAATGTATGACCCATCTATGAAAGTAAAAAGAAAGTTGTCAGAGTATCCAATCCAGGCAACCTCTTATAGTCTTACTGTTTAGTAAGTGAGGTTAAAAATAACTGGGAGAGGGAGGATATGGCATGGGTAAATGTGGGTGAGGCCACATTTACAGACCAAATAGAATTCATGAAACTGAATGAATCTTTAAAATGTATTTACAACTGGGATACATCTATAATCACTTACCAAAAATGCTTACTCTAGTATCCCTGGGACTGTTCTTAGAAAATAAGTGAAAACAAGTTGCCATCATTGACAGTGTTTGTAGATAAAAATGTCTGAAAAGGCATGGCCAGGAAGGAACCTTAAATATCATATTCTTGCCATTGACAAAAGGCAAGCACAATCTGAAGTCTACAAGTCATTCCCATTATCTCAATAAATGCCTTATCCCAAAGACACTCTAGGGATCTCAGGCAATTGGCAGTTTCTAAAATAATGGATAAAATGTGTTATGACTACTATTATTTTGAATGATAGTAGCTCATATTACTACATATATTGGCTACTATTATTTTGAATGAAGACAGGGGCTCATACTACTACACATATTGGAAGTTTTTCAGAGTGCAGAGCTACTGAATGTTAGGCATCCTGGGAAATCTGTACCAATATAGGAACAGAAGTATAAAATGGTCATAAGGATAATGATGACAATAATTTCAAGTCAACCTATCCTTCCCTATTTTCCAAGTGTATCACCCCTGCTCTGGTCTCACTTTTATTTTAGTTATCAGCTTTCCAATTAACCCATTCTACTTTATATAGCCTTTGACCTTTAAATCCTTTGTCTTATCACCTATCACTATCTAAAAGGCAATCCTTTAAAATTCCCACCAAATGGACTTTTATGCTCTCAAAGCTGCTGAAGACAAAGAAATCACACAACCCTGCCAACCAGGTCCACCACAAATTTATTTTATCCAGTCTCAAATAAACTTTTACTGTTGCATACTAATCGGTTTATTCTTCCCTAATATCTCTGTATCATATTTCACCCAACAGTTATTCCAAGCTATCTCTTCTGAAGTTACCTATACCTTTCCCCTTCCTTTCAACAGAGATTTTACCTTATACTTCATTGATTATATTGAAGCTACCTGTCAAGAGACAGTCTCACTGCTTCTACATTTCAAATTCATTTAACATCATCATCCATTATATACTCCTTTTGTGCCAGTCTCAGAGGAGGTTGTCTTCCTCCTTATCAATGCTAAGCACTCTGTTTGATCCTTAAATCTCATCCTCTCCAGATTCTTCCCAAAACATAGCCCTTCCATGTCCAACCTTAACACCTCTCTTACCTGTTTTCTCTCTATTTACAATACAACCATCTTAGACCAATTCCTAATTCAACTCCCTAAATGGAGAAGTATTCCAAAATATTCCAAAAGGTTTTAAAATTGATATTCCTAAAGCAGAGGTTTGACCATGCCACCTTCCTGATTAAGAATCTTCTGTGGTGCTGCTTTACATTTAGGTTAAAACATGAATTCCTCTATCCACAATTAAAAACCCCTCATAGTCTAGTTCTACCTTATTTATTACACATTATTCCTTCTCTCACATGCTATGCTATGGCTGAATCAGTCTACTAATATCACCTATATATATTTATCACATTCTATTATCACCTGCCTCCATGGTATTGTATTCTATTGCTGTAATGTTGTCTATCACTTCTATCTCTTGAAACCCCTAGCACTTTTCAAGGTTTAGCTCAAGTTGATACCTTCTTAAAGAGGTCTAGCCACCTCCTATTCATAATACTACTTCACTCCCCACCATTACTACGTGACATGGTACAGAGATAGGAACTGTACTTTTAATTTCATTAGCATACAGAACCCCCAATTAAGGAAACACTCTGTCGATGCAGATCAGTACCTTGTCAAATCCAGGAAACATAGCCCTTGACACCAGAGATCTACTTTTAATTTCAATCTTTCTGACTTGAAGGCCAGTTCTCTGTTTATTATGCTATGCCTAATGAGGATATGTACACATAGACAAAATTTAACATATTATTTTAATATCATATTCTGTATTAATGTCTGTGGAGATGTTGTTTTTCCCTAGGAGAATGTAAATGTCCTGAGGACAAATACTATCTTGCATTTATTTGTATCTTCAATTCATGGCAAAGTTTCTAGGACAAAGAGATTTTTAGGGGGTTTTTTTAGGTTTGTTTTTTTTTTTTGCAAGGCAATGGGGTTAAGTGGCTTGCCCAAGTCCGCACAGCTAGGTAATTATTAAGTGTCTGAGACCAGATTTGAACCCAGGTACTCCTGACTCCAGGGCTGGTGCTCTATCCACTGCGCCACCTAGCTGCCCTTAAATGATTATTTTTTGATAATCAACTGTTTATTATCTTTCTTCTTGAAAACCTAAGGTCATTTGAACTTATTAGTATATTTGGTAACATTCTAGTCAAGGAAGGAATTGTGTTATAGTGAATAGAGGAAAAGTAAGCTAGTCCTGGGTTTAAATCCTGTCCCTACAATATATTAAATGTGTGACTATGAGCAATGGGTCCTAGGCAATTCTCTTAAGATGAAAAATTGATAATAAGTTGCTGATCTGTGTTTTGACCATGGAATTTTACCATATATATGTTCAGATCAAAAATCACTTATCATCATCCTCATCATCATTATCAACTTCAAAATATTAATTTGGAAAAGAAGATTCAGAATAGATTCTTAGAATATGGTTTAGGATGAATACAAAGAGAAAATACAAAGAAGATAAAGGAGAAACTGATTAAACTAAAGATTTCTTGAAGAGAATCTTTAATTAACAGTACTTGACAACATTACATTAAAATATTGATCACTGCAAACTAGAGAGATCCAGATTTGAAGTGAAAGTCCTGGTTCTATCTTATTGTGTTATCTTCTTACTAAATTACGGTGTTATTTTCTTGCTATGTTATCTTATTAGCAAATTTATTTCAGCAAATCATTTCTTCCAATTCCTTTGAGGTTCATTTCCTTTATATGCAAAGTTAGAAATTAAATAAGATGATTTCAAATATCCTTTCTTACTTCTGCATCCTAACATTGTGAAGAATTTCTACTTCAATGTCCTATTTTAGAATATCTTATGTGATATCATTAGGAATTATTTTAAGAATAGACTATTAGAGTTCTACTATGTTACCTCATCATAGGATGCTGCTATATTTATAAAAGTTGTTGAGATCTTACCAAAATATGGCCACTTCATTTGTTCCAGTGATGGTCTAGACTCCATCTTTCCCAGGACCAGCTGAAATATTTGAAACTCACCATAAGATCAATTATGTAGTGATAAAAATTTTCCATCACTCTACAAATCATCTATAGATTTATAGAGGAACCTACATTGGTGAAAAAGGACCCACTCACCATCAAAAGTACATGTCTTTGATATTATTGAAGAATATAATTCTAGATGAAGATAATTCTAGAAAAAGAAAAAGGACAAAAGAAAAAGAAAATGTTAATAAGAAGTAGAAAGAGCAATATGTTAAAAAGCTTTCACTTTATGTACTTTAAAAATCATAACATACCCTGTCAAGAGAAAAAAAAATATATTGAAATCAATAGCAGGGATACAATGTGTAGACCTTCAAAATGACTACTTTATTACTGCAGAAACTATTCTGAGCAAAGCCCTCAATGATAAAATATGAAATTCTCTTTTTAGTTTTTAAAACTCTTTCTAACTTGGCCCCACTGGACATTCCTCGCACTCCCATATTCTGCAATCCAATCAAACTGACCTTCTCTCTATTCCTAACACAATAATCCATCTCTTGGCTCTATTCTATTGCACTGGTCATCCTCCATTCCTTGAATGCACTTCCTTTTCACTTCTGCCTCAGGTGTCTGTCCATTCTTCAAGATGGAATTTAATACTGACTTCTACATAAAGCCTTTCCTGATCTCTTTAGTACTAGTGGTCTTCAAAAATTTAATGCACATTTAGCTACTTGGTATGTACTCAGATTTATGTTCATTTTATACATATATACACATACATACATATATGTATATATATATATATATATATATATATATATATACTTATATAGGTACTTGGAAACACTTCCAGAATAACATAATCTCCTTGTAAGAGGAAAAAAAGTGAGTGAGGAAAAGAGAGAGAGAGAGAGAGAGAGAGAGAGAGGAAGGAAGGAAGGAAGGAAGGAAGGAAGGAAGGAAGGAAGGAAGGAAGGAAGGAAGGAAGGAAAGAAGGAAGGAAGGAAGGAAGGAAGCAGGGAGGGAGGGAGGGAAGGAAGGAGGGAGGAAGGAAAATGAAATTAATATAAATTATCACCATTTTTAAGGGAGTCAAGATAATAAACAAAGAAAAAAACTCAAGCAGGAAACATTTGATCTACTTTACAAATAATAAAAATTATGGCAGCAGAGGTCAACTTAAATCTGAAATACAAATTCATCTACAATTCTTTAGGGAAAAGGAAGAGGTAAGGTTGCAAATAATTTTTACCTCATAAAACAGTAAGAAGCAGTAATAGGGAAAATGAATTTACAGAGATCTTAGCATGAGACATATTTAAACTGTATTATTCTCAAGATCAATTAAAATTAAAACTGGGAAGAATATAATAAATAGATGAAAATATAATCAACTTGTCAGCATTTCTATAGCAGGCTATTTTTCTCAAAGACACATCTCAAATTTTATATAATAGTGCCCAGATGTGCTAGAATAAGACAAAGAGAGGAAAAAGGATCTGGTTCGGACAAGATGAAAATAATTACAATCCATGTGCCTACTTTCTAATCTCAACAAAAATCTTTAAGAACCTAATGTATATAAGCACCAAGATTGTCATTAAGAAAAGTGGGAAAAGGGAATGAGTAGATTTTTGTAATTGTTTTATGCAAAAAATTTTGCATTTTACCATTATAAAATTTACTAAAAAATGAATAAAATTTTAAAAAAAATTTGATTCAGTGAGAGAAAAATAAGGTTTTTTCTTCTAATATATTTTAAAATTATATATAGCTAGAGTAAAGCCAAGATGGCAGCAGCCCAGCCAGAATCTTCCAACATTGCCATCAAAATAACATGTTCAAAATAGCATGTCAAATCAAATACTGGAATAGCATTGCCAAAATAAAAGGTTGAGGTGAAACATTTTTCTATCCCCAAAACACTTAGAAGGTCAGGAGATGTTTGTGACACATGGGAAAGGGTCAATCCAGAAAATATGTGACAATACAATCTAATGAAACAATCAAGGAACCTTCTTCTACTAAAAAAATAAGTACCATGAATAATGAAGTACTACCAATAATAAAAATATATGTACCAAATGGCAGAATAACCAAATTCTTAAAGGAAAAAGTAAAGAAGTTAAAGGAAAAATTAGATAGTAAAATTATACTAGTAGGAGACTACAACTTTTACATCTCAGAACTCGGTAAATCTAATCATAAAATAGGAGAAAAATTAAGGCAATGATTAGAATTTTAGAAATACTAAAATTGAATGTGAATAGAACGAAGCATACCTTTTTCTTGGCTATCTACAGCACCATTACACACACACACACACACACACACACACACACACACACACACACACACACAGAAAGACAAAATGATCATCAAAACTTCACAAGCAAATACAGAAAACAGAAATATTAAATCATCCTTTATGGGCCATAAAACAATAAAAATTACATTGGAAAAATTGGTCTTAAAAGCATAGATTTAAAATTAACTGGAAACTAAATAATCTAATCCTAAAGAATAGGTAAGTTGAAAAACAAATCATAGAAACAATAATTTCATTAAATATAATGACAAATTAAGACAATATACTTTAGTTTTGTGGGGAACAGCAAAAGCAATGCTTATGGGAAATGTATTATCTTTAAATACTTCTAGCAATTTAAAAAAGAAATCCATGAACTGGGCATGCAATTTTTAAAAAAGCTAGAAAAAAACATTTAAAATCTCCAATTAAATACCAAAATAAATTCTGAAAATCAAAAGAGAGATTAAGAAAATTGAATGGAAATATTAAATAAACAGAAATAGTAATGGGTTCCATGGGGGGGGTGTTAAGAAAAAAAATTATAAACCATTAGTTAATTTTATTTTTTAAAAAGAACAAAGAATACAAAATTACCAGAGTCATAAAATGAAAAGGGAGAATGCATCACCAATAAAATGAAATTAAAGCAACTATTAGCTGTTTCACCCAACTATATACCAGTTAAACTGACAATATAAATGAAATGACTGAGTATTTATAAAAAAATATAAATTTCCCAGATTAACAAAAAAGGAAATAGAGTACTTAAATAAACCTATGTTAGAAAAAAGAAATTGAATAAGCCATAAATGAACTACCAAAGGAACAATTCCTAGGACCAGATAGATTTACAAGTGAATCCTAAGAAACATTCAAAGAACAAATAATTCCAAAAATTATATAAACTATTTGAAAAAATAATTAAATGAGTCCTATCAAATTCCTTTTATAACTCAAATATGGTATTGATACCAGGAGAACAAATAGCAGAGAAAGAAAATTATAGACCAGTGCCCCTAATGAATATTGATGAAAATTTTTAGATAAAATACTAGCAAGACGATTATAGAAATATACCACAGAGATCATAAATTGTGACCAAATGGGCTTTATCCAAGGAATGAAGGGTCATACAATACTATGAAAATGATACATATAATTGATTACAGATCAATAGATGCAGACAATGCTTTTGCTAAAATATAATACATATTCCTGTTTTAAAAAAACACTAGAAAGCCTAGCATGAATGGAGCTTTCTCAAAATGCTAAATAATATCTACCTAAAACCATCAGTAGGCATTATGTATAGTGGGGATTAGCTATAAGACTTCGCAAAAAAAAAAAAAATCAGGAGTGAAGCAAGAATGTCCTATATCATCACTATTATTCAATATTATAATATAAATATTAGCTTTAGCAATAAGACAAGAGAAAGAACTTGAAGGAATAAGAATAAGCAATAAGGAAATTTACAGATAATAAGTTGGTATACTCAGAGAAACCTAGAAGAATCAATTAAAAAACTAGTTGTCCAGTCATCTCGAAGCAAAGATGAGAATATAAAATAAACCATCAGCATTTCTATATACTATCATCAAAACCCAGCAAGAAGAGATAGAAAGAAAAATTCTATTTAAAATAACTGCAGATATGGGGTGGCTAGGTGGTGTAGTGGATAAAGCACCAGCCTTGGAGTCAGGAATGCCTGGGTTCAAATCTGGTCTCAGACACTTAATAATTACCTAGCTGTGTGGCCTCGGGCAAGCCACTTAACCCCATTTGCCTTGCAAAAACCTAAAAAAAATAACTGCAGATAATACAAAATTTTTGAATAAAATAAAAACCCAGGAACCCCATGAACACAATTTTAAAACGTTTTCACACAAATAAAGACAGATCTAAACAGCTGAAGGAATATTTTGTTTATGGGTAGGAAATACTACCAAAATAATAAAGTAACAATTATATCTAATTTATTCACAAAATTTTCACTAAAATATTCTCCAAACTACCAAAAAGTTACTTTTTAAATCCAGAAAAAAATTACAAAAACAAAAAGTGAAGAATAACAAGGGAATCAATGAAAAAAGTGGTACTAGATTTCAAATTATTTTATAAAGTTAGTAATGATCAAAACAATCTGGCACTAGCTAAGAAATATAGTAATGGATTCGTAGAATATATTAAGAATCCAATATACAATAGTAACTTGTTATAGTAATCTTATGTTTGATAAAGATTACGATTTGGGGACAACAATTCATCATTTAACAAATGTTGCTGGGAATACTAGGAGACAGTTTGGAAGAAACTGGGCATAGAGACTGGCATATCTTGCATCATATATCAAGATAAGATCAAAATGGGACATGATTTAGACATAAAGAATAACATAATAAGCAAATTAGGGAAGCAGGGAAAATTTTATCTGTCAGATCCATGGAGAAGAGAAGAGTTTATGAACAAACAAGAGATAGAGAGAATTGTGGGAAACAAAAAAGCATAATTTTGATTACCTGGGGTGGGGGGAGTCTCATACAAAGAAAACTAAGAAAATCAAAATTAAATGTCCCCCATATGAAATTGGGGGAATTACAGCTTGTTTCTTTTATTAAGGTCTCACTTTTCAACTTTATAAGGAACTGAGTCAAATTTATAAAAATAATAGCCATTTCCCAAATGATAAATGATCAAAGGAAACGAACAGATAATTTTTGGAAGAAAAAATCAAACCTAACTATAATTTTGTGGAAAAAATGTTTTAACTCTGTTTAGAGGAAAGAAATTTCAAAGAACTCTGAGGTACCACCTCATCCCTATTGGATTAGCTAACAAGATAGAAAAGGGAAAATGACACATATTGGAGACATGTGAAAACTAGGAACACTAATACATTATTGGTGGAATTATGAACTGGTTCAACCATTCTGGAGAATAATGTCAAACTATATCTAAAGAGATAAAAAAAATGTTGCATACTCCTTTGACACTTCAATACCAGATTTGTATCCCAAAGAGATAAAATAAAAAGGAAAAAGACCTAAATGTGCAATATCCTTTATAGTAGTTTTTGTGTGTGTGTGTTGGCATAGAATTAGACATTTAGGGGATGCTCATCAGTTGGAGAATGGCTGAACAAGAAAGGATAGATAATTGCAATGGAATACCATTATACCATAAGAAAAGGTGAAAGGAGTTAGTTTAAAAAAAAATCTGGTAAGACCTATAGGTATTAATGTAGAAATGACTTTAACCAGGGTATCATTGTACATGGTAATAGCAATATTATAACAATGATCAATTGTGAAAGCCTAGTTACTCTGATTGTTATAGGGATTCGAGACAATTCCAAAGGCTTCATGATGAAAAATGCTATGCATCTCCAGAGAGAGAACTAATGAACTCTGAGAGACTCTGAAGCATGATTTTCTACTTTATTTTTCTTGTCTTTTTTGCAACATGACTAATATGGAAATATGTTTTGCATGACTCTACATGTCTAATTGATATCATATTGCTTGTCTCAATGAGTATGGAGGGACTGGAGAGAAGGAGAAAACTTGGAACTCAAATGTTCAAAAGAATGTTAAAAAATAAATAGAACTTTTTAAAAAGAAATGAAATACTGTATATGAATCTATAGATAAATAGGTCAAGCTATGCAAATATATATATATATATATATATATATATATATATATGCCTTTTCAACTATATAAGTCCAATAACTATTCCTCAATAAATGATTGGTCAAAGAATATTTACAGCATCAAAAGAAAAATTGTATACTATTAGCAATCACAAGAAAAAATGATCCAAGTCACTAATAATCAAGATGTAAATTACAACAAACCTAAGGTTTTACCTCAAACCTAAGGTTTTACCTCATACTCAGCAAATTGGCAAAGATGAAAAAAGATGAGATAATCAATGGGAATAATCAGTGTTGGAATGTGGCAATATAGGCATGCTAATATATTTCTGGTGGCTCTATTAATCATATTTAATTGTGGAAAGCAACTCAGAATTATGCAAATAGAGTAACTAAAATGTCTTTCACAGTTGATCATTGTTGTAATATTATCATTACTAAGTACAATGATTTTCTGTTTATAGTCATTTCTATATCAATTCATATAGATTTTCTCATGGTTTTTTTTTTAGGTTTTTGCAAGGCAAATGGGGTTAAGTGGCTTGCCCAAGGCCACACAGCTAAGTAATTATTAAGTGTCTGAGATCGGATTTGAACCCAGGTACTCCTGACTCCAGTGTCGGTACTCTATCCACTGTGCCACCTAGCTGTCCCCAGGTTTTTCTTAAACTAACTTTAACTCATTACTAGGTTTTGATTTCACTCCTGGATCAGAGTCCATAGATAAGAAAGTCACCTGTATTTAGCAAAATATTTATAGCAATGCTTTCTGTGATAGCAAAGAATTGAAACCAGCGTAAATACACATCAACTGGCCAATGGTTAACAAACAGTATATGGATGCAATGTAAACATAATAGATAATGTATGTGTAAATGTAATGTATTACCATGCTTTAAAAAATATTGAGTACATTAAATACAGAGATACATGTAAAGGCCTACATGAACTGATATAAAATGAAGAAGGATTTAGAAAACAACATACATGGTGACAACAATTGTATCACAAGAACAACAGGTACAAAATAATATATATATATATATATATATATATATATATATATATATATATATATACATAAAAGAATGGATCTCTGGGAAAGAGGAAGGAGAGGGATAGAGGGGAGATTTTAGGTAAGGTAAAAACAAACAATTTAAAAATAATTTTAAAAATTATACAAGATTCCTTTGTAACAGCATTAACTCGATTCAATAATACTCTTATTAAGTATATAACAGGGAGATATGTATTTCCTACCATCATTTAGAGAATGTTCTACACAGAGACATTCTGGAAAGAGGCTCTCCTCATGTGGAAGGCATTTCATTGTTTTTCTTAAGCCTGGAATATTATGGAATTCTTTAAATGAGATTGACAAATATTTGAATTAATTCAAATTAACAATCAAAGGAGGACAAACAAGTTGCATGAAGCATGTGAATTGTTCTGCTACTCAATTCAATCCACCAAGTTTAATCCATCAATTTTTTGAGTGCATTGTACCAAATAACAGCCTAGGTGCTAGGAATATAAAGACAAAAATAAAACATAACTTGCCACCAAGAAGTTTGTGTCCTAATGGAAGAAATGAACTATTCATTTATTGAGCAGTCCGATATTTAGGAAAGATGGAACATAAACTGAGCCAATAATTAAATGAAAAAGAAGTTTGGACTGTATTTGAGACTACATTGTTTTAAAATTTTATTTCCAATTTGTACCCAGAAACTTAAAAAGCTCTCTTCTAATGCCAATAT
This sequence comes from Macrotis lagotis, assembly GCF_037893015.1. NCBI lineage: Eukaryota > Metazoa > Chordata > Mammalia > Peramelemorphia > Peramelidae > Macrotis > Macrotis lagotis. Next base: position 121,714,710 of record NC_133660.1, on the reverse strand, counting down.
TCTTCAGTTCTCTTTATATTTTAGAAGTGAGTCCCTTATCAGAACCACTAATTGTGAAGTTTGTTTCCCAGCTTTTTATATTTCTTCTAATCTTGGATGCATTGGGTCTTATTTATAACTTTTAAACTCATAAACTTTTAAATTTAACATAGCCAAAATTATCATTTTGCAATTTATGATGTTCTCATGTGGTCATAAATTCTTCACCACTCCATAGATCTGACACATGGACTATTTCTTATTCTTCTAATTGATTTATGGTATCATCCTTAATGTCTAAGCCATTTCAACATTATCTTGGTATAGGATGTGAGATGTTGGTCTATGCCTAGTTTTCTACCTTACTATTTTCTTATCTGCAGCTTTTGTCAAATAGTGAATTCTTATTCCAGCAGCTCGAGTCTTTCGGATTATTAAACAATAGATTACTATAGCCATTTATTACTGTTTCTTTTGTACCAAATCTATCCCACTGATCCACTTCTCTATTTCTTAGCCAGTATCAGACTGATTTGATGATGTCATTTTACAATATAGATCTGGTATGGTTAGGTCACCTTCCTCTGCATTATTTTTTCATTAATTATCATAATATTCTTTACCTTTTGTCCTTCCAGATGAGTTTTGTTACTATTTTTGTCTAGCCTTATCAAATAATTTTTGATAGTTTGACTGGTATGGCCTTGAATATGTAATTTAATTTAGGTAGAATTGTCATTTTCATTGTATTAGCTCAACTTAACGATAAGCAACTGAAATTTTTCCATTTGTTTAGATCTGATTTTATTGATGTGATTGTAGTTGTGTTCATAAGATTTCTAAGTGCCAATGTTCATCAGATAATTCTATATGGTATACTTTTTCTGACATTCAAAATTATGGTGAATATAAAAAGTTTTCAACATATTATCAATGATGATATTTACATATTGGAAATATAGTGTAAAACTACATATATATATAATATAGTATAAAACTATTAAAAGTATAGTAAAAAAAGTTTTATGGTTGGGTTGGAAAAGGAAAAAGAGTATACATTATCTTTCACAACTTGACTGATATATAAATATGTTAAACACAATTGTTAAGCACAGATTGTTCCCTACCATGGGGAGGGGGAAGGAAAGAGGGTGGTAAAAAATGTGGAACTCAGAAAGGTGAATGCAGAAAACTCCCTTTGCATGTAATTGGAAAACAAATAAAATGAATATTAAAAAAAGAGTATAGGTTAACACAGTAATGTTTTGTAAGCTTAAAAGGTTTAAGAGAAGATGTGACAAATTAGTGGATTGACTATTGATAATGGAGAATTTATAAGAACACACAAAGTCACACATGATAAAAGGACATGTGTCTAAGGGGAAGACATTTATGAAAACATAGATCTAGATTTTCAAATTTTTACCTGTCATTATGGAACTAAGAGTGAAGGTAACAGATATCTCATAAAACCATTTTCTTGTGGTCTTTGGACCCATGATAAAATCTGGTCCATCAAATCCTTTAATCATTTCTCTACAGAAGAGTCATGAGATCCTTCTAGTTACCTACAATTTTGGTTTTTGGTTTAATTTATAGTGAGTGTCAATACTAAAGTGCCTGATATTGACCAAAGGAATTTTAATTCATTTGTCATTGGAAAAAAATCTTGCATTTAGTGTGAAAACAGTTAAAAAGGTTTTGAGGTAATCTAAGTGATATTTGTAGATTATCTAAAAAAAATTGACATTTTCCCTATGGAAATGAGTCACACAAAACTGGAAGTCAAAATGAATTTTCTTTGTTTTAGAGGTAGACATAGTTAAATCATTAATCACAGAGTGGTCAATTTGCTGGTATTGAATTACTCCATTATTAGCTGGTCTATTCTATGCCAGATATCATCTATAGCCATGATAATGTTTTTAGTAGCATAATTAATTCCAGACAAAAAGGCATAACTTCCAGCAAATGCTTTCATGTAAAATAATTCTGGGATGTGCTGCATGCATTATGGCCAAGATAGCAATTGACTTCTGAAAGAGTAATGAGATTTGCCCATAAAAGGGCAGTTATCACATGTTTGAAAATTGTTTGAATCTTTCTAGTAGTTTGTTTGCTAAATCCCTCCACACCAAGGACCAAATTGGAATCTTGTAAAATTAAACATGCTATTAGGGTGTGTGGGTGGGTGGGGGGATGGGATTAGGAGACTTGCCTAAGGTCATACAGCTAGTAAGTATCACGTGTCTGATTTCCTCCTGACTCTAGGGTACATGCTTTTTCTCCTGAACAATCTAGCTAGCCCTAAATATGCTATTAAATCAGCTTAAAGAGACAGTCCAGGCAGATAGTTTATTAACAAAACATCCAGACCAAGTGGTATAGCATAATTTGTGGTGATTCAGTGAATTAGATGAAATCTTCCAGGCTAAAAGACTTATCTTAGACATTGTATTTTTGTAGTGAACCTAGTAATTCTGTGTAGTGAACATTTATACTTTAAAAAAAATTACTCTTTGCCATAGGAATGATTTTCTAAGATAGTAGAGTCAAGGGCTGGGATGGGAGATTTAGGCAATACAAAAACAAAAGACTTCAATAAAAATTCTTTTTACTAAATTCTGTGTAGATACAAACTTTTGTAGCTCTTGCCTCTCTCTTCTTTTTTTTTCAATCCCTTCTCGTGTCTTAAATGCTTCATCCTCCCCAACTCATTTTCTCTTTCCCTCTCTTCCTCTCCCTTTCACTTATTATCTCAGACAAAAAATAAATCTTTTAGACTTTGCCATCCTGTACTGCATCAAACCCCACCCCAATTCCCACACCAGTTGTAGCTCTACTCTACCCTGGTCTAGGTCAGTCACAAAACAATTAGATGAATTTAGTTATATTTCAATGAAAAGAATTGGGATAAAACAAACCAGATTTTGAGATAGAAAAACAAAATATATAATTAGGAAATCTGGCACCTGGGACAAATTCAGTTAATCTAAGCAAAGCAGGAAATCTAGAGATTCTACAATTGTTTGTTTGTTTTTTTTAGCATTAGGTAATCTGATTTCTATTTTTAATATTTATTTTTATTTTTGTACAAATGATTTTTTATACATTACTAAAATATTCTTGCTTAAGAGTAAACATAATACCCCTCCCCCCAAAATAGAGAACCTAATGAGCAATAAAGTAAAGAGAAATTAAAATAAAATAATAATAATAATAATAATAGGGGCAGCTAGGTGATGCAGTGGACAGAGCACTGACCCTAGAGCCAGGAGCACCCAAGTTCAAATCTGGCCCCATATACCCAACAATAACCCAGCTGTGTGACCCTGGGCAAGTCACCCAAACCCCACTGCCTTGCAAAAAAAACAAATAAAATAAAATAAAATAAGATATAATAATAATAATATAAATGTACTTCAATCTGTGTTCCAACACTACCAGCTCTGTCATGGGTGGATCACATTCTTTATAAAAAGTCCATCACAAAGGCTACTTCCATATTTTTCTGCTATTGCATTGCTGATCGCAACTCCCTCCATTCGTACTTCCCCACTACCCTACACTATATTTTCTCTCCCCTTTCACTCTGTCCCTCTTCTTAAATGTGCTAGGGTAGCTAAGTGGTGCAGCAGATTGATCACCAGCCCTGGGGCCAAGGGGCCCCAAGCCCACATAAAACACCAAGACCCAGCAACCTCTCAATCCTGTGGTCCTGGACAGACCATCCAATTCTAGCCTCTTGCAAGAAGTAAAATAGAAAATGTGTTATATCTGACCACTCACTCCCATGGTCAACCCACTCCTCCATCACTCACATCCCCCCTTCCCCCACCCCCCTTTTCTCCTTCTTACTCTAGATGTCTATACCTCACTGAGTATATATGCTGTTTCCTCTCTGAGCAACCTCTGATGAGAGTGAAGGTTCCCTCATTCCCCTCACCTTCCCCCCTTCCATATCATTGCAACAGCTCATTGCAATAAAAAAATCTTATATGAAATATCTTAGCCTATTCCACCTCTCCTTTCTATTACTCCCATAACATTTCCCTTTTAGCCATTGACTCCATTTTCACAATATATTATATCTTTAAATTCAGTTCTCTCTTGTGCTTCATCTATAAAAGCTCTTTCTACTTGCTCTATTAAATGAGAAGTTTCATGAGTATTGTCAGTATCATTTTTTTCTATGCAGGAATTCATGTAGTTCATCATCATTAAGTCCCTCATATTTTACCCTTCTCCATCTCTATGCTTTGCCTGAGTCCTGTATTTGAAGATCAAACTTTCTGTTCAGCTCTGGCTATTTTAACAGGAACATTTGAAATTCCCCTGGTTCATTGAAAGTCCATCTTTTTCCCTGGACCAGGACATCCATTTTTGCTGGGTAGTTGATTCTCAGTTGCATTCCAAGCTCTTTTGCCTTCTGGAATATTATATTCCAAGCCCTATGAACCCTTATTGTAATTGCTGCTAAGTCCTGCTGCTAAGTCCTGACTGCAGCTCCATGATGTTTGAATTGTGAACTTCTGGTTGTTTGTAATATTTTCTCTTTGCCTTGGGAGTTCTGGAACTTGGCTATAATATTCCTGGGGGTTGGTTTTTTGGATCTCTTTCCGGGGGGAATTGGTGGATTCTCTCAATTTCTATTTTGCCCTCTGCTTCTAGGATATCAGGGCAATTTTCCTGTAGGAGTTCTTTTAAAAATGAGGTCAAGGCTCTTTTCCTGATCATGACTTTCAGGTATCCCAATGATTTTTAAAGTATCTTTCCTGAATATGTTTTCCAGATCAGTTGTTTTTTCAATGAGTTGTTTCACATTTTCTTCTAATTTTTCATTCTTTTTGTGTTGAAGTATTGTATCTTGACTTTTCATAAAGTCAACAGCTTCCTTTAGCTCCATTCTAGATCTGAAAGATTTGTTTTCCTCAGAGAGCTTTCTTATCTCTTTTCCATCTGACCATTTCTGATTTTTAAAGCATTCTTTTCCTCAATAACTTTTTAAATTGTTTTATCCATTTGACTTATGCTGGTTTTTAGTTCAGCATTTTTTGGATCTCCTTGACTCAGCTGCTGACTTCTTTTTCATGTTTTTCCTGCATCTCTCTCATTTCTTTTCCCAATTTTTCTTCTATCTCCGTTACTTGGTTTTTAAATTTTTTTTTGAGCTTTGAGCCTGAGCCCAATTTCTGTTTTTCTTGCAGTCTTTAGATGCAGGAGCTTGTACATCCTCATCTTCATACTGAGTATTTTTATCATAGACAATGTATTTATCAATGGTGTTCCTCTTTTTTTCCCCTCTGTTTACTCATTTCCCCAGTCTGTGCCTGGTTTTGGGGTGCTTCCTGAGCTTTTGAGTATTATTGAGACATCCCACCCACAAGGATCTCAGTGTGTGAGGCTCTGTCTTCCCTCTTGGTCTGTGAATGACCACAAGTGCAGGCCTCTGCCACAGGGCTGAAGTGGGGGGGGGGCTGCTGTTCTATGGGAGGCCTAGACTGCAAGCAGGATCTGAATGTAGTCAGAGCCCCAGAGTCCTGTTCCAGGGACAGAGGACAGACCTCAGAAGTCTCTCTCCACTACTCTACCTTTAGGGTGAGCACTCAAGGCTCAGTTGCCTGGGGACTCCTGCTTATTGGCTCTGCCTGCTTCCATTTCCTGGATCTGGGCTGCCATGGCCATGCTGCTTTGCTGAATGCCCTGAGGGTTGGACTTCATGCACTTGCTCTGGAAGAGGTCCCCCAGCTGATTTTCCAAGGTGTGAGTGGTGCTCCCTGGGGTGTAGGTCAGTAAACTGCCTCTGTTACCATGAGCCACAGCTCCCAGGTGCTCTGGGGCTTCCTCTGGAAGGCTGAAGTTTCTTCACTCTGGTGGCTCCCCTCTAACCCCTTGGAGCAGAGCCTTTCCACTATTTTCCAGGTTACCTTGTTCTGGAGAATTGCCTCACTGGATTCTTCTGTTGGTTCTGTCTCTCCAAAATTTAGTTAGAGTTATTATTTAATGAGTTTTGAATATCACAGAAAGAGAGCACCTCACAGAGGTTCTCCTGTCACCATCTTGGCTCCACCCCCACCCCATTGAGATTCTACAATTGTTAATCAGATTATATCTATGGATCATAAAGTCATAAATTTAAAGCTGAAATGAACCTAAAAGTTCATCAAGTCCTATCCCATCATTTTTAGAGAAGAATAACCAGGGAGAAATAAATAAAAGGTATTAAGGGGCAAACCTAGGGTCACATAGCTAGAAAGTGCCCAAGGTAGTATTTGAAAACAAGACTCCATAACTTCAATCCAGACGCTAATGCTAGTTCCACTTCTGAATAATTTCTAAGAGGTTAATACAAATTGTTGAAGGGGGAAGTTTCAAAAAAGAGCCTGGTTTGTCAAGTGCTTACACAGACTATGTTTCAAGCACTATGCAGTTGAGATTACGAAGAAAGGCAAAAATATAATCCCTGTCAACAAAGAGATCACATTCTAAAAGGACAACCAGTCCACAAATTATATTATCTAAAAGATACATATACATATATATATATATATATATATATATATATACTAAATAAGAGATAATCTCTGAGCTTATAAAAAGGGATAGAAAAAAGTAAAATTACTCAAGTTCTAATTATTGAGCAATTTCTACATCATTATGTTAACAGAGATATTCAGTGATTGACTTCTCCAGAATAGCTGGTATGATAAGAGAGCAGTTAATGCCTCCATTCCTTCCAAACCCTGACTCTCAAAGTAAGTGCTTAGAGCACTTCCACCAAATACACCCCTACACACACACACACACACACACACACACACACACACACACACACACACATACATTTAATTGCCTGGGGAATGGAAAGTCAAATAATTCTCAAAAAATACACCCTCAACCATAACCTGAATATCTACTTTAAGGGACAGAAAACAATTCAGATAGTTTAGACTCAAACTGTCTTCAGAGCTACCTCACCCCTAATTTCCTCATACTAGTCGACATTATATGAGGGGTTTGAAACAACCAAACCTTGAAACCCAATGATCACAGACATACATGAGTCCCCTGGGACTGATCTAGTTTAGAAGGCAATCCAAGTGGACCCTGAGAGACAATGTGACCAGAGGTGCAGTCATGCCAGGAAAGAAATTATCTTGAATTCTCCAGGATTTTTACTGACCCTTACCTTTTTTACCCCCCAAAGACTGCCTTTCCCCTACTTGGAGATGTAGGCTGATACAGGACTGAAAAAGAAAGAGCTACTAAAGGGAGTAAATGTTAATTTGAGCCACCTAAAACAAAGTACCAACATATGCCATCCTAGTTATGAACCTGTCCCCACCCTACCCTCCAAGATAATTATACAGGGAAAAGAAACTCAAGCCCAAGTCAAACAAGAGCTACCTTGAAGCTCCTTCACACTAGTTTTTTTCTTTCTCAGCATGATATCTATTACCTTCCACCACATCAAGACTTCTCATTAGCAAATAAAAGCTGATCTCTACCTCCCACCAATCATACATGAAGCATCTTCCTACTCTCAAATACCTCTAAATCTCCCTGAGAAAGTGCCAGCATTACCAACCATTGAGAACAAAATCCTGAATTTCTAAGGTTGGTTTTCCAATAGAACAGAGGCATCAAACATGTAGTCTATGGATCAGTCTGATGCCCCAACATTCTTTTTTTTAAATTGATTTTGCAAGGCAATGGAGTTAAGCAACTTTTCTAAGTTCACACAGCTAGTAAATTTGAAGCCTCTGAGGCCCGTTTTTGAACTCAGCTCCTCCTGATTTCAAGGCAGTGCTCTATCTACTGTGCTACCTAGCATCACCTACAACATTCTTGAGTGTGGTTGAAACCAATTAAAATGTGACTTGAGACATAATTAAGAAAATAAATATAAATATAAAAATAATAAAGATAATAATACAATTTCAAAATAAAATCAATATATGGTCTGTAGAAATCCTTACATATCATTTAATGGCCCCTGTTTCTATTTATTTGATACCATTGCTTTAGTGAAATATGATATTCCCTAAATACCCAAGAAATAAAATGAAAAATTTAGTGAATTTCTATGATGAAAGAAACTCAACTTCCATTAGTGACCAACTCCAAAGTCTCAGCAGAAGATCCTGGTTTCTGGAAGACTAGATCAATAGAATATAAACTTTGGAATGTTCTTCCAAGCTAAAATGCCCTCAAGAATGGGAAAGCAATGCTGTAAATTTTATGTGGCTCATCTGAGAACTAACTCAAGTTCTGAGGACTTCATTGCTAGATTAGCTGCAGGAAAATGATTGTATGTGTATGCATGTGTGCTTGTGTGTATATGTATTTATGCAAGTAAAACACACAGATGTGTGTGTGTGTGTGAGAGAGAGAGAGAGAGAGAGAGAGAGAGAGAGAGAGAGAGACCATATATCAAGGTACAGAGGAGTTATATATATATATATATATATGTATATATATATATATATATATACACACACACACACACACACACATATGTATATATCATTGGACAAAGTATCCACACTGATGAAATAAAGGATCCTTAAAATGTTAGCATAACTCCCCCAGCAATAAAATAATAGACAATAATCCCAAGGATGCCATGATGCTCATTTCTTCTATATTTCAAAACACTTTCTTATTTTTTTTTTTACAGAAAAAGGAGTCCATAAAAATCCAAATACAATACTCATATTCCCTTGACAGATCAACTATAGATTTTTAAAAAAAACTTTGGGGTAGGTGGGGTAGTGGGGTATGATCTGGTATTCATTTCAGGGGGTTGAACTTCTTGTTCTTCTTTGGAAAACAGCACATGAGACTCATTGTTTAACATTATTACTTTCAAACCACAAAAATGTCTATAAAAGAATCCTTATGGGTAGTTTATATGTGTTAATTGTGCCAAAACCCAGAAAACTCTGGAACATGCAAAAGGTAGAACTATGAATAAAATACTAGGAAAGAAAGTAATTAACTAACCAAAAAAGGTAATTACTTTTCCAACTTTCCCAAATAAGAATTGGGCAACTGGAATTGATCCAGGCAAACTCTGTAAGAGAACAAACACTAGTCAATAAAAGGATTGTTACAGTTATAATGCTGCAAAGTGTTTCACCTGACTGTGTCCCATGTCCCCCAGAAGAAGTGTCCCTCTGCATCTAAAGTCACAGCTATTTGAAAACTGCTTGACAGAATCTCAAGAATGTGTGGTCAGAAAAAGGACCAATCAAAAATATTGGGGATTTGGGGTTCATTTTTTTAAAAACAGCTTTCTAGGAGTGTAGAATTAGAAATGAAAGGGACATCAAAGGTTGCCTTTGTTGTCTAACCCAGGAAAAAATCAATGATGATCAGTATTTCAAGTCAAGTGGAAAGACTGATTTGTGAAAGAAAAAGGTGAAAGGAGAGAGTCCAACTGTGCAACTACAAATATTCAGTCTACCTTTCAGTATATTTTGTGAATGTTATGTTCCCTTCTTATACTTTCAATAAGGACACCTGTAACTTATTCTTAAAGACTTTAAGGAGCACAATTAGGGGATTCAGTAGATAACTCTCTGAAGTCAGGAAGACCCAATTTCAAATAGAGCCTCAGACACTAACTATGTGACCCTGGGCAAAATGTTTAACCTCTGTTTGCCTCAGTTTCATCATCTGTAAAATCATAACACATGCCTCTCATCTGTGAGGATCAAATAAGAAAAATTTTAAGACAATCAGCACATTGTAGGCACTATATAAATGTTAGTTAATATTAGAGAGGAGAATGTAAATGCAGGCCAGTAATTATCAAATTTTTTCACTTGTTTTTCCAACAGTGATTTTTTATCCCAGCATTTGGTTTCCACCTCTCTTGCAGAAATCTTCAAAACAATCCTTTAATGTCTTCAAAACTCTATTGCCTCTATCATCTACCTCCTTTAGTCTGCTCTGACTTCTCTTTCTGTCTTTATATCTTTCAGGGTTATTTGTATTTCCTTGTGCAAAACATTGTAGATGGTGATATTAGAATCCAACTGTGCTGGTTTTTCTGTCATTGATGGAGAAAAGAATTTGCTATAGAAATGTTCTGACAGATCTTTTCCATTGTTCATCTGTTTCTTATTATTGTTTATATTTTTGTTATTATTGTAACAATGACTTGCTATATTTAGAAGTTGTTCAAAGTTTCTATAATTGTCTACACATCCTTTATATCCCAATTGGTGTTGCATTGAATACTATTTGCCAGAGAGCAGTGACTATAACAATAGCTGTAATTTATTTAAGGGTATTATATTTTGGAAAATGTTTTACATATATTACATCATTTGAGCTTCATAATAGCTCACAACTATAATGTAGGTAAGAGTCCCTGTGACTATGTGAATAAGCTTCTGCCTAAAATAAAGTTCTACTAAGAACCATGGAACACTATCACAACTGAAGAAATGAAGATGAGGATTACCCAAGGGGCAATGAAGAGTATTCTTACACTCTATATGTCTGGGATTTACGTCACAGCAGAACCAGATTAGCCAGATTGATTTAGGAAGAAGCATGGTATTAACCACATGGGATCTGGAAAATGGTACTCATTCACAGAGGTATCAGAGGTTCCGCAGTGTCTAATTGATAGGGGGCTTTTTTTGGTTTTGTTTTGTTCTTTTTAAATTTTATTTATTTAAGGCAATAGGGTTAAGTGACTTGCCTATGATCATACAGCCAGGCAATTATCAAGTGTCTGAAATTGGATTTGAACTCAGGTCCTCCTGACTCCAGACCCATGCTCTATCCACTGTTCCATCTCTAGCTGCCTCTGATAGGGTTTAATCTTCTTAGTCTCCATTCCCAAAGAAAGAACAGTCAGAGGAAAACAAAACAAAACAACCCACAGAACCTACATGGATACTATGTTTACTTTTTAAAAATTTCTCTTAATGTTTTTCTTTCCTATCCCATTTCTTTCTTGAGTCTTAGTCCTAATTTCTCAAACACAAAATGACTAAATACAAACACGTTAAACAGAAATGTACAGGTGCAACTTTTACTAGACTATTCACTGAAGAGGGGAGGGGGGTGGGAAGAGAGGGAGATAGAAAAATGTGCAACATATAAATATCCAAGTGGATGCATGTTGAAAAACTTTCATAACATGTGATTGGAAAAATAAAATATCAATCAAAAAACAATGGATAGTGTTTGAATACAGATTGAGGCATACTTTTTAAACTTTATCTTTCTTGAAGTTTTGGGGTTTTGGGGGTCTATATTTTCTTTCACAACATAACTATTATGAATTGTTTTGCATGACTACACATGCATAAACTGTATCAAATTTCTTGCATTGTCAGTGAGGGGGTGGGGAAGGGAGGGAGGAAGGGAGAGAATTTGAAGCTAGAAGTTTTAAAGATGAATGTTAAAATAGTTTATGTAACTGGGGAAAAATAAACTACTAAAAGAAAAAAATATTAGCAAAGAGTTTATAGCTACAAAAAAATCAAAGTTAATCATTAAAAAATTTTTTAAGGAGTGATTTGCCCAATATTACACAGGTTATAAGGGATAAAGTCAGGTCTGTACCTCTACCTCAGTCAGATCCCATGCTCTTTACATTTAAACTCCTCTTTGTTTTCTCAAACACTATTTGAGGGGGAAGTAGAGAGGAAAAAGCACCAGTTGGAAAGTCTAAGGATATCACTTGCAGTCCTATCTATAAAATAAAATAGGTAGACTTAATGATCTGTGACTTCCCTTCCATCTCTAGAATTGTCTAGTTCTTGGGTTCTTCATCTCCAAAAAGGATGGACCTTCATAAGATCACAGAATCTCAGAATGCTAAATTACCTCAGAAGCTATCTGACCTGTCCTATTCCTGACCAAGAATCCTCTGTATGATACTTAAGGCAAGGAGTTCTCCAGTTTCTGCTCAAAGACCTTCAGTGAGGGGAAAATCTAGTGCCTTCTAAGGTGGTCTTTTCCACTTCTAGACAGCTATAATAATTAGGAAATTTTCCTTTCTAACATTCTATCACTTTATAAAACTAATAAGCCCACAGATGGCCCAACAATTCTAGAAAGATTCCCCCAAACTCTATGGCACTAGATAAGCCACTGTCCATTTTCCTATGGCCCTCCTTCTATGCAGAAAAGTTAAAATTAATCCATAGGCCATCAAGTAAATACTGATTATCTTCTGGAGTAGCACCAAGATAAATAGTCCCATCTAGTCCCTTCATCTCAAACTTTGTCATGGTCTAAAAACGAAAAAGGGCAGTCTGGCTTTGCATATATATTGGTTATAAACCCAAATTAAACTCATGAAGAATTTAACTTTTCTAAACCTCAGTTTTCTAATCTGTAAAATAAAAGGAATGGACTAGATGATTACTAATCTGTTCTACTTTGAAAACTTGCTGATTATAGCTTATTTAGATAAAAATAGTTGCCCTATTCTTCCTTTTGACACCCTCCTCCCTTATAAACTGAAGTTAGTAAATATAAAAATAGTTTAAGACAGCTGGTGTAAGCATCCAAATAAATTGTCAGGCATATTCAATATCAAACCAATGTATCTCTATTGAAGCCATCTGATTCTTAATATTTTTTATTAGTATCTCATTATAATTATGTATATTTAACTCTTGGAGTTGAGAAGTGAAGGGCTAGGATCATATGAAAATAGACATATTTTGTAGTAATTAAGAAAACAGGAATTTATATTACTATCATTTGAAAGATGAATGTTATGGCATGAGTTATATGAAGAAAGTTGGAAAAAATAATGGTAAATGATTTTTTTTCTTAAATGTGATCTAGCTATATGAGCCATATACAAATAATCATTTCCTACAAAAGATAGGAAACTTACAGCTCTCCAGGAAAGGTAAAATGCCTGGAGAGATCCATGCCAAGAAGCATTTTGTTGCTATTTCTACTAGAAAAAAATAACTAATAGCATTCCTTAATGCTGGCCAATGGGAGGTCCCAGCATCTGTTACTGATGTACTGTTAGATTCCGTCAAAGGAGAGCCTCTGTTGTCAATTTGTGCCATATTTCTCTACAGTGAACCAAATCTTTCTTTTCCAAGTTGCTTTTGCAAGTAGGCTAAGTTTCTCAAGGTCTTCAAGGTTGATGGAACCATCAACTGGAAAAATGACTAAATAATTTATATCAGTTGAAAGTAGAAGTGTTATAAGAAATAATCAGAGGAATGGCTTCAGAGAAACCTGGAAAAGATCTGTAGGAACTGATACAGAATGAAGTAAGCAGAACCAGCACAACAATTTCTAGAATAGCAACACAGTGTAGAGAAAAATAACTGAAGATTCAAGAATTCTAATCAATGTAATGACAATACATTCCAGAGAAGTGATAATGAAGCATGTTACCCACATTCTAACAGAGATGATAGACTCAAGATGTAGAATAAAATAAATATTTTCAAAGACATTTTAGAATTCATCTTACTTGACTATGCATATTTTTACAAGGGTTTTGTTTTTATTTTTTTTAACTTGGCAAGAAGGTTGAAACAAAAAAGGGGATATGAGTTAAAGAGCCAAATAAAAGAAAAAAGAAAAAAATCACTGAAGTATTTTTTAATGCAAAGAACATAAGGAAGGTTAGAAAAAAATCATAGACAAACAAGACAGTTTACAAAGTTACATACTTAAATCTATATATACATATTATTGTTGGGGTTGTTTGTCCTTTATTTTCTAAGAAGTCCATGACATCAGGGAGACAATGCCAAGATATGCAAGTTAATTGGGTTTAAGTTAAGGGTGAAATACCAAGTCGCCAGCCTCACTTTCTCCTATGTAGCCATTTGGGTCCAGTGGTCAGATATGCAACAGAACAGCTGGGGATAACTATGGAAGCAGTGGGAAATTTCGACCTTTTAAAGTTAGTGTCTTTCTCAGGTCTCAGTTTGACTGAAACAACTCTCATTCAATGATTTAAAGCTAGGTAAGAGAGAGAGGACACAAAGAGACCAAGATCATTTTTAATTAGTCCAAAATTAATTTTAAAACTGGGAGGAAGGAGGGATGGGAATTCAGGGAAGCCTGAAGGGATCTGCATGAACTAATGCTGAGTGAGATGAGCAGAACCAGAAAACACTATACACTCTAAGAGCAACATGGAGGAGATGATAACCTTGATGGACTTGCTCATTCCATCACTGCAACAATCAGGGGCTATTTGGGGCTCTCTGCAATGGAGAATACCATCTATATTCAGAGAAAGAACTGTGGAGTTTGAACAAAGACCAACGACTATTACCTTTAATTTAGAAAAAAAACCTGATATCTTATTGTCTGATATTGCTATCTCTTATACTTTATGTTTCTTTCTTAAGGATATGATTTCTCTCTCATCACACTCAATTTGGATCAATGAAGACCATGGAAACAATGTTAAGACTGGCAAATTGCCTTCTGTGGGGGTGGGGTGGGGAAGCGAAGTAAGATTGGGGGAAAATTATAAAACTCAAAATAAAAAAAAAAACTGGGAGGATAAGATCCTCAGAGTTTTTCAGTGATTAAGGCTGGTAAGAAAAGCATGAAACAATTGTCAGAGGCAGGATTCAAAATCAGATCTCCCTATAAACTCAACATTTTCTCCAGTACTCTGGGCTACCCCTTGTATTGGTTACTTGTATTTCAAATTTTATAACCAAAGCCAAATGTGTTAGTTATTGATCTCAAGGATTAAAGTAAGACAGTTTTAAGGAAAATGATTTACAAAAATCATGTTAGCAATCCAATAGATGAAAATTAAATGATAAAAATAATACCTACAGATCCAATTGTCAAAACAGCCGATGTGAGTCACATATGGAAAACTTTAGTGTGGAAAAACAGGTCTAGAAATTAGTGATTATGCAGGAATACAAGAAACTGAGAGGGATGACAAAGTAAATAAATCCAGGACCTGAGATCACCAAAGAAACCAAAAACTCAGTTGACTATCGAGACCATATAATCTCTGTAGGGATTAGCAGTTGGAAGCATTTTGAGAAATTGGATTTTTTTCCTTAATAAATCATGCAATGAGGCATGTTCTTCTGAGAACCACCTCAAAGAAAATAGAAATTTGGCTTCACAAACTTTCAGTCAAGTTCACTCTCCAGACTTACCAGTAACCTACTAGTTTGATTTCCTCTCCTCCTTAAGGACCACAATAATAACATCCAAATTGAAGTTATTTAGTACAGATGGTCAATATCTCCTTTTTCAGAAGTATAGATATGATTGCAGGAAGACAAATGTTCCCAAATCTGCCACTTCTGAACTCATGAACCACAACTATTCTGTCTCTAACTTCAAGTGGCATTGCAGAGTAGAAGGAATTTGAGACTTGAAGTCAGAAAGGTTTAAATCCCAGGTTTTTAATTTTTTTATATTTTACAATTTTCCAACCATGGACAAATCACTTAACCCCTTTGTATTTCTATTTCCTGATCTAAAAAATGGGGAAAATAGTACCTATGGCATCTTCTACTTCACAGGATTAGTTTCATCTGACTTTTTAACTCAAATTTTAAAGTACTCAAAAATACAGTGTTCCATTAAGTCTTATTGACTTTTGGGACACCCTGGATATATGTCCTATCACTGATTTTTCCCTAAGTCAATATATATCTCACAAAGTACCTGAAACCAACAAGTTTCCATTATAGTGAACCGAGGGTCCCCAAAATACCATTCATGTCAATTTTCTCAAGCTGTGGCTATACAAAGAATGGTTCTGAAAACTGCTCTTACCATACCTTGGAGTCCAACCAATCAGCACACTGTGTTTTCCTATTTCCTTGAAAAAGTAGCCAGTCAGGAAAAATCCTTTATTTAAATTTATTTACCACATAGACTATCCTCATAGAAAGAAGTTATAAAGAGGTGATTAAGAACTACTTAATGTTTTGTAGGTGTTTTCAGGTGGTCTATGGTCAAGGGCAGTGCATAGAATGAATATAGGTTAGGGGAAGGACACTGATACATTGACTGTGATCAAAAGTAGGTAAATGCACAGTGCAAGGAATCAATTCTAATTCCAACTTCAGTTTAGTAACTATTTATAATCATGTAGAAAACCTTGTGCTTTGCACTATAAAGAAAAAGATGTGAAATGACACAGCTCTTGTTCTCCACTTATGATCCTTCCAGTCTCTTGATTCTACAGAGGCCATTTAAACATTGATTGAAAATTTTGGAAATTTAGTTTGGCTTGGTTTAGAAAGGATAATTATTTGAAGGGCTACCTTGTGTCAAAGGAATTGATTTTATTTTACTTGGCCCAGAGGATAGAAATAAAAGCAATGCATGAAAGAAGTAGAGGCATGTTTAGACTTCATAAATAAGTAGGGGGAGGAGGGGGAGATGGAGGGGGAAGTTGAGTAACTTCCCAGAAATTTGAACTAAACAAAAATGGAACAGGCTGCCTAGGAAAAGACTGAATAACTAGTTAAAGGAGGAAATATTGCTCTAGAAATTCTTGTTGAGAGTCAGGAAGAACCCTGTAGCATTAAAAGTCTTTTCCAATTCTGAGAACCTGTGATTCTATGATTTTTTTTTTTACTTCCTAGGGTGGAATAGATGGTATTGAGTGAGTTCTAAATACTAACTGAGAACCAAAAGGTGAACAATTTCACAGAGAAAAATCATAGCAATTCTCTTATATACATTTGTCTTTAATTGACTAGATTATAGACTATCTCCTGATTTCTCAGGAATAATGAATAAACAGTTAAATTATAACAACTAAAAATGCATCTAAAGAAAGACTCGAGTCCTTAGAAACATCTTGTACCATTAAGGGAAAAGAATTTTGTACATAAGGAGGAGATCTTAAACTCCTGAACTAAGGGACTGTGATCCTAAAATAACAACTCATATGACATCGTGACTAAGAGCAAGCTAAATTATAGAAGAAAGAGGAGTCTTCTGAGTAATGAGCAGATAGTTGAGTGTGTGCCAGATTTCAACACAAATAATCATGTATAGCATAAGTTCTGGAGCTACTCTCCTAACTCACTTAACTGATATTCAGACTAGCAGAGCATCATTGGCTCCTTGTTGCCTTAGGCTTCAAGTAGATAACCCTGAGTGGTTGGGGTTAATTTTCTGTTAGAGCTTATTATCCTCCACTCTCCCACAGATTAATAGCTGACATCAGTTAACCAGAAAGACTCAATTAACTTTGGTTAGGATTATTTATTTAAGTGGTACAGTAAGAATAGTTACTATAAATATCACCAGCCCAATCTACCCTCAATCCAAGGGTATATTTTTTCATATGTACATATAGTGCATTGGGATAAATTGACTCAAGCTTAGCATTTCTTGTAGAGGTAAAATTGAAGTTCCAAGCTACTGGAAATAGACATTTTTGTCCTTCATTTGAAGTTCCTCTTAAGCATGGTAAACTTTCTCATAGCTCATTCTGGAGTTCTAACTTTGTATTTCCTCTTTGTATCTAGTTTATCCTCAGATCCTGATATAAATATTGATGCTAGCCAGCTGCTTTTCTAGGGATACTGCTAGAGTGCCCATAGAAAGGCCAAAATCTTTGAAATTCACAAGGTAATCTTCTGATTAAGGGGAAGAGCCAGAAACAAGGCTCACTTCTCTTCTTTTTCAAGTAATTCCCTCTCTAAGGCTTGGCTAGTATTCTTCCACAAATTGTGATGGCCAGATCATCAGCTGACTTGTTATTTTTTCAACTTACATAGTCTTGACTAAATGTCTTAAGTCAATCCCAATATATTTTTGGCGTAGCATCATTTAATTTCAACCATTGGTTTATGCCTTCTAAATTGATTACAAAATTTAGTTTAATGGCTTTAACTAATTGATTCAATAGAGGTTTTCTCATCTGATAAAGGCATTAAAGCATAAAGCATCTTGTTAGTAGTATGAAGGTGATTAAATGATTGATTCAATTGATCCCCACTTTGACATTTGTAATCCATTGGGCATCAATCATGACAGTGTTAGAAAGGAGATAGTCTATCAGGCTGCATCTTCACCATCTAAGGCTGAATAAAAGACACTGAAGATAACAACATTCCATTGTGCTTATTGTTTATTGATTATTTTAAAGGATTTAATGGGATTAAAAAACTCTTGCCATAAAATAAGGTGAATCCTATCTATGCATTAAAAATTATTCTGAATTCCTTGAAAGGCACAATAAGAGAACCTTGTTATATGACCCTCTAATCATTACTATAAAGAGAAGGCATAAACAAGGAAATAGTTGCTCACCAAAGGCTTCCACCACTCCCATTGAAGAGTCCAGCACAGAGTCCAAATTGAAGAAGGATTTTCTTTAGAATAAGAGAAGATCTGTTTGGAAATGACATCATGCTAGTTGCATCATACCACAGGATATTATAAAACCTCCTGGATGAGATCCATCATTACCCAAACAAAAATGCTCTATCCAATCAAAAAGAAAGCAAGTATGGGGCAGCTAGGTGGTACAGTGGATAGAGCATCAGCCCTGGAGTCAGGAGGACTTGAGTTCAAATCCAGCCTCAGATGCTTAATAATTGCCTACCTGTGTGACCTTGGACAAGTCACCTAACCCCATTGCCTTGCAAAAACAAAAATAAATCAAGTACATAAAGAAAACCAATGATGCAAGTTATGATTATAACGATCTATAGGACTCATATAATTTGCATACACATACATATTGAACAGATTGTATAAATGAAGAATGAATTGAATCCAGTTTTAAATTGGAAGACAGCCGACTGGATAGCCATTAGAAATCTTGAAATTGTACACCTAACACAATAACTGATACAGGGTAGTGCTTAGTAAATACTTAGTATTTAAGGTTAAAGTATGGGAGCAAGGACACATCCTTGTTTTACTCCCTTGGTGAGTGGGAAATCTTAAGAGCACTGTCCACTATCCAGAACCCAGGCATGCATACTATTCTGGAATTGATGTGCAATAGTAATAAATTTCTCCAGGCAACTAAATTTTGACATAATTTCTCATACATCCTCACAACTGATAGCATCAAAGGCCTTGGTCAGATCTACAAATGTTCTGTACAGACCTCTGTTCTGTTCCTAGTATTTTTCCTAGAGTTGTCAGGCAGCAAACAAAACAGAACAGCAAACTGTTCCTCTACCTTTTCTGAAGCCACACTGGCTCTCAGGAAGTTGACCAACTTCCAGGTGAAGAATCAGCCTACTGAGAAGGACTCTGAAGAATCTTTCCATTAATGACTAAAAGAGAAATACCCCTGTGATTGCCACAGGGAAATCAATTCTCTTTACCTTTATAGAGATAGAGGATGGAGACATCCTTGAATTCTTGAGGGATAACCTCATCATGCCATATAACCTGGAAAATTTCAGAAAGCTTTTGGATGAGTAATGGACCCCCTACCTTGTAGATCTCAGCTGGAATAGAATCAGCACCAGGTGCTATGCCACTTGAAAAGAGTCTAATGGCATTCAAAACCTCTTCTTCAGTTGGCACTTCAGCTAAGGACTGATTGACTTCAACTTGAGGTAAATGGTCAATGGCTTCTGCATTGAATGATGATAGCCTGTTAAGAACACTATGGGGGGTGGCTATGTGGCGCAGTGGATAAAGCACCAGCCGTGGAGTCAGGAGTACCTGGGTTCAAATCCAGTCTCAGACACTTAATAATTACCTAGCTGTGTGGCCTTGGGCAAGCCACTTAACCCCATTGCCTTGAAAAATCTTTAAAAAAAAAAAGAACACTATGGAAGTGTTCAACCCTTCTCTCCAGGATCATGCTCCTATCATTAATCAATGTGGATCCATCAGCACTGAATACTTGAGATACATGATATATCTTTTACCCATAAATAACCTTCAGAGCATCATAAAAGCATTTTGGTTTGTTACTGTTTGTATAAAATTGAATTTCATCTGCCTTCTATCAAGTCAAGAGTTCTGCATCTTTCTAAGCCATGTTATCAAATGCCTTCACTGAGGATCAACTTGACCTCAAGGTCAGCTATGGCACTGATAGCAAATCCTTCAACTTGAAAAGGCTACAAGCCAAGACCAATGTGGAGGGATGATTGTGTCCTCAATAGAGCCTCTGAAGCTGAGATGCCACAAAGTATGGATCAATTCTCTGCTACTTATGTTAACACCAAGAAAACACAGGTGCTCCATCAGCCAGCACCATACTATCCATATGTGGAACCATCAATAATAGCAAATGAAAAAGTTTTGAGTATTGTGGACAAGTTCACTTACTTTGGTGGTATCCTTTCCAAAGGGGTATACATTGACAATGAGGCTGACACTTGCATTATCAGAGCTAGCTCAGTATTTGGGAGGTTCCAAAAGAAAATATTGGAGAGAAGAGGTATTAGACTGACTACCAAACTGAAGGTCTATAGAGCTGTTGTGCTGACCTCATTGCTCTATGCCTTTTAAACCTAGACAGTCTACAAGCACCATATCAGGCAACTGAATTGCTTCCATTTAAATTGTCTTAGGAAGATTACAAAGATCACCTGGTAGGAGAATATACCAGCACTGAGGTCCTTTCTCATGCTAAACTGCCTAGCATTCCAACATTACTACAGAGAGCGCAACTATGATGGACTGGAAACAGTGTTAGAATGCCAGACATACACTTGCCAAAAAGACACAAGACAAGCACTTACAAGGGGGGGTCAGAAGAAGTGATACCAAGACACCCTTAAGGTCTCTGAAGAAATTTAGAGTTGATTATACAGCATGGGAGATACTGGCACAGACCTCCTGGCATTGTGTGCCCTCATCAGTGAGGGTGCTTCATTCTATAAGGAAGGCAGAATTGAAGCAACTCAAAGGAAACATGACATATGTGAATTTAGAGTACTCACCTCAGGTGTTCTCAAGGACTATTTGTGCCCAACCTATGGTAGAGCATTCCAAGCTCATATTGGTCTGATCAGCCACAGTAGGCCACACTGTAATTTGTCTCAAACATAGTGATGTCATTTTGGTCTTCTTCTATAATAAAAGACAAGAACCAACCAATGTTTAAGAGATTGAGCAACTCCAAACTTCTCCTAGAAACAAAACTCTTAATAAATATTTTACTACCATTGCTATGTGATTTATGGAACATAATAATCTCCAAAGAATTAAACAAGTGAAGGACAGAGAGCAATGGAGAAGTTCATAGTCTTTAACATATAATAAATGAGTATTCCCTATGCACAAAGAGGCTAAGTAACTTTTCCAAGGTCATATAGTCAGGATATATAAGAATTAAAGCTCTTCCTAACTCAGACTAGTCTTCTATCCACTACATCATGCTGCCTCTTGAGATCAACTCCTCCTAATATTTGTTTACACTGAGATAAATATGTACATCATTTCCTATGAGCCAGTCAAAAGAAATTTATATTACATAGTCCATGAAATTAGCACTGAACATGTCCACACTCAGCATGCCAATTTATTTGTCTCATGACCTTTACCAATTTTTCTACTACTTTGAATTTTATATAGAAAATTTCAAGTGACAGTACTAAGGTTGAATTTATTTGGAATTTATTTTAATATGTAAAGGAAGTTTATTTGAGCCTCTGAACCCAACTGGTTATGGAAATAGGATATAAAGCAGAAGTGTGAAACACTGATTGTGACTTTAATCTTCAATACTCCTGAATGCATCCCAAACCAAATTAAAATATAATTAGGAAATATTTAACAAAATAAATAAAAATACATTATAACATAGATATATTATTATTATGTGCTTTTTTATGTTAATATTCTGCCTAAGGATTATTATGGGTGGTTTGATGGCCCCTGTTTGTTTTTGAATTTAACACCACTGGTGTAAAGGGATTTTTAGAGCAAGAGAAGGGAATATTATGAGGCAGGTTAATATGGATGGTATCAATTGATGTTAGTCAAGTAGGAGGTAAAGTCCTTTGCTAAAAGAGAGTGGAGAGGATTTCTGTCAGTGGGGGGCTTGAGTAGAGAGAAGATCATTTGGAATAGTTGAGTGATATAATAAGCAGAGTGACAAACAACCAATCATAAAAGGATTGTTGTACATTAGTAAGGGTTCCTTTGAGATTAATGAGCATGTAAGTGTAAAGTACAGAGTGATTTAAGTGGTATAATGGATAGGGAACCAAATTGGTGTCAGGAAGACTCATCTTCTTGAGTTTAAATCTTGCCTAGGAAACTTTCTAGCTATATGATTCTGGGCAAGTCACTTACCCCTGTTTGCCTCAGTTTCCTCATCTGTAAAATGAACTGGAAAAGAAAATGGCAAACTACTTATAGTATCTTTGCCAAGAAAACCCCAAAGGGGGACATGAAGAGTAAGTCATGACTGAACAACAATAATGTTTAGTGGACACAGTCAATAAAGTTGTGACTTCATTCAGGCAGATTGTAGGTTGCAACATACAGTTGAGCATTTTCAGTGTACAAATGATGGAAACTCATTTAGGGCAAAGAATCCTAATATAGAGGATAATATTGAGTTGAATGGATAAACTCTAAAGTCAAGACTCTGAAGGATGAAAATGAAACCAGAGAAAAGATGATTGACTGATAGAACCAGGAAGAGTAGAATCTCTAATGATTACAGAATTGATTAAGAATAGACTTAGAAGGAGTGATGCAAAGGAACAGATCAAAGGAAGGAATAAAACAGGGGAAATGCAGTACAAGACTGCAAAGGTAACACAGTTATCAGAGGTGACTACAGATCAATACAGGACCACTCTGTGACTGGCTTAGGTCAACTGAAGATGTAACACATGGAAATGGAATTTAATAAAACATTAAGTTGCTATACAGTCCTATAAGAACTATAAGTTACTATTAAGGTTAAGGTGTTCTATGGACATTAATATAAATGAGAGCCCCCCAGCATGACATCATGTTACCCCTTCCACTGATACTGTTTGCACTCATCCTTATATCCCAAATTACTATGGCTCACCTTGAATTCCTTCATACTGAGTTAGGCAATGGATAGGTTATAGTCTGAACTGAGAGAGAAAGAGAAAGAAAGCTCACCAATGCAATAATAAATAAATTATACTTGTATTTATAAGTGGCACACTTATAAGTTGCACACTGTGACACTGAAGCACAAGGGTCAGAAAGGCTGTGGAGAAAAAGCACTAGATTTCTGGGGACGTGGACATAGCTCCTGCCTACAATGTGTGACCCTGGGAAAGACACATACTCTCTAAGTCTGTGTCATCATATTTAAAATGCAGGGGCAGTATTATGCTTTTATGTAAAGGCCAAATTCTCTTCCAGCTCTACATCCTGAGATCCTATCAATTGATGGGAGAAGTTGAGACTTGCCTCCAGCTGTAATATGGGCCTGGATGGAAAAAAAAATCCAAATTAAAAAAAGAGGTGGTAGAAAAGTACAGAGGGCAGACAGGTCAAATACTAACTCCCACAGGAAAGAACAAATAGGACATAGGGAGCTATTCCTGAACATAGATCACTGTGGGAAAACAGAGTCCTGTCCACTCAGAAGAGTGAGCAGAAAAAGAAAATATATTAATATAGTAATTTTTTATATTTATTATTATATTAAATTTTTGTAAAGATCACAGCCTAGCTTAGGAATCAGTACTTAATTTCATGGATAAGATTAATATCAAAGCACCCCTCTTCCATTTTCAAAGATGGTTTTGTGATACCTGAATTTTTTTGTTGCTTGCCTCAAAAATAGGTGAATTATTTAACTTAACCTGGTTGTAGTCTTTTATGATAGAAAAATGCATTTGTACCTTTGAGTAAATTTAGTTAAGTAACCAACCAAGTATTTACTAATTATCTACTACATTTCAGGAACCAGGGAGGAAATAAAAATAAATGGATTTTTCTCAAGAATATTTTCTCAAGTGTGTCTACTTGTTTAGAGAGGAAGCAGAAGAAATAGAGGGCTAACCTTGTCATCAGGAAGATCAGGGTTCAAGGCCAATCATAATCTGTCTGACCTCAGACACCTTGTCTAACACTATAAATTGCAGCTGAAATATCAATCTACATTGGCAAAGGAAATTTCCACATTAGGAATTCCCTATCTTAATGAAATTGCATACTCACATAACACCACATCACAACAACAACTAAACAAAACTCAGGATGGTGTGATTGTACAGATACAGTGATTCTATCAAAATATTAGTGTGTGCACTTCCCTATTTGTAGGCTGGCAAAAAAAATGCTTTTATATCTCAACACATCTGGATCTAACCACTAATCATTAAGATTTAATTGTTTCAAGCATGGCCAACTCTTCATGAATCTTTTGGTATTTTCTAGTCAAAAATCCTGGAGTGATTTGCCATTTCCTTCTCCAGATTATTTTACAGATGAGACCAACAGGGTTATATGACTTGCTCAGGGCCACATAACACATAAATGTGAGGACAAGTTTAATCAGGTCCTAACTCCATGGCCTTCACTCTATCCATTATGCCATCAATTAACAAATGTACCTTGCCTCCCCTAACATATAAACATTTTTCTTAAATGTACCTAGGAATAATTTCATATTTTGAACTAAGCAAATTTTTTTAACTCTTTAGATAATTGCAGGGGATGAGAGAATTTCAAAGGAGTGTTTCTTCTATGATTTATTCCAAGTTTCATAATCCATTTGTAGAATATAGGAGTCTTGACATGTCATAGCTTTAAAGATGGAAATGATCTTAGAGATCATGTAGACCAAATACCTTATTTTACATATTTTAAGAAACTAACACCAAGAAAAATAAAGGAACTTTCCCAAGGTCACTTAGAGAGAAGATTTCAGTGGCAAAATTTGAACTCAGGTTTTCTAATTCCAAAACCAGTGCTTCTTCCATGAAAGCATTAATGCCAAAGTCTTGGGGTGGGGGGGAGTTGGGGGAGGTGGTGCAGAGTGGTTACATTCTTAGAACTTTTATCAGTCTCTAAATAAATGTTTGTCAAATTATAAACCATTCAAGTAATAAAAAAATGGTAAATTCAGGGAAGGGTTGTTGTTGTTTGCAATTGTAGTTCTAGTTTTTGCTATATTAAGTAGACCAAAGAATTCCTCAGTCACATTTTGAGATAAGTTAGGCCTATATTACTATTTCCATTTTACATATGAAGAAACTGAGATTCTTGAAAAGTGACTTGCCCATAATCAAGACTTCAAAATCTAACCTCCCTGACACCTAGTTTAGAATTCTTTTCATTGTACTACAATGAGGAAAGAGACTCTAAAAAAGAGATAGATATTCAAGATTACTTGTAAAACTTTGACTGGATAATATTTCAGATCATTTTTGTGGGATATCTTGGGAAAAGTCCCTTTAGATGGTTTAGAAGGAAAACTCTCAGGTGCTTTTATTTTTTAGTATTAAGCACAATGGATTGAATGCTGAATTAGAAATTAGGAGCATTTGAACTCAAAGCAATCTCAAACACATATCTGTGACCCTGAGTAAATGTCTTAACCTCTCTCAGCCTTGGTTTCCTCATCTGCTAAATGGAGACCTATCACACAGGTTTATGGAGATAATATTTTAAAGCACATTAGAAACTATATATATATATATATATATATATATATATATATATATATATATATACATGTTATTAGAATTTTAGTCCTGATTATTTGAAAGAGACCAGGAAACTATAGAACAAAGAAGGAAAGAAGTATTGGTCATTATATTCGTTCAAAATAAAAAAAGTGACTCAGTAAGTTCAGCCAGAATGGTTGGAGCTAATTGTTATTATGTGGAAATGTCTGGAAATTCCCAGATAAAGAATGTATTGGTACATCCAAATACTGCTAAAACATACTGGAAGTTAGCAAGAATAGACCCCAGTGGAAATCAAGCTTATACCCTCAGGAGCAATGGAATTGAAACAAGATATTTTAATGTGCACAAAAATTAAGATGAGAAATCTGGTCACCTGATTCCCAAAGATGTTACTCCCATACAAGCACTAATTGGCAGTGTCAATTGTCCAGTCCCTTGATCTTTCTAAGCCTCAGTTTCTTCCTATAGAGTGTTTTAGACTAAATTGTGCTTAAAATTCTTCCACTCTTTAAACAGTGTGCTTCCCTGATGCCCCTATTGGAAGAGTCTATTTGTTGTGTCAGTTTTCAAACAACCTGTAATCCCCCTCTTATTATCTGCATTACTGATGATCCGTGATCTTAGGAAAAAATCTTCTTTAAGTTTAAGATAAGTTTTCCTCAAGATCCATGTTCTTTGGGATTTTTCTGATTCATTTTTGTGGGGTGTTTTAAAGTGAAAGAGTAATCTGTCAGAAGACAATATGAGAAGATACATATCAAAATGGATAGAGAGTCAGGGAGGACCTGAGTTAAAGAGTTACACTGACCAAAAACCTGACTCTGGGCAAGTCACTTTAATTTCACATGGCCCCAGGTGGCGTTCTAATCCTTTAAATTGGGAAAGAGGTGTTGAACTATATTAGTAGAGGGAGCCCCTCACCTGAAATCTTAAAAAACTACAGAAATCACAAGTCCAGTTAAAAAAAAGACAACAATAAAATAGATTTTCAGTTTTTTAAAAAAGTTTCAGAAAAATGTGAAAATGAAAATTTCCCACAGAAATGTTAAAGTAGTAAACAGTGCTATAAAACTGAGGGTTTTTTGAATTCCTGTTTACATAATAAAATCAGTTGTTTTGGTCTGTGCACTTGTAGTAATATTAGCTTTTACCTAGATTTATTCTTTGTTTACTTTTGTACTCAAAGAACCACAGATAGATCTGATTTTGCATTTAACCATAACTCCTAAAGTTCCTAAGGTGCCTAAGGTGACCATTCCTGAGTGGTCAATACTGTAGGAAAAAAGTTCCAGCCAAGATGGCAGAGAGAAGCTAGATATTGTCCTATGTTCACTTGGATTTCCCTCAAAACTAATATGAATCAAGCCTCTTAACAGAATTTAGATCCACAAAACCCAGAGAAGAACAAAGGAGAAGAACATGGGGAACCAGGGGCAGAGAGCAGACAGCCAGTGCAGAGGCTACAGGGTGAGGTCAGGGGACTAACCTGAGAAAACAGCCATGGACACTTTGGTCATGAGAGAGGCAGTTGGGAGAATTCCAGTGAGGCTGGAGGTAGAGTTCAAGCTCAAGGGGTGGGAGAGCTCCAGCATGACAGCTAGATGTTGATCCAGTCAGCTTGGCTTGTCTGGAAGACAAGGGTCACAAGCCCCTGTGTTTTCAGTGGAGTCCCCATGTTTCCAGTTGAGTTCGCTCCCCCCATCCCTTGGGAGAAAGTGACTCTTCCCAGAACAAACGCAGTGGTGTGGGCTAGATAAATCTAATCTGATCTCTAAGGGAGATCAGATCTACTGTCCCCACCCAATCCTTCTCTAAGCATAGGGAGTGACCCACAAATCAAGGTCACAGACACTACAGAGAAAGTGTCTAGCAGTCCCTACTGGCAGGCCCACTTGTAGATACTACATCCAGTGAGCAAAACCCCTAGGGATTTCAACACCAAAGGTCTGTGAACCATCCCCTCCCCAACACAGGAGGAAAGTGATGAGAAGCCATTAGAAAGAGTGATCCATTGGAAGTTCCCTTGAAGACAAAGATCCTAACTCAGAGAGATCTAGAACTTCTGAGGATTAAAAATCAATTGGTAAAATTGGGGAAAGAAACACAAGACAAAATTAATACTTTTCAAGAGGAAATTATCATCTTACAACAAGAGAATGAAAATACAATTGCACAAGTTCAAAAAGAAAATAATTCTCTCAAAACCACAATTGGGCAAATGAAAAAGTCCTTCAAAAATAGAATTGGCCAATTTGAAAGGAGTTGCAAAAGGTAAATGAAGAATATTCTTCTCTAAAATAAAGATTGAAAACTGTGCTAACTAATAACTTCATGAGACAATAAGAATCTGTTAAATAAAAACAAAAAACAAAAAATAGAAGAAAATGTAAAATACCTCATCTGCAAAACAACTGACCTAGAGAATAGATCCAGAAGAGACAACATAAGAATCATTAGACTTCTTGAAAACATTGAGGATTTTTTTTAAAAAGCCTTTAGAAATACTTCAGGATATAGTGAGGAAAATTGTCTTGATATCATCGAATCAGAGGGCAAAATAGTTATTGAAGAATACATTGACCTCCTAAAAGGGATCCCAAAATGAAAACACCAAGGATATTGTGGCCAAATTCCAGAACTATTAGATAAAAGAGAAAATCCTTCAAGTAACCAGAAAGAAACATTTTAAATACCAAAGAGCCATAGTAAGGATTACACAGGATCTGGCTTCATGAGCATTAAGGGATCCAAGGGCCTGTAATATGATATTCCGAAGAGCAAGGGAGCTTGTAATGCAGCCAAGAATTCATTATCTGGTAAAACTGAGCCTTCTCTTCTGGGGAAAAGATGGACATTTGACAAAATAGCATGTTTCAAACTTTTCTTGATGAAAAAACAGAGCTAAATAGAAAATTTAGACTTCAAACAGGAGATTCAAGAGATACATGAAAAGGTAAAATAAGGGAAAAGGAAAGAAACTGTTATCCAATAAGATGAAACTAGCTATATCCCAACCTGGGAGAAAGATTCTCATAACTCTTGAGAATTTTAACTCTATTAGAGAGAATATACTCAGGCAGAAGTAATGGACACTCATAACTTGTCTATGACTCTGATAGAATGATTTAAAAACAATATCTCCTTAAAAGGGGGAGAAAATGGGGCAGCTAGCTGGGGTAGTGGATAAAGCACCAGCCTTGGAGTCAGGAGTACCTGAGTTCAAATCCAGTCTCAGACACTTAATAATTACCTAGCTGTGTGGCCTTGGGCAAGCCACTTAACCCCATTTGCCTTGCAAAAACCTAAAAAAAGGGGAGAAAGTAAAGAGACAGGAGGATGGAGGAGATTGAATAGAATAAATTGCATTACATGAAGAAGCACAAAGGATATATTACAATAGAGGGGAAGAGGGTAATAGGTGAGAACTGCCTGACTCTTACTCTCATCAGTTTTGACTCAAAGAAGAATCAGCATACACATATTTATCTTAGCTTTCAAGTATTAAGAGGGGAAGGGGGAGGAGAATAGGAACAAACATAAGGAAGGAGGGGCAAAGGGAAAAGGAAAGGAAAGGGGAGGACTTGGACATAAGGGGTAAACACACTGAAGGAGTGGATCACAGAAGCAAAATACAGGGGAATATGGATAAGTTGAAAAAAAGGGGGGGAATACAAAACAGAGGGAAGATAGCATGAAGGGCAATGAAGAGTTAGTAATTATAACTACTGAATGTGAATTATGAATTGATTGTGAATGGGATGAACTCTCCCATAAAACATTAGCGAATAGCAGAGTGGATTAAAAACCAGAATCCTACAATATGCTGCTTACAAGAAACTCATTTGAAGCAGAGAGATACATAGAAAATAAAGGTAAAAGGTTGGAGCAGAATATATTATGCTTCAGCTGAAGTGAAAAAGGCTGGGGTAGTTATCCTTATCTCAGACAAAGCAGTTGTAAAAATAGATCTCATTAATAGAGATAAGGAAGGAAACTATATCCTCCTAAAAGGTACCATTGACAAGGAAGCAATCTCAATACAAATATGTACACACTAAGGGATATAGCATCCATATTCTTAGAGGAGAAGCTTAATGAGGTACAGGAAGACATAGACAGCAAATCTTTATTGGGGGGAAACCACAAGCTCCCTCTCTCAGAATTAGATAAATCTAACCATAAAATAAACAGGAAGGAAGTTAAGGAGGAAAATAGAATGTTAGAAAGCCTAGACATGATAGAACTTTGGAGAAAATTGAATGGGAATAGAAAGGAATATTTTTTTTCTGCAGTACATAGCACCTACACAAAAATTGAACATGTACTAGAACATAAAAACCTCATAATTAAATATATAAAAGCAGAAATAGTGAATACTTTTTTCTCATGAAATAAAAATCATGTGCAATAAGGGGCCATGGAGAGATAGACCTAAAACTAATTGGAAACTAAATAACCTCTTTTAAAGAATGAGTGGATCAGACAACAAATTATAGGTGGAATTAATGATTCATCCTAGACATTGACAATAATACGACAACATGCCAAAAGTTATGGGATATAGTCAAGGCAATTATTAGGAATGTAATATATCTTTAAATGCTTGAATGAATAAAATAGAAAATGAGGAAATCAATGAACTAAGCATGCAACAAAAAATTAGAAAAAGAACAAATTAAAAACCTCCAATTAAATACAAAATTAGAAATTTGAAAAATTAAAGGAAAAATTAATAAAATCAAAAGCAAGAAAACTATTGAATTAATAAATAAAACCAAGAGTTGGTTTTAAGAAAAAAACAATGAAATAGATAAATCTTTGATTAGTTTGATTGAAAAAAGACCAAATTACTGTATCATAAATAAAAAAGGTGAATCAATGAGGAGGAAATTAAAGTATAATTCAGAAATATTTTGCCCAACTGTATGCCAAAAAATTTGATAATCTAAGTGAACTAGATGAATACTGACAAAAATGTAAGTTGCCCAGATTAAATGAAGAGGAAATTAAATACCTAAATAACTTTATCTCCAAAAAACAAATTCAAAAAGCCATCATTGAACTCCCTAAGAAAAAATCTCCAGGGCCAGATGGATTCTATCAAATACTAAAGGAACAACTGGTTCCAATTCTATATAAATGCTTTGCAAAAATAGGTGAAGAAGGAACTCTGCCTAACTCTTCTAATACCAATATGATGCTGATATCCAAACCAGGAAGAGTCAAGACAGAGAAAGAAAATTAAAGACCAATTTCCTTAATGAATATGGACACAAAAATCTTAAATAAAATCTTAGCAATGTGATTACAGCAAGTTATCACTAGGATAATATATACTATGACCAAGCAGGATTTATCCCAGCAATATAGGGTTGGTTCAATATTAGGAAAACTGTCAATATAATTGACCATATCAATAACAAACCTAACAGAAACCATATGCTTACCTTGAGAAATGCTCAAAAAATCTTTGACAAAAATAGAGCACCCATTCCTAATAAAAACACTAGAGAACATAGGAATTAGTGGATTGTTCCTTAGAATGATAAGCAGTATTTATCTGAAACCATCAACAAGCATGCAATTGGAATAAGCTAGAAGCATTCTCAGTAAGACCAGGGGTGAAACAAGTATGCCTGTGATCATCACTTTTATTCAATATTGTGTTAGAAATGTTAGGTTCAGCAATAAGAAAATAAAAAGAAATTGAAAGAATTAGAATTGGAAAAGAAGTAACAAAATTATCACTCTGTAGATGACATGATGGTATACCTAGAGGACCCTAAAAATCATCTAAAAATCTGCTACAAACAAATAGAAACTTTAGCAAAGCTGCAGGATATAAAATAAACCCACATAAATCCTCAACATTTCTATATATTACTAGCAAGATACAACAGTAAGAACTAGAAAGAGAAATTTCATTTAAAATGACTTCAGGCTATATAAAACACTTGGGAGTCTACTGGCCAAGGTAGACTCAGAAACTCTATGAAAACAACTATAAAACATACACAAATAAAATCAGATTTAAATAACTGGGTAAATATCAACTGCTCATGGATAGGCTGAGCTGACATAATAAAAATGACAATTCTACCCAAATTAAACTACTTATTTAGTGCCTTACCTTTCAAACTTCCAAAATATTACTTTAATGAGCTAGAAAAAAGTGTAACTAAATTCCTATGGAGAAACAAAAAAATCAAGACTATCAAGGGATTTAATGGGGGAAAAAATGGTGGTATTGCTGAATTCGAAAGAAGGTAGCTTAGCCTTACCAGATCTAAAATTGCATTGTACAACATCATCCTCAAAACTGTCTAGTACTGGCTAAGAAACAGAGTGGTGGATCAATGGAATAGACTAGATGCAAAAGAGACAGCAGGAAATGATTAAAGTAATCTCCATTTGATAAACCCAAAGAGCCCAATTTCTGGGATGAGAACTTTTTCTTCAATAAAAACTGTTGGGAAAAGTAAAAATTAATGTTATATAAACTTGACTTAGACCAACATCTCGCACCCTTTACCAAGATAAAATCAAAATGGGTACAATTTAGATATAAAAGATGATATTATAAGCAAATTACCAGAACAAAGAATAGTTTGCCTGTCAGATCTATGGAAAGTGAAGTAGTTTATGACCAAGGAAGAGATGGAGAACATTATTCAAGACAAACTGGATAATTTTGATTACAATAAATTAAAAAGCTTTTGCACAGAAAAACCACCATAACCAAGATCAAAAGAAATGTAGTAAATTAGGAAACAATTTTTACAGCTAGTATTTGAAAAAGGACCCATTTCTAAAATATTTAGAGAACTGAGTTAAATTTATAAAAAAAAAAAGCCAATCCCCAATTGACAAATGGCCAAAAGATATGCAAAGGCAATTTGCAGATAAGAAAATCAAAGCTAACCATAATCATATGAGAAAATGTTCTGATTAGATAAAGGCAAATTAAAGTATCTCTGAGGTACCACCTCATACCTCACAGATTGGCCAATATAACAAGAAAGGACAATGAGCAATGTTGGAAGGGAGGTGGGAAATCTGGGACACTAATGAATTGTTGGTGGAGTTGTTAACTCATCTAACCTTTCTGCAGAGCAATTTGGAATTACACCCAAAGGGCAATAAAAATATTCATACCCTTTGATCCAGCAATACCACTACTATGATATATATATATATATATATATATATATATATATATATATATATATATGTGTGTGTGTGTGTGTGTGTGTGTGTGTGTGTGTGTGTGTGATATGGAATACTATTGTTCTATTAGAAACCAGGAGGGATGGGAATTCAGGGAAGCCTGGAAGGATTTGCATGAACTGATGCTGAGCGAGATGAGCAGAACCAGAAAAACATTGTATACCCTAACAGCAACATGGGGGTGACAATTAACATTGATGGACTTGCTCATTCCATCAGTGCAACAGTTAGGGACAATTTGGGGCTGTCTATAATGGAAAATATCATCTGTATCCAGAGAAAGAATTATGAACTTTGAACAAAGGTCAAAGACTATAACCTTCAAATTAGGGAAAAAAAACCATTATCTTACTATGTAATTTTACTATCTCATATTTTATTTTTCTTCCTTAAGGAAATGATTTCTCTGTCATCACATTCAACTGAGATTAGTATATGGGTATGGAAACAATGTAAAGATGAACAAAATGCCTTTGGTGGGTGGTGGGGGAGGGAAGCAAGAATGGGGGAAAATTGTAAAACTCAAACTAAATAAAGTCTTTCTAAAATAAGGAAAAAATTGGTTTATGCACTATATAATATTTTTTAGGTTTTTGCAAGGCAAATGGGGTTAAGTGCCTTGCCCAAAGCCACACAGCTAGGTAATTATTGAGTTTCTGAGGCCGGATTTGAACTCAGGTACTCCTGACTCCAGGGCCTGGTGCTCTATCCACTGCGCCACCTAGCTGCCCTGCACTATATAATTTTGCTATCTCCAATATTTAATTTTCCCTCAAGGATATGCTTTTTTTCTCTCAACACATTCAATTTTTTAAAAAGTTTTATTTATTTTGAGTTTTACAGTTTTTCCCATAATCTTCCTTCTTCCCTCCCCTCCTCAGAAGGCAGGTCTGTTAGTCTTTTCATTGTTTCCATGGCATCTATTGTTATAAGTTGAATGTCAACACATTCAATTTTGATCAATGCATAGCATTGAAACAATGTAAAGATTATCAGATTGCCTTCTGGGTGGGGAGAGGAGGGTAGAGAGGATGAAGGAAAAATTGTAAAATTCAAAACCTCACAAAAAAAATGATAGGTAGAAACTACTATTGTATGTAATTGGAAAACAAAAATTTTTTATATGATTAAAAAAAGAAAAAGAAAGTGCATATAACATCTAGCATTTTGAAGTTTCGGGACCCCTCTCCCACCTTGAGAGAACTGTGCCATTTATTAAGATGTCTTAGTAAAAAAATTTTAATCACTCTGAACTAAGTATTCATGAGGCATTTATAACAAAATGACCTAATAAATTTCTTTCTAAAACTAAAAAAAAAATACTGTAGGAAAAAACCATACTCATGTCACAGAGTCCAGGTCAATGTGGTACATCACTAATTCTTAGAGTCTTAACACCTCCAGATAATGTTTAATTCAGATGATGCCTTTATAACTGGAAGAGATTATCCACTTCAGCCTTTTCACTTTATTGATAAGGAAACTGAGACTCAGAAAATTTCAGTTTTATATAGGTAATAACATAGCACATTCTAGATTCAAACCTAACTTATTCCATATTCAATGTTCTTTCTAATAACCTATTCTATGTACTTAATTTTTTTAAAAAATTCATTTTATTTTTACTTCCATTTATTAAGTACAGGTTTTCAAATTTATGAATGAACACTAAAAGGGAAATAAAAAAGTAAAATCATAACAAGTAAAACAAAGAAGACAGGGAGATGGTAAATATGTATGTCCATAACTTCCATTAAATTACAAATTGTTAATCCTACTCTAAAAATTGTATATACTGACTTTAACATCATAATATCCATATTATCCTTGTTTTCTTGGTCCTTCTAATCTTTTACTCATTTTCTTTTGACTATAACTTCCATTAAACTGCCAATGGTTCTATTCTAAAGATTGTATATACTGATTTTAGCACCATAGCATCCATGTCATCCTTGTTTTCTGGATTCTTCTGATTTTTTTATCCATTTTCTTTTGTCCAAACCTATCATTTCATTGGTAACCTTCCACTAACACAAATCAGCAACTATCTTGGAACAAGAGCAAGAGTTCTTTATCTGGAAGTTGCAAAGTCAGTGTGTATATTTATATATATGTGTGTGTGTGTGTGTGTGTGTGTGTATGATAGATATGCAAAACACATACATATATACATATTACATATATGTATATTTTAGTAATGACATTTTAGTATCATTTCTTTTTAATACTATATATGTTATACTACTGGATTCATCCAGGTGCTGCAGTGAAGTGGCACCTTTAAGTCAGGGAGACGGGGAAATCAAATCTGATCAGACATTTGCTTACAGAGTGTTCTTTGACAAGTCACTGAACACTAGTTGCCTTGATTTCTTCATTTGTGAAATGAGCTACAGAAGGAAATGGCAAACCACTCTAGTATCTTTGCCATGAAAACCCCATAATGGGGCCACAAAGAAGCAAATATAGTCAAAGTGTACATTATTTACTGGGTATAGTGGCATATGCTTGTTGTCCTTACTCCTAGGGAGGCTAAGGTTGGTGGGTTATTTGAGTATAGGAATTCTGAGTTGCAGTAGACCCAGCCTGTTTGTTGTCCCCAAGGTTCAATATGGTGAGTCTGTGGGAGTAGGAGACCACCAGGCTGCCTAAGGAGGGATGAAAAGACCTAAGTCACAAATAGAACAGATCAAAGCTATATGATATTTAATTGTGAGGTTGTGCCCATGAGTTGACTGAGGACTAAAGGGTTCATTATCTATCATGCTTCTATTATTCTGTAATGTTTAGAATTGTCTGAGATTGTTTTCCCCTGAAGTAGATGAATTCATAGTGGATTGATTGAAGCTGGATTTCTGCCAATCAAGTGGCTCATAGTAGCCCAAGATAGAAATTTCATTATTTGGTTCTTTTGTCCATAAGTGTATCAAAAAATGCAGTTAAATAGGAATTTGGGTAATAGGCTCTCCTCTACTCCTTGGAGCATGATCAGATATTCTCCATCTGCCCTTGAAGATGGGGTAAAAATTTGAACATGAGAAGATTAAACCACTATCTTCTTTTGACTTTGTATATATCATCACTGAATTTCCTGATTCTTCATCAATGGATGATTTTGATCAATCTATGATTCCTTACTGCTTAGTATTCCCCTTTTTTGTATTAGGTTAAACTACTTCAGCCAACCCTGATTCATGTTAGCATTTTGGTTCTCATTTTTTATATTCTTCCTGCCCCCTTAAAGGGGAAACAGGCCAATTCCTTGAAGTTAATCATTTGGAAGAATGCATTCCATAACTCATGCATTTCTATACCTTATTGCATCAGTGGTCTCACTGAGGTGTGCTCTCCTTTCAATGGTGGTCATCACAAGATAAATATGGCTTCTCATTCTCATCATTCTTCCTCTCACAGAGAGGCACAATATGAATCTTAGAGTCAAAATTATAATGATTTAAATAAAGCCTCAAACAGTTACTAGCTGTATGACTCCAGTCATGTCCTTTAAGTGTTCTAAGACTCAGTTTCTTCCAGGAATAATAATATCACCTACCTTATAGGATTGCTTAGAGAATCAAATAAAGTGTGAAAAGTGCTTTATAATCTTAAAGCTATTAAATTATACTGTGTGACTCATCTATATCATCCATGTGATGGGAGCAAAGAAAGATTTTACTCAACCTGCTGACAGTTTTTCTTCCACTATTTCCATTTTGTGTGGTACTAATGGAGTATGTGGGTTGTCCACTCATGTCCCATGGCTGGTCAACCTTCTTTTTGCAAGTCACATATCACTTTGATAGAATCTTTTAAACAAGAGGTGTCCAACAAATGACCCACTCACAGCATTCTTGAATATGGTCTAAACCAGATTAAAATGTAATTAGGAAATATAACAAATATAAAACTGAGATAATATTACATTTAAAACCAAGTCAAGAGGCAGCTGGGTG
This sequence comes from Macrotis lagotis, assembly GCF_037893015.1. Taxonomy (NCBI): domain Eukaryota; kingdom Metazoa; phylum Chordata; class Mammalia; order Peramelemorphia; family Peramelidae; genus Macrotis; species Macrotis lagotis. Next base: position 121,677,971 of record NC_133660.1, on the reverse strand, counting down.
GAGCAGTGGATAGAGCACTATCCCTGGAGTCAGGAGGACCTGAGTTCAAATATAACTTCAGACACTTAATAATTACCTAGCTGTGTGACCTTGGGCAAGTCACTTAATCCCACTGCCTTACAAAAAATAAAAACTATGAATGTTTAAAACCATCTTTGCATGTAGTTGGAAAGATAAATATATGTGTGTGTGTGTATATATATATATATATATATATATATATATATATATATATATACAAGTCAATATGTGGCCTGGAGAGATCCTTACATATGAATTAGTAGTCCTTATTTCTTTTTGAGTTTGAGTTCACTGCTTTAGACTGCTTCCCTAAACAATTCTTCATTTGTTATGAGATGCATTACAAAATATCATATAGACCCAAATAACCAGGAATTATAGCTACTTTCCCCAAGACAGAGGAGAAGGAAAGTTCTACAAACCAGTTGGAATCTAATTGGTTGATTATTTTCAGCAAGTTGTCTTGTCATAATGAAGATATAGCTTTGGACAGGAACCACACTGGAGAAGGTCCAGCATATTCCCAGACAGATTTAAACTGTCATATAAATCATACCATAAGACACTGAAAATAAGTCAATGCATTTTTTCAAAATACATAACTGTAATTTAATAGTACCATAATATGAAGCTGGGTGTATTTTTAACAACTTAGTTATATCATAAATTCTTTTTATCTTTTTAAGCCTAACCATTTAAATTGTTATAACATGATATTTGAAAAGTCCTATGAATAGGAAAAGATTACAATTCATACAAAGAGGCCATCCAACTCAGATTTATCATGGTTATAAAATGTTTCCCAATGTTAAGTGTGAGGTATTATTATTTTGCTTTTACAGATAAAAGAAACTGAGGCTTAAAAAGTGACTATCAATCACACAGCTAATAAGTGTTAGAGCCACTATGCCTCACTAACTCTTTGCCATCAAATCAAAATTCAGAGAAGGCATACTGAGTACCCACTGTGTCCTTTATGTTGATTGTGATACAGGATGGATGAGATATGACCTCTGAGATCTAGTATTTTCCAGTTGAAAAGATAATTAATTATGAACCAGTCATTTTACACAAATTCATATGGCACCAAGAAAGATAATATCTGACAATACTTAGCCTCTCTGTTCCTCATTTTCCTCAACTATAAAATGAAGGAATTGAATTAAATGTCTCCTCAGTTCCCTTCTATCTCTACATCTATCAATTCCTTCCCCTCTGTTCTTGATAGCACAATCACACTGAGGGTCTTCTTTATTGCCTACCAAAGATCATTGCTATAACCTCCCAACAAGTCTTCTGCATCCACTCATTTCCCCTGTCCAAGTCACACTTCATATTCCTCTCAGACTGTTCTTTTCTCTCCCCTGATCTGGTCATGTCACAATTCTGCTCCAAACATGCTAATATTTCCCTATCCCCTATGAAATAAAATACAAACCTCTTTAATGATGGTCATCCAAAGCTCACCACAATTTCACATGATACTAACTTGTTGTATAATTTTATACTGCTTCTGTCTACATAATCTATGCTCCCTCCAAATTAGATTACCTAACTACCGACACATTTTACCCTCCTATTTCCTTGACTTTGGGTCTCTGCCAGAAATCCTCTCCCTATGCCCAATGGATTTCTACCCATTCTTTTAAAAGTGAGCTCAAATGCCAGCTTCTACAAGTTTCTCCTGTTTCTTTTGACCTTCAGTTAAGAAGGTCCTTTACACTGAGGTTTATCATAACGATTTGTTTGCTCTTTTCTTATGTACTGCCTATTCCTTAATTAAACTCCATGATAATTAGTGCCTTAGCTTATCTCATCTTTGTAACTCACCCAGTGCTTCATCCATTGCTTGAAACAATTTTCAAGAATTGAATTTCCCCATAAAGGAGTTTGCATCATAAATTTTTCTATCAATTATGTCATCATCCACTTGACTTTTCCTCCTTGAAGATTGCAAAGATTGTCAACTCATTTCAATAATAATAATAATAATAACTTGAATTTATAGATAATGGTTCAAGGTTTGCAAAACACTTTACAAATATCATCTCATTTTCTCCTCACAGAAATTCTGTGAAGTAGGTGCTGTTATAATCTATTTCCATTTTAATAGATGAGGAAACTGAGGTAGACGGCAGCTAAGTGACTTGCACAGTGTCTCACACAGTAACTAAATCTAAATTCAGATTTACCTCAGGTCTTCTTCATCTAGGTTCAGCACACAATCCATTCTACTTTTCAATTAAAAAAAGATGAAGCAGCCAAGAGAAATGAAGACAGATTAAAGTCAGAAAGAAAGGCAGAGACAGAAGAAAGGAGAGAGGGAGAGAGAGAGGGAGAGAGAGAAAGAGAGAGAGAGAGAGAGAGAGAGAGAGAGAGAGAGAGAGAGAGAGAGAGAGAGAGAGAGAATAGATTATACAGACAGAAGTAGCACTAACTGCTTGGATATAACAATAAAAAAAGATGAATCAAATATTTTTCCCCATTTTATTCTCAGCTACAGTAAGAACAGAAAAATTTTACACACACACACATGCATGCACACACACACACAAACACATGCACACACACACACACACACACACAGACACAGAATTACAAATTTATGACATCTAATATTGCTTGCCTCCCAGAGCTCTGACTTCCTTCCATTAAGGTGATCAAAAACGAGAAGAAGGGGACAGGGGACTCTTTACACCAGAGATCTAATTGAAACAGCATGGCATATCCTGGAGCAAAATCGCAATTAAAACCCAATATACATTTCCTACCCAGTGCCCAGAAGTATCCTTATTGTCTGACTTAAATTCCCTTAATGGTTCTTTGCTTTTTGATGCCATTGTCTAGAAAGTCATTGTTTCTGCTTAACATGAAGACTGTTCTCTAGTGTGAGATTCTTTTTCTTTTGTTCTGTTTTAATTATCTCCAATTCAATAGCTTTTCATAATCCAAAAAATAATTACTCTGTAGAGCAACTTCATCTGGAAGTCCATTTTTAAAAGTTCTTTTCTCTTTTATTTGGAAGTTTTGTCTATAAGAAAGGCATTTCATATTCAATTTGTAAAGGTCCCTTTCTAAACAAACAAAAAGAATGGTGTAGTTCTCTTAGAACACTGATTTACTCATTTGGTTTTTTTCTCCATCACACCATTTTTGAAATCACCAAAGCATAAAATCATTACAATACTTGTAGTGTCACTACTAACTGCCTTAGTGATGACTTGTATAAAACTATAAAGGAAACAAATTCAGTCTAAGACTCTCTCAGGAATCTCTCACAGGCGAGATTTACACAGCAGAAGTCTAATGCACAATATACTCTCAAAGATGGAGGAAGGGAAAGTAAATCCAATATGTATCAAAAACAATCAAATTGAAATGTCATTTTCTAAAAAACGTTTGCCTGTATTCTATAATTTTAAAGGGTTTTGAGCTAAGTAAAAGAGGATTTCAATTAATCAGAATAATTACTGATGATGAAAACTTACACAAATTCATAATAATTAATCAAATAACAATAACAAGCCCTTTTAAACTCCTCCTCTCCTTTTTCCTATCCAGCCTCCACTCAGCTAACAAAGACATCTTTCTAAATCACAGGTCTATCCATGTCATTCTTCTTCCCAGTAATTTTAAGTGGTTTCCTATTTCCTCTGTGTTCAACCCACAGCCTGCAGGCCACATGTGGCCCTCAAATCCTATTCATGTCACCTGGTCATATAACTGGAAAATAAAGGAACAGGTGAACATAAGGCAGTGTAAGCAACAGAGCAGCTTAACCCTTAACTAATACAGATAAACTTTTTCACATAACTAACATTGTTCAGTCTCACAGACCACTGGAATTTTATGATTTAGTTGTTTGTTTACAAAAGATATGTACATAGAAATTGGGATCTTCATTGTAAAATGTTATATGATTTATCATAATTGCGACAAGCAATTTTAGCATTGATTGTTATTTTGTAACAGGACTTTGAGAAGAGTGTTCAAGATTTTAGAAAACACTACTACATCTCAATATATTTGCTACTTCATTCCCAGTTGACATCAATACAGTTACCAACAAAGTTGCAAATAGAATGTAAAGAGTTGCAATAAGATATTTAACTTAAAGAAAAATTTATACCAGTGCCTTTATTGGACTTTTATCAGTTGTACCTGCCTAAAGAAAAGTATGCAGAACTTCAGGAACATGTCTCTTTTGAGGAATATGCATATTTTCAAGCAACATTTTTTCTGTATGAAGCAAACAAAAAGTAAAAATAGAACACAAATTTCTGACGAGCACCTTGAAAATATTGTTTTGCATTACTGTATCATTATCAAACTAGATATAGATGCAATGGTATAGGAAAAGCAGGCTCAGTATTCATATTTTTTCAGTATTCATATTAAAAATGACAAATTAATTTTTTGTTTAAAAAGTAAATGTCATATATTGTACTCACTTATCATTACATTTTGTTGCATTATTATATTTATTTTATTATTCTCTTTGGTATTATGTATTATATTGTAATCATAAAGAAATATTAAATCCTATATGTAATTCTTGTTGCAGCCCAAAAGAGCTAAAATGTTGGACCTCATGATCCAGGACAAATTATGAATTTCTCTTTCTATATGGTATTTAAAATCTTTCATATTCTCTCCAGCCATATTTTACATTCATCCTTTTCTTTACTTCACTAGTTTACTCTTTTCCTGAACCCTGCTTTATATTTCCCATTTCTGTACTTTTGAATAGATTAGAAAGAAATGCATCCTCCTCTCCATTCCATCTCTTAGAAACCTTGCTTACCTCAAAGCTCAACTCAAATACCACTTTCTTACAGGAATTTTTTCCTAATTCCCTTGCTGTTATTGTTTTCTCTTTCCTCAAATTATATTGTTTCCATTTGTCCATGTATTTACTATATGCCACAGAATTGTAAACTCACTGAGTTATAGGACTGATTTTTATTTTACTCTGTGTCTCTTATATAATCCTTGGAGCCTTGCACATAGTTGGTACTCCAAACAAGATGCATGCAGGATAAATCTGCATGGATCTTGCTTTTCTACAATTGTTTGCATTTTGTTTCCCCTATTAGACCATCAGCTCCTTCACAATAAGATCTTTTTTTGCCCTTTAGTAGTGTCTGACACAGTTACCAACAAAGTTGCAAATAGAATGTAAAGAGTTGCAATAAGATATTTAACTTAAAGAAAAATTTATACCAGTGCCTTTATTGGACTTTTATCAGTTGTACCTGCCTAAAGAAAAGTATGCAGAACTTCAGGAACATGTCTCTTTTGACACATAAATATATAATTGATCTATATGTGTGTGTGTGTGTGTGGGATCTATTATCATTCTCTATGTGTGTGTATATATACATATATATATGAATTCAAATTTTTTTCTCATATAACACATATATTTAGATTTTTATGGTTTTTTCCCATAAATAGTACAAATTATTAAGTCATCAACTCCTTGACTCACCCTCCATTCACTTCTCCTCAGTTTAGATGAGTAGAATGACTATTTAAATTGCTACTGGCACACTTATGGTTCTTTATATTATGTCACAGGGACACCATTTGGTACCTTCTTGATGATATACTGCATAAAAGAAAACATGGTCATGTTGCCTTTCACTGTGTCTCCAAGTTTCTGAACCTAGAAAAATTGCATTCATTATCCCCATCAGTTAGAGTCAGGTACTTAACAACTACTTATCTTCTTGACTTGTTGACTTGGTAAATACTTAAAAAAACTGGATTTCATTAAATCATTCACAAGCACCATTCTTCTAGAACTCAAAATGTTGTCCAAAACACATCCTTCCTTTTGTAATATGCTTCAGAAATTTTTCCAACTACAAAACTCCATAAATCATAGGAAATAAAAATTAGACTGTAGAAAATCTATTGGAGATAAAAAGAATGTCTCTATAATTTTCTCCTTGTTTATTAAGAAACCAGACTGGTGATCAAACAATACATACTTAATCTATCGTTACTTCAATATTTTGTTTAAAATCCTTTTGTTTATAAAGTGATCTGCTCAGGGAAATGTAGGCAGAAGACTTATAGGAGGAGCTTGAGCCTAAACTTATATCATTCTTAGTTTAAACAAATGAAATCAAAATAATGTTCTTTATCATATGTCTCCTTTGAATTAATATATAAGTGGAATATTTCTTTCACAATGCTCTTATCTGTGGCTCTATGGAGTCATCTTGGCAATAAACTAAACTAAGTTGAGAATGACCAGTGGACCTCAAATCCCTCAGTGAGTTAGGGGAATATTGACTCCAAACATGACACCCCCAGCAGAATAGGTGAAAGAAATCAATTTGTTCTAACAGTCATGAAGGTGTTTGAATAAACACTATGGAGCCCTTAGGGCTTGGTCAGGCATCCAAGAACTCAAAATCATTCACTGCTTTCAGGGCCATCGCTAGTCATTCTGACTTTTGCCTTGACAATGAACTTAGAAGATTTTGGAAAAGATAGTGAGGTTGACAATTTTGAGTAATTACGTTTTGTTTAAATTTAATACATACTATGATGCCATCAGTTTTTGAAAATAAAGGACAAACAGCATAATGAATCAAATACCATCATCTTGTATTAATCTACTGGCATATAATTTAACATAGATGATGGAGTATACATTGCACAGTATATATCCATGATACTGAGTATACAGTCTTCAAAGCTAATATATGAATATGCAAAAATACCTGCAGTCTACATACACTACAAAAAAATCCAACAATTTTACTTTTTTTGAGAACTGAATATAATAAATTAGAAGTTACAAAAGTCTACCAACAAAGAAAGCAGATAAATCTCAACTTGGCAGTAAGTATATGTATAAAGTTCAAAAAAAAGATAAAGAGATTTGATGAAGATAAAACTGAATGCGATTTTAAAAAAGCTCTTTTAGCAATTTTTTTTTCTGAAACGTAGTTGGGTGACATTATTGACTAATCCTTTGCCAAATACTTTTTAATGAAGCAAAACAAGCTCAAAGTAGCAAGAGCTATGTCTGTCATGAATTTTTTATATTTGCATATATTGCTAATATTTCATAATTTTTAAAAAATCATAATAAAAAGTGTGCCCATGTACATGTACCATACAATGGCAGATTTTTTAGATGAAACAAAATGGTTGCATACAACTTCTAACAATCAAGTTAACCCATCCAATTATATTTTGCAAAATGATATTAAAGAAACCTTTTTTATAGGTAAAAATCTTCAGTTCTTATAGATATAAGCAGAAGAGCCTATTCTCTCTCTCTCTCTCTCTCTCTCTCTCTCTCTCTCTCTCTCTCTCTCTCTCTCTCTCTCTCTCGTTTTACTCAGTCCTTGCTAAGTAGACAGGTATTTTCATAGTCACTAGTTCTTTATTACTAACCCACTATACTGTCCCCTTACATCATTCCTATCCTATTTACCCAGCATTCCTGTGTCCTCCACTTCTTGTGTTAACACCTTATTCTTATTTTTGGCTCCTAAAAAGAATATTTAAACAGATACAGATACATACATACATATATAATTGATCTATATGTGTGTGTGTGTGTGTGTGTGGGATCTATTATCGTTCTCTATGTGTGTGTATATATACATATATATATATATATGAATTCAAATTTTTCTCATATAACACATATATTTAGATTTTTATGGTTTTTTCCCATAAATAGTACAAATTATTAAGTCATCAACTCCTTGACTCACCCTCCATTCACTTCTCCTCAGTTTAGATGAGTAGAATGACTATTTAAATTGCTACTGGCACACTTATGGTTCTTTATATTATGTCACAGGGACACCATTTGGTACCTTCTTGATGATATACTGCATAAAAGAAAACATGGTCATGTTGCCTTTCACTGTGTCTCCAAGTTTCTGAACCTAGAAAAATTGCATTCATTATCCCCATCAGTTAGAGTCAGAGGAATCCTACCCTACTCTTCCTGAGATCTAGACTGAAGATGTAGATGTTTTGGGGGATAGCCAGACACAAGGAGAACTGTGGCTGCTTCCTTTTCAATCAACCAAAGCATTAAGTTTGAGGGGACCAAAGGATATGCCCACAGGAAAAAAAAATTCTTAAAGTGACCATGCAAATTTTATCTCATAGATCTGTTACTAATTGAAATTTGAGCCGCTGAAGATTTTCTTGGTCCAGTGATTCCATTTTAATGTCAACTTGTTCATGGTACAGAATTTGTACCACTACCTTTTTTTAGGAGTAAGTTTTCCCATATATAGAAGTTTTAAAGTGCAAATAAATACAAGACCCAGTCACTGTTTGGATTCAGTGTTTTCACTTGGAACCAGTGCCTTACAGATTATGACATGTAGCACACAGAAAATGGGATTAGAAAAGGTGCTGTGGCCATAGGGCTGTCCTCGGGCTGTGGGAGGCAGGTAAAACCATTTATTATTCTTCCCCTCATTCTGAGGAAGCTCATGATAGCTATGTGTCACCTCTAATGTCATCGACTCCCTCTCAGGCTTTGTCTCTTTGTCTCTCTCTTCCCTTCACTGTCTATCCCCCACTACCCCCCTTCTCTTTAACCATGGATCCCAGGAACCAAAGAAAGAAAAGAAAGCCTAGGAAATGGTTCCACCATTACCTACTAATATAAGAGCCATTTCTGTCCCTTTTTCTCTCTCTCCATATCACATAAGGACTTTCTCAAGAAGTATTTGAGGATTTAAATATATATATATATATACATATATACATATATTTGTATATGTACATACATGCTCACTTATAAACATTAAAAGAGCATTTTTGGTTAAATCTTTAATAGTTTGTAGCTTACTACACAAAGTTGCTTCAATGACTGAGCAAAGAATAGAATATCAGATGCTTAAAATAAACATTGCTACCAGGAAGTGATGATGGAAGTACAAAGAGAGATCTTTGACTCACTATTCTCTGTTTATAGTTGGAAAGGAAGACCATTTTCAGAATCCATTGTCTTTCAAAGATGTCAAAATGAACATGAGAGACTTTTTTGGTTTATTTTACAAAAGGTAGAAAATGGCACTATGCTGCTGAAAAATATGATCACCAGTCTAATATTCAAGAAAGGTCATCCACTGACTTCACGAGTCATTTATGTTGAGCTTTCTCTTGACCTTTGTGAGATATAGATATGAATATATACATACACATATTCATATATGTGCACATACATGTAAATACAGGGAAGCCTGTTGTTTTAAGCAGTTAGGAAGAAAAGAGTTTATAAGTGTTAAATTATTGGTAGTAATTCATAACTTTCATTAAAGGTTGTCCATTTAGCTTTCTTGGCAATATTTATTACTTTTCCATCAAAAATAAATTGATGTGAGAAAGAAAATTCTCTTTGTTCAAAATGACCACAGCATTGTGTAAAACTAAACTAAGTTCGGCAGTATGATGAACTGGACATTTTTAAGCAGAAATTTATCCTGAAAGTTGTTATTGATACTTGATGAAAGTACTCCAAATATATTTCTAAATATCATAAATGTATTTTCTGAAAAATTACTTGTGGCTTATTTTTTAAAAAAAGAATGACTAGGGTTGCTTTAAACCTGTTATTTCATTGATGTCAAAAATTCTAGTATAAGAACTCCCTCCATCAACATAGATTGCAAATTGCCTATATCTTAATCAATAAGACCTAAGAAACTGGCTAAGTCACCTAGAGGCTAAATAATTTGCCAGTTGTCACAAAGGGTTAGAAGGTGAATTTGAATACAGAGCTTCCAAATCCTAATTCCAAAAATCATTCAGAAGGAAAAAACAAACAAAAAAAACCAATGTTAGTAGATTAGGAATTTATTTATTTTGCATTGGGATATAAATCACTTAATTTGAGGTTAAATATGAAGTATTCCATAGCTCATTGCACAAGGGAATTTCAATGATCATGATTCAAACAGATATATAATGTCTGACATCAAGAACAAATGACTTATGGGTTATCAGAACCACTGAAAATATAGATCTAAGAGATATTTTCCATCAAACAAGATAGTAGGGTATAGAAAAATCTGAAGCTTAGTGTTGGGTTTATATTGCATAAAAATATCTTTATTCTCATTTAGTCTCTGAATTTAGATTCCAAACAAATCTCCAAATTCCTTAGTTGAAATTGTTAGTACCATAGGATGGGTCAACCATCATCCCCATGATGCAACAGTGGGGTTTCATAAATTGCCAATGGGTCTAGACAAGATACTTAATCATGTTCTTGTGCAAAGATATTTGCTCAGGAAATTGTATGTAGATTAATTTTGTATATATTTGGATGGTTGCTTTTCTAGCTATATTTCTGTCTAAATTGTAAAAATACATAGATGACCAAAATTGATACCAATATGATAAATGAATCATATGCTATTCATATATGGCAAGTATGTGTTGCCTTAAAATAATGTTGACATACCTGAAACTATTTGCTCTGCTATATTCTTTACATGAACTGTGAGGCTTAGAAGGAATGGAATTATTCAAATCTTTCAAACTAAAGAAACCATTTTTTTACTAGTTACCTGGCATTTTCAAATAACTGGGATTTTGTGTAGCAACTTTTAAAGTAATTATATTAACTCACCATTTTTAATGTATGGTCATAGCTACAAGTTTCAAGGTTTAACCAAACCACCCTGAAATGCCTGTTTTCAATAAAAGCATCTAATTCAAACTGTCCATCTTTGTCTGCCATATTAATTCAAATTAAAGTCAAATACTGAAATTAATACGTTTCTAAATTCTCCATAGCTGTGGTTGGTAGTATCTCTCCTTTTTCTCAGATATATTTGTCATTTTGTAAGATGAGAGATACTCCTTGTCTATTGTAAATGTCTAATGTAAAAATCATGGTCAAAATACTTAGAATAATATTACTTTAAAAATAAAAATAAAAATCTATCACTGGATACCCTACTTTAGAATCAACCAGTAACTCTCACTTAAATGCTCTGATGATGACTGATCGTTTTTAAGACCCAACCCCTGTTTCCAACTTTTAATTTCATAAAATTGGTTGAATTTGTTTCATGTTGAACATTAAATGTTCTAGGAATTCTCTAGAAATATTATTATAACAAAATTACTAATTTTGTTAAAATGAAGGGCAATTGTAACTTACAAAAAAAGATGACTTAAAAAACTAATCTAATATAAAATCAAGTAATTGCATAAATAACTATAGAAAGCAATGCTTTTTCCTCAAAAAAAGAATAGGCTTAGAAAATATTAACACCATGATCACTCATTCTTGTGTCAGAAGAAAATAGTCCAAGAGTCATTGGATAAATCAAGTCCCAATTATGTTTTTCATGACTTTACATGATATAAATGCTATCAAATTGCTTGTCTTCTCAAGGAGTAGGGAGAATTAGACACTCAAAAATTCTAAAAAGAAATGTTAAAAATTTTATATGTAATTGGAAAATATTTAACCAAATGAAAATATAATATAACAATTCAAGACCCAAGGGAACTTTCCATTTCAGTGACATTATGGAGGTCATATAGTGGAAAACAATGTGGGTTAAAAAGTACTAAATCAATTGGTCAAAGAGATACTATGGAAACTTCCAAATACATATTTTTCCCAAATCGATACTACTTGTGATTTACTGACCACATGAACGGGAATGTGACTTCCACCTCATTTGGTTTGTTTGACCATCAAATCACTGAACCCATGAATGATGATAAACCATAGGTTTCATTCTTGAAAACCAGGTAGAATAAATCCCAATTAAAATGATTAAGAAACTTCCTCCCATTGTCTACAATTTCCCTGTTAGGAGAATGTCTTCGAATTGGGGGGATGGGAGCAGGGAAATGGATTCAGGGAGATGAGATGTAATACATTTTTAAATGACTACTAAAGTATGCAGAACCCAAGTAAGTCCCCAGATAGTTTAAATGGCCATACTAGAGAAAGCTTATCTGAAATTTCTACAATAAATGGTCACCTTAAAAGTTTTAAAAAACAGTGAGAAGTATTGAACAAATTTTGTTGGGTTTTTTTTCCCTCCCCTTTGCAAGAGAATCAGGGAATGAAGCATTTTTCTTGGACACTGAGTATAATTATAACTAATCATCTCCTTCTCCTTGGAGCAACATTCGTTGACGTTCCTTCATTTTAGGGTGGCTGGCTGACACAATTCAAATATAATTACTCTTCTTGCATGATAAACTCGAGCACCGTGAGCAAATACAGTGTGTCTCATTGTCAAGTATGGCTAGACAGCAGCAGTGTAACATAGACCTTTCAAGCCCTGGTGTAGCCCCCTGCCTTTGAAATCTTTGCTAGATGACAAAACTGACTTTCATTTCCCGTGGACTTTCTCAAGGTATCCTTATTAAGAAAAAAAAAAGTCTAAAACCCATAAATTTAATCTACTGCCTGCCAATCATGATGGTTTCTGCTGTCAGGAGCTCATGATACATAACCACAAAATTTAAATGTTATTGTTTCATACAAGAAGAAAACTGTTGCTCTTGACTCCCCCAAAACAGTCATGTGACAACCCAGTAAGTTTCTTTTGTTTGCCTTCTCTGCAGATTAACAATACTAAGGACTGGAATAATGCTCACCATGTAGGCCACCCATGGAAGTAACTGCCTCCTAATAAACCTTGAGGTAGATCATTTTTCCTGACCATCCTAATTCAGACAGTTGGAATATGAGTTCCTGCTTCTGCTTGCTGACTTGCTCATTATAGATTAACAATAGTGCTTACTCCATAACTATTTTGATTTCTCATTTTTCCAGAATAAAAATACTCAAAATTTCTTGGCCACAGAAAGACACATGCCTTTGATGTTTTTAAAATATAGAATCAAAACAAAATGTGCATGTGACTGTTACATTTTTGCAAGAAAATAGAGCTAAACCTTAAAGGAAATAAAACCAGAGCTTTCTCTGGTTTTTAGATGGAAAATAATTCCAATATGACCTACTAGTATCCATGAAAAATATTATAAATGTAGTAAACTTGTTTCCCTCTGTGAAGTCTTATTATAGGTGCTTAACAAGGAAACCCACTCTGTTGATTGAGTCTCCAATAGAAATGGAGAATCTTTTTTGCTTCTTGGGAATTTCATTTACCCATTTTCTAATGGCTGCCACCTGATGTTGTTAACATTTTGTTTAGAATTTTCCTTAGTAGCCCAAGTTTAATTTTTTCTACTATGTAAAGTTTAGTCACTTTTTTGGCAGAGTGGGGTACATTTTCCCCAGCAACTAAATATCTGGTTCAGGTTTTTTATGGGAAGAGTCATCAATCATTAGATCATTGATTCCCTGACTTTCTGAAAAGCTATTGGAAACTTTCATTGAATGTTTCCAATAGGTGTGAATAAACTTAACAGATGAAGTATAAGATTCTGACAATGGATATTTTGTTTTATTCTTTGGGTGGGGAAATAAGTTGGCTCAGAATATCTACTGGCTTCATTCCTCTATGATTCGAAACAGTGAAATACAAATAAAGTTCTATCAAATTAAAATCCAAGTCTGTGTTTGTTCAAACACACAAACCAACTTAAAACAATTTTTGTCACCTAAACAAGGAGAGTCTCGGTGCACATTCATGTGAGGGCCAGAGTCCCACTGCTCAGAAATAAGATGAACCATCTTTCAAGATATAGAGCCCCCCCTGTAGTAGTTCTGGATCCCTCAATGAGATCTAACAGATTCTATTCCTTCTTATCTCTGCTTACTGACTATAACAGACTGGCAGGTTGTAAAAGCACACTAAGAACTGGAAAAAATTGTGTGAATAAAACAAGAAAATATCCTTGAAAGACATGCTCCTACACAGGACACCTCAACTTCAACTCATATATATATATATATATATATATATATATATATATATATATATATATATATGTTAGCAAGTCACAATGTTTGCATGAGTTTTTCATGGTGCTGCTGAGATGGTCATTTCCAAGCCATGAGAATGGCCCATGTTACAATTTCACTAGGATGCCTCAGATTTTCTATGGGTTTTTTTTTGTTGTTGTCTTTGTCCTCCTCTGCTCTATTTATAGTTTTGGAAAGCAGACCTATTTTCAACCTGAATGACTGTCCCTTGCCCTTTCCTTCCCTGAGGGGACAGGAATCTACCATTCAAAACTCAAAAGACCAGTCACCCAACTAATAAACAAACCTCATGGAGTCATTGAGATTCACTAACATACAAACTCTTTTTTTTTTATTATTGTAGGGAATGTGTTGGCCAAGAATAAAAATAGCATGGGCACTAAAACTAAATCAATACATATTTTAATTCATGAGCATACATACACACATTCACTATTTTTCCAAGCTTCAAAAAAGAGTTGAGTAAAAAGCATTTCTCAGAGAGGGTGAGGGTTCGAATTCACCCATCCCTCATTACCCCAAGTAGACACTTATAGTTATCCCTCTCCTGCCTACATAATATGGCACTGAACTCTAATGAGTTCTAGCTTCACCCTACCCATCCAACTCCCTACTCAAAATATCTCAAGTTCAACTCTTTGAACTAAAACTAACTAGTTGTGTGAGTGCAGCCCAAACCTCCCCCCAAATAAAATAAAAACAAACAAACCAGGAACAGATGACTGTGAGATTTGCATTCGGTTTGCCATTTTGCCTTCACTCTGAGGCTGAGAAGCCTTCCTCCTCGCTTATTTAAATATGCATCAGCTCAGAAGAAGTTACACAATGTTTCCATCAGCTGAAGATGTGGCACTTAGAGAGAGCATCAGGAAAATAAAAACTACAGACAAAATAGGGTGTATTTGCATATATCACTTGAAATTAGGCTATGTTGCAGCATATTGGGAACTCATATGCATTGGATGTCAGCTGAGTTCCTTTTCTTTCCCCCCAAGGTGACATTGGTGCTTGTCTTACCAAATATGATGCAATTGACAAGTGTTTTCATGTAAGGAAGATATATGCCTCCCATCACCTTGTCAAGCTGAGTGAAGGCAAACTCCGGCACAGCCTTTCACAAGTGATTAGGTGGTCGGAGTCATTAAAAGTCATAAAGTTAGACTGCAGCAGTGTGCATGCATATATATGAACTCATCCAAGGCTGGCTGTCCTCCTTGAAGCAGGTGAAAGCTCTCAACTTTGCCTCTGACCGAGCATGAATTCCTGCCTGAGCTCTTTCCCTGAGCAGACCTTTGAAATGAGACGAACCAGTAACTGGGCTGCCTTGGCCAGTCTCATTGTCTCCCTCTGGCTCAGCCAAACCTCTTCAAGCTTGTGGTCCAAGCATCTGACCCTGGTTCTTCAACTCATGAGGAAACAACTGGGCTGTCATTATGTCAACATTTCTCTAAGGGTTTTCAAAGGGTTTCCCAAGTTATTCTCAACTACCCTGTGGAAAAAAGTGGTATTATTAACTTGATTTAACCCAAGAGAAAAACGAGACACAAAGAGATGAAGAGACAGTCCCAGAGGCATATGTAACCAAACAGAAGAATGTCAGAAGGAAACTTGCTTGCTTTCTTAGTCTATCAACTTCTCCACTATCCCTGGCCCTCTCATATTCCTAATGTTTCCCTAAACATGGGTCAGATTTGTTATGGAAAGGTTCCTAAGATGTGGCAGCAAGAACAAAGTTACTTTATTTCAGCAGATTCATACAAAAGAGAAAAAAAAGGGTGGGGAGGGGGGAAGGAAGGACAGATGGAAGGAAAGGAAGAAGGGAGGAAGAAAAAACAGAGAAAGAGAAGAGAAAAAGAAGAGAGGAAATAAAGAATCTAAGTCTTTCTAAAAATCCATCAAAGAGGTGTAGAGAATGCTTTTGCTATTTGCAGTCATTAAGCCATCTCCCTAGGCTATAAGTCTTGGCTTAGGACCAACCCAACCCTAGTGCTGCAACCAATACATTTATAAGATATCTTGCCTTAATGTGTCTGGATTAACCAGGAAGCCTTTCTTATAAGGATCCCATTTCCCTGTCAATGACTTCTAGTTCAATAATCTTCTAAGGAATAACATGAGCTGAATTCTTGTGTAAAAGTCTTTGTTTGAATATGAAGGGTTTGTTTCATGGATGAAACATATGTGACAAAATGTAGATTTTTGAGCAGCTTTCATAATTTTAAAAATGAGTTTATAAGTTAAAAGATGAGGGAAATAAACAAAAAACATTCATTCCTTCTTACCCAGGAGGTCTCAGCTCTGAATTGGATCAGGTCATTTCATTCTTAATCAGGGCACTGAAGCAATCGTTTCAACCAGTCAGTTATCAACAAAGATAAAGTACCAAGACTTGGTTTTATGGCCTTAATCCTACATACTAGTATTCTGGACCAGTCACATATGATGCATACAAATAGAATGATTCCACTTTGATCTGATAAAACAGAAATCTTCTAATTCCTGCCTAAAATGGAAAATGCTTCCCCAAGATGAATGTAGCAGAGTAAGGAATAAGATATATAATCTTCTCATATTGAGTTAACTTCCACAAATCATCCTCATACTGAATAGACAGTGACTCAGCCACCTATCTGAATATTTTGTATATATTCTGAGAACTGAATCTTCAAACTCATCTACAAAGAAGTTATGAGAAGAAAGAGATAAAAGGGAGACAAAGAAAAAACTCTGAGAAACCTCCCATGCACTAATATTTCCCATCCTCCAAAGTAAAACAAATTTCTCATCCAGTCAAAAACAAACAAGGGATGATTTAGGTCTTAATCTCTCTGATCCTCAATTTCTTCATTTTCAAAATAGGAATAACACTTCTTATGGTGTTTTGTGAGGATAGAATGTAACAATTTTTTTTTTATTTTTAAACTTTAATGTGATATATATCATCATTCCTACATCATACTAAGGTACAGGGTCATTTAGGTTCAGTTTATTCTGTTATCTTTTGAATGATCAAGATCCATGGTCTATTTTTAAATCCTGCTACACTTTAATCCTATTCCTAATTCCTGTAGAATAAAGTCATTTTATTTTCAAATATTTAGTAGTCAATATATAATGAAATTTTCTCTATAAAAGAGGAGATTCTCTTCCCTACTCTCCTTAGGTAGAAGAGCTGAAGTAAGAATGCCCAGTGGTATGGTCTAGCACTAGACAATAGAAATGAAAAAAGTTTACAAATCAGGCATGTAACTTAAAAAAAATTTACCATGTGCATGATATTTACATTTTTAAGTAGGCATAGAAAACTTCCAATTTACTGAATTAAAAAGTCCACATAAAGGTCCATAAAAAGTCCAGGTGCTGAGAAAAAAAATAGTTTATATAATTCAAGTTCCTGCTTCTATATAAGAAATTTATAGTCTAACAGGAAAAGAGAAAATCAATATGATTTGAAAACACAGAAGATCATCAACCTTTGTGAAATCCAGTTGATTGCTTTGTACCTCAGTTGTTCTATGAGGAGATAGTCAGGATGCAAACTTCTTCCATCTCACCTTAATGGGAAAAGACATCATAAGAGCTGAAACAGTATCTAATTTCAGTAAATGTTTGTTTTCTTTCATACAGTTCAATTCCACAAACATTTAAGTGCATAATTTTGTGTAAGTCATTGTACTAGGCTTTAAAAGGTACAAAGACAAAAATGAAAGTCCCTTTCCTTAAAGGATTTTACATTCTCCTGGGAAGATATAACATGTATAGAGATAAATATATCTGGAGTAAATTCAAGATGGCATAAGATATGGGGGCAATCAGAAAGGGCTTTCTACAGAAAGAAATATCTGAGTTGAGACAAGAAGAAAGCCAGGTATACTTTAAGGCAGAGGAGGAGAAGAAAGTAAAGCACTGGAAAATTTGTAGGTTAAGATTGCAAAAATTATCAGTTACTAGAGCTGTGAACTTCAGCATCATATAGCTTAGACAATTGTTACTGGTATTCTATGTGGATATTCATTATTCATTAAAAACAGAAGTCTTTGACCTCATTACATCTATGCCCCTACATTTCTAATTTTTAAAAGTGGCCATTTATATTCCTTGGAGTCAGTTTGATGAGGAGAGACCAACAATTTCACATTGTGTATAGCAGCTAATTAATACTATGCAAAAATTATTTTCAGAAATGCATCACTCATGATTGGATTCCAAAGAACTCAAATTCATGATTAAGAGATTCAGGACAAGAAACCCTTAACAAAATTGCAACACCTAGTACTGGCAGGACTTGATTCCCCCTCCTGTTCATCCAGTTAAAATCCAGATAGTCCAGTGAACAGAGTAAGATCAGATTTAAGAAAGTAAAAGAGAATAGGAGCATTGCAAAACTTTATGTAAATAAAATATGTTACATTCAGTGATTAAATTTGTTAGACACCACAAAAAAGGTTTCCCCTTCTAATAACTGACTTTGAACTTTTCAAAATACTAGAATTACTATAAGGCTTCATTACATTGATCTAAAAGTATTGAATGCCCAGGATAAAATGTCTATAGCCCTAGGCAATTATAGTTTTAACAGATGAGAAACTATACTCATATATCAATCTGCTGCTGTACTTGGAATTAAGAAACTTAGATTTAAATTGTTCCTCTGACTCTACTATCAGTGTGACCTGAAGATAGTCTCTTTACCTCTCTGAAAGCCAGTTTCCTCATCTCTAAAAATTTTGAACGTTTCTAAATGCTAAGTATTTTACAAATATTATTTCATTTTATCTCACAACAACATTTGGAAACATTCACCTCTTAAAGATGAGAAAACTGAGGCAAACAGGTTAAATGACTTGCCTGGGATCACATAGTTAATGTCTGAGGTCATATTTGAGTTCAGGTTTTCCAAAATCCAATTATTTACTGCATTATCTAGTTGCCTCTAAAATGATGGAGGTGATGAGTCTAAGTCTTTACTGGCTCTAAATCCTTAATATTGTAAACTAGAAGGACTCTAATGAAATAGATGACAGGAACAAGTTTTGATATGAGTGGAAATAGTGAAAGGTACACAATCTGGGGTGCCATCTTAAGAAGCAAAAGACCACTGAGGGTGGTACCATATTTGACTCCTGAGAAACAAGGATGGAATAACAGATTACTCATTTGGTACTCCATTCAGTGAATC
The DNA here is from genome assembly GCF_037893015.1 of Macrotis lagotis. Taxonomy (NCBI): domain Eukaryota; kingdom Metazoa; phylum Chordata; class Mammalia; order Peramelemorphia; family Peramelidae; genus Macrotis; species Macrotis lagotis. The sequence continues at coordinate 121,658,847 of NC_133660.1, read as the reverse complement.
TTCATACATTGGCATTTCCATCTATTGCCTCACTAATCTGAAATTTCCATCAATCCCAATAGTTTTCATGAGAGAGTCAACATCCCTTGAGGGAAGCTTTGTCAACTTTGTCAACTGAATATATAGTGTCCATATCAGATAATAATTATGGCAATGTGGGTAATGTGGTAAGAGAAGTAAAGGTCATCATCACTATACTCTGAATACTCAGGGGAAGGTTCTGAAAAACTCTCCCCTTGGAATGCCTTTTCTGGTGATCCACTTAATGTGAAAACTACCCAAGGACTTTTCAAAAAGTTCTGAATGTTAAATTAAAAACATTTTATTGATGGGTAAAAGGACGGGTTAAAATGGGAAAGGAGGGGGAAAAAAACCTTTCTTCCAGGAAACACCTAAAATTGAACTGCATGTGCTTTAAATAGCAAGATTGTCCAAAGAGAAAAACAAACGGTTGAATCTGGAATTGAATTGATGAATTATTTCAGACCGATCTGCAACAGCTCTCTTGTCTCTGTCTTTAGCTGGTTATCTCCTTCATATTTTTTCTCCATTTCCTTATTGGTTTCTATTTCCTGGGGACTCAGTCTTGTGTCCTAGTTCCAGGTGAAATCACATTCCTTTTATGCAGACACTACAAACCTCACCAAAATCACACATAAGGAAGTCATTAGACAAATTCAATCCAACCCCCAAACCCAAACCAGGGTCAGATTTGGCTTACAACTGAAGCAACTGCTTACACCAACACATGACTTGGCCTGAAATTACAATGTCTACTTGCAATGGGTACCAAATCCAATTTACTGACTGAGGGTTTCCTAATGCTAACTTCTAACTTTACCCAACTCACCTTCTTAGATAAGGATTAATATTAAAAATGCACTTTATAAAGAATAATAACTACCCAGCACTGGGCAGTGGAATAAAGCCTTAACTTTCTAATGCTTTTTCTCACAAATTGAGTTGGACTGGAACAAAATGCTTTTATAACCATTGACTATTTTTTATTAGCTAGAGCAGAAGCCTCTCACAATTTCTTTGCCTACTGGATAAAAGAAGAGCCTTATTTGAAGTTTCATATTATCACATCTCGTAAAGTCTGAAGTGATTTAAAATCTAATGGAGAAATGACTGTTCACAGCAATATGGGTGTCAACACAAAAAACCTAGCCAGAAATTCTTATACTTGGAATGAGCACCACAAAATAGGGAAATAGGGAAAACAACATCAAATTTTTATGTTGAGGAAGGGAGAATGGACCAAGGTCCTCACCCCATTAGAACAAAAGAAAAGAATAACTCTGTAGGATAACCATATTTCAATACAATTGCTTTCCTTTGTGATTCTATGTATTTTATTTTGCACATTTAAAAGTAGTTTTTCCAAGAAGAGATTCATAAGTTTCACCAGATAGACAAAGATGTCTATGACACAGAAAAAGATTAAGACTGATCATTTTTGTAAAAGAGCTCTTTAAAAATTGGAGGGTCAGAGAATATTTGCTTGAGTTAAATAGTGATTGTAATAAGCAGATCCTAATAAGGAATCAATATCCATTTGTTTGTCCTTTGTGCTACTACGAATCACATCAATTACAATTTGTGATTAACCACACTATTTCCTGTCAGGTATTCCACTGTTTTGTTTCCTCCCTCAGCCCTGGGAACTTTACAGAATCCAATGCTCTCTCCTAGGGAAGCCCTTCCTGATCTTTCCTATTCTTAGTATTCCCTCCATCGTGAAATGGTGTCAAGTTGATAAGTTTAAAATCTAGGGAAAATGTAATACTATCTTAAAAACAAGGCTGTGCCCCTTTGATTGAAGATTAGAAATTGTATCGGCAAATAGAATGAAAAGTACAGTTCGATAAGAAATGATGAGCAATTTTTTATACAAAGAAGCATGGAAATACTTGTATGAACTGAAGAAAAGTGAAATTAGTAAAACTGGGGGAAAATATGCCCAATGAATATAACAGTGTAAAAGGAAAGAACAAAAACAACATTAAAATAGGAAATAACATTTATGAAATTCTAATGACTAATCTTGGACCAACAAAATATATAAAAAGATAATCTTTTCAAAAATTCTTTACAAAAAGAAATCACTATAAAAACAAAATAAAGATAGCTATAATTTTAATAGGCCATATAATCTGTGATTTTGTTGTGGGAAACTTCCTTCAAAGAAAAAGATTAGAAGGCTTAGGGGTAGGTTTGGGATTTTCACTGGGGGTTCCACTGGGGGCGGGGTCACACAGCAATCAAATGTCAGAGATGGGACTTGGAACCATGTCTTCTTGACACCAAGGCTAGTACACGATCTGCTATGCTATACTCCTCTCAAACTTATGCCAAAAAACTCTAATTTATGGGTTCTTTTGTTTGTTATGAATCTCTTCCATAGCCTGGAAAAGTCAATAGTCCCCTTTATAGAATAATATTTTAAATTATAAAATAAAATAAATAGGATTAAAATTAAACTAATTATACTGAAATGGTTATCAAAATTTTTTTTCTAACCAGGTTCAAAAAACCCAGCTTAATAATCTCTGCTTTAAAGGACCTGAAGTTTCATTAACGTGGATATATCTTCCAGCATGACAGAACAACCCATCCAGGTCCCCCAACTTATAGATTTTTCATCCATGTCTTCTGATAAGTTCACATAACATCATAAAATGATCCCAGTAAAAAAAAACAGGCTATCCAAGTTATTATTCACTCTCAAAAATATAACTTCTTTCCCCCATACAACATTTTGCTCTGTTTCTCCATAATTTTTTCTTTGTAATGTGCTACAACCTACCCATATCCACCCCAAACCTCTCCATTGCTCTTTGGGTGATTTCAGTTTTGCTTCTTCAGACTTTCTTATCTAATGTGAATCACTGATGAAGAAAAACTAAGAAAAAAGATTCACTTTCCATGAACTCCACCTTAAATTCAGTGGAGTGTCTTTGTCTTTTTCAAGAATGAAAATGCGGGGCAGCATAGTGGATAAAGCACTGGCCTTGGAGTCAGGAGTACCTGGGTTCAAATCCGGTCTCAGACACTTAATAATTACCTAGCTGTGTGGCCTTGAGCAAGCCACTTAACCCCATTTGCCTTGCAAAAAAAAAAAAAAGAAAAATGGAAGCTCTTCTAGTACAAACAAGCATCTGGAGGACAAGAATTATTTGGTTTCAGTTTTTGTGCTCACACACAGTCCCTGTTCAGAGCAAGATTTTCATACACATCTATTGAATTGAATAAAACTGTGAGCTTTCCTTTTGCTAATTGGAGTGTTACTCAAGTCATCAACATGAATCATACTGCCAGAGAATAGAACCATGGTCCTTTCTTTAGTCTAGTGCAAGGAGAAAAGGCATCCAGTATCCCTCTTGGTAATAACAATATGGTAAAGAAAAATAAGGTTGAAAACCTTGGGAATCATGGATCAATGAAATCACCACCCCAGTATGGAAGACCAGTGATGAAAAATATTGCTTATCTCCTTAGAGAAAGATTATGGATTCCATATTCAGAATGAGAAACATTTTTGTACATGGCCAACATGGGTTTTTGTTTTTCTTAAATTATATATATTTTCTACAAAGGTATTATGTTTTCTTTTTTAAAGTGATGGAGAGATAAGAAGGAGAGGGAAAAATGCTTCTTAATTGAAAAAATATGTACAGATCTTTTAGAAAAAGAAAGTGAATAGCCTTGATCCATCCTATATTGGTATCATGTATTTACCTGTATACTTCTGCCTACTTGCCCCCATCTTAATATATATGACCTTAACAGAATGGATTATATATTGGCTGGCATTCCACATGTATGCAATGGAATCAACTTATTAACAATACAGACAGTTGGACTTTCTTTAAAACTCCTCTCCTAAAGCCATCTTCCAGTCTCAGAATCCCATGACTTGTCAGCACACACAGTACATGGAAGGCAGAAAACCAAATTGGCAGTAATTTTGGTCCATAAACATCCTGAATTCCAATTAAGCTCCATTTGTGATGAAAACTCTAAATGCATTTTTCTCATCACTCCTTTTCATTTTCACATGTGTTTATTTTAGGAAAACTTCAATGTAAATGTTTCTGATTAACTTAGGGACATGTGTAAAAGAAGGGGGAAAAATTAACAGAACCACCTAATGTTCTAGGACTCAATCCAACTTCATTTCTCCAAAAACACAGGAAATTAATCTAGCCAACTTCAATGAACTTGAAGAACCAAAAGGTTAAAAGATTCCTTTGCAGCCTCTAGTATCTGCTGAAGTCTTACACCAATTCTCAGGAGTAGAAGTGACTCTGTGTACTTGAAAACTATGCCAGGCTACTATAAGCTGTACTCAGTTCTACTAAATCAAATGAAAAGGATTTTGAGAATGGTCCCTGGGGTTGCCTATATGTCTGTTGCTGAAATGAACCTATTTAAGTTGCAATAAGCTAAATACATGGTGTTTCCTAATATTTTGGTCACAGCAATCCCTGAAGACCATTTGCTGCCTCTTATCAAAGAGAGACTACAATCTGCATGAGTGGAAGGAATGTCTATACTAGCAAAAACACAGACCCCTAAAGCATGATATACACTAAAGTCTTATGAATTGATAGAGTTTCAAGCTGAAATGAATTTTAGTGATAACACAGTCCAGCACCTTCACTTTATGGATGAAATCAATGAGGACACAAGAGAGTAAGTAACTTACCTAGATTATACAGAAGATAAATACCAGAAACCAGGATTCAAAGTCAGACTCTGTTACTAAATCCTGTGTATTTCCAACCACATTACATTACATTCTTCTTGTTCAATTGTCTTCATTCATGTCCAACTCACCATAGCTTCATTTGGTATTTTTTGGCTAGGTTCTGGAGTACTTTGCCACTTCCTTCTCCAGCTCATTTTGCAGATGTGAAAAGTGGGGAAAACAGTGTTAAGTGACTTTCTGAAAGTCACATAGCTAGTAAATGACTGAGGCCAGATTTGAACTAAGGAAGATAAGACTTCAGGTTCAGTCCTCTATCTACTGTAACAACTAACTGCCCTTATTACATACTTAGCAAGTTGTAATTCCTTACACTCCATAAATAAATGATGGATTTTAAATTCTATGTCATTTGTAATTAGGTAGGGAGACTCACTCACCTCTCAGTCTATATAGTTCCAATCAGGGCCTATATCAAATGTAACTTGGTTTTCAACCATGTCTACCATTTCTTGGAGGCTGCTTAGAAGATGCTGGAACAAGGAGAGTGCTCCAGGCTTGGTTGGAAGTCCAGTTAACAAGGTCCTACTATACTACAGAGCTAGTTATATTTCAGAGAAAATACTGAACTCTTTGTACATATTGATATATAGCACATCCCCAACCATTACACCCAAGGTTAGGATTTTAAATTGGGCCAGACCCTGCTAGATCTAAGTTTTAATATATTTTTCATTCTAGTACAGAGGGATTTCTAGTTTTCTATACATTTCTAATTTTGTTTTCTACTTTTCTGGGAAAAAGAAAGACAAACAGCAACTCCTTTCTTAGTAGCAAGACAAAATTAGGATAAATAAGTGACATTCAAGAAACATATTTTAGATATGTCACAAAGTGTTCAGAGAAATGATCTTGGAATTAGAAGATCTGTGTTTGAGAATGAGTTATAATACTTTTGGGGCATCTATGACCAAGTTACTTCCCTACTATTTTAAACTTAGGGGTCAATGTGTGTGTGTTTGTGTGTGTGTGTGTGTGTGTGTGTGAGACTGTGGGTAAACATGTATGTGTGAGTGTGCTCTTTGACACCTAATAGTGGTATATTCATGGGCACATCTCAGTGCCCAAAGCAACTGAGATTTTTTTTAATTAAAGAGGAGGTGCCAATCTGTGTCACTGAGGGAGAACATTTTCAGCATAAATTTCCAACAAATATGAAATCACATTTGGGCAACAGGAAGATCAATACCACATACCACCTGAGTTATTGTAAATTCTATTAATATCTAACATCTAATGTTTACAAAGTACTTTATGTATTATATCATTTGATCTTCATAGCAACTCTGGGAAGAATTATTATTATTCCTCTTTTACAAATGAGGAAACTGAGGAAAATATGATTTGTCCAGGGAAACGCAGATAGTCAGTGTCTAATGTCATATTTTAACTTAAGTCTTACTGGCTCTAAGTTCAGGGCTCTATACATTGTGCTATTCCACTACCTAAATTATTAGAATACCAATCTCTTGATGTTCCACAATGGAAAATATATCCTAAACAAGTAGCTCAGGCACTACCTGTCCCATGGGATTCCTAATTTTCTCGTTGGCAGCAGTCTCTCACTTTAAATTAATTTTATTACTTTATATATTCTTATCTGAATACATGTTTTATGCCTTCAGTAGACTATAAGTTCCTTGAAGGCAAAGACATTTTCCTCCATTTTATCTTTGATCCATAGCACAGTGCATTGTATACAGTAAGTGCTTAATAAATATTAAACAAAGTGCTATTATGTATATCATCTATTTTTTCTGGAATAGAAATCATTATTGCACTATATGAACATGTAATCTATAGTTTAGTTGAAAACAATTCTATTTGTTTGTTCACTTTTTATTGAGTGAGAAAAGGTAGAAAGATCTGTAAGGTAGAAAAAATGTTTAAGTTGGAATAAGGTATAGAGTGGGCCCACCCCACATAGGTCAGAGGAGAAAATATCCCCTATGTTCAAAGAAGATAAATATATATACACTCACATTTTTCACTGAAAACAAAATGACTGCCCAACAATTGTGGAAAGGCTAAAAAAACTACATAGTAAGAATGAAATGAAATATTATTACATCATAATAAACAACAAATCTATCGTTGAATTTAGGAAGACTTATGTGGATTTATGCAGAGAGAAGTAAACAGAACCAAGAAAATAATCTGAAGAATGCCTTCTATAATATAAAGAAAAAGCTGAACAATAACACTGTCATCAATGTAGTGGTTGATCTAGATTTCAGATAACTGGTTAAGAAGTGAAAGCATAGGAGAGAAACTAGTTATCATTGAAATCACAGAGAGGCATATATATCTCCTTTTTCTTGGCTAAGAACTGACTGAGTCATACATTTTCAGACATAGTCATTATATTTGATTTTGTTTAATCTTGTTATATAGGAAGGTTCAAATAAGAATGGATCATTAGGAAGCAATATGTAAAATGGAAAAAAGCAATAAATAATAAATTTTTTAAAAATATTTTTTTATTAAGGAGGAACATGTCAGACATTAATCCAAATCATGGAGACATTGAAATTTGTGATGTGGGATAGAAGTTCCTTTCTATAATAAGTAGTGATTATTGTATGAGCCATCTTGGATTCTACCTTGAAATTTCCAGTTCATTAAGCAAAACATAAATTCAAAGAAAAAGCAGACTGACATTTTTGGTTTCTCACTTTGCAAATGTCTGGAAAATTTCATGGTCAAAAGTGACAAAGGGATGAGGAAGAAAGGACTTTTTAAAAAAAGCATGTGTGAGAAGATAAAATAAATAGACTTCAGACACAGATTAGAGAAGCATCCAAAAAACACAACACTAGAAAAATCATATTCAGTTGCAAGGGTGGAAGAGTGTTATAAATAAACAAAACGTGAATGGAGTAGAGTACATAGAGCACTGACCTTGGAATCAAAGACCATAGCTTAAATCCCAGTTCTCTCACTTATAAGCTTTGTAACTAGAAAATTCATTTCACCTTGACTTTGGTTTCCTCATTTTGAGATGAAACAATTGGATTCGGAGAAGTCTAAAGTCCCTTCCAATCTAATATTCTGCTTCTATGATTCATTAAAACATGGAGGAATTATGGGCTTAACTTGAATATTTTCCCATAATGATAAAGTCTTCTCAGAGTTCAATATCCTATATAGTCACAATCTGCTTATTAAATATAATAAAAACCTACAAGATGCCTTCTAGAAAAATGGATATATCATCAATATGTAGATGTTTTAATGGATGATATGGACAAAAATCTCACAGGATGGGGGAGTATAAATTGGTTAAGATACAAAAGCATAGGACAGAAACCAGTTATCATTGAGGTAACATATATTGAAAAAATTTTATCAGTATCTTCAATATTCTGTTTATATAATTCCATTTTCCCTATTATTTGTTTATCTCCAAATTTTAGCTGTATTTTTTGTTTGTACAACTTTTTTGATTTGATATAATCCAAATGCTCATTTTGTCTTTTATGATCCTTTGTTATTCCATTTTTGATCATCAACCAAACTATGAATCAATAATACTTTACCCAAAAACTTCATTTAAAAAATAAAGGGAGTATTAGATTATTTTCCCCTCTCTTTTTTTAAATGAAAGATGGGAATTGTTTATTGGTGAATGTTATATCAAATCTATGCTTCTTTTTTATTGATATTCTATTATATTTTTCTAATTACATACTATGAAAGCTATTTGATATTCATCCACTTGCATATTTAAAAGTTACACATTTTTTTATCTCTTTTCCTTCCCACCGCCCCCCCCCCCCCAGCAGTGAATAGTAGTCTGGTAAAAGTTGAACACATATATTTGGGTTTAACATGTCTGCATGTTAGTCATTTTGTGTTTGAGGAAACAGGGCTAAGGAAAAAGAAATAAAGCCATGGTCTAGGAAGGAAAACTCATGAGAAGGTTTTAAAAAGTAAGCATGATATCCATTTGGATTTGTTGGGGGGGTTTTTTCATTTATTTCCCATTTTCCCTTTGGATGTAGATGGCATTGTCCCTAACAGGTCTCCCAGAGTTCTCCCAGTTCTCTGAACTGGTGAGAGGAGCTGCATCCATCATGGTTGATCAATTCACAATGTTGTTGTTCATTTTTACAGTGTTCTCTTGGTTCTGCTCCCTTCATTCAGCATCAGTTTGTAATTCTTTCCATTATTCTCCAAAGTCGGACCATTCATAGTTTCTTATATAATGATAGTACTCCATAACATTCATATACCATAATTTGTTCAGCCATTCCCTAATTGATGGGCATTCCCTGAATTTCCAATTCTTTTCTACTATAAAAAGAGTTGCTATAATTATTTTTGACCATGTGGGACTTTTCCCACTTTTTATGATTTCTTCAGGATAGAGACCAATATTGGTTTTGCTTGGTCAAAGGGTATGATCAGTTTTATTGCTTTTTTGGGCATAGCTCCATATTGTTCTTCAGAACGATTGGTTTGATTCACAGTTCAGTTTTCCTGAAATCTCTCCAACATTAATCATTTTGCCTTTTAGTCATCTTAGCCAATCTGAGAGGTATAAGGTAATACCTCAAAATGGTTTTAATTTGCATTTCTCTAAATAAAAATATTTGGAGCAATTTTTCATGTGATTATGTGTAGCTTTAATTTCTTCATTCGAAAACTGCCTGTTCATATCCTTTAACCATTTTTCATTTGGGAAATGACGTTATAAATTTGATTCAATTATCTATACGTTTTGTTTATTTATTTATTTTTGGATTTTGTAAAACAAAGGAGTTGTGTCCTGCCCATGGTCATCCAGCTAGAAAGTATCAAGTGTCTGAGGCTGTATTTAAACTCAGGCTTTCCCAACTCCAAGGCTAGTGCTCTATCCTCTATACCACCTAGTTGCCATCTGTACATTATATAAATGTCAGAACCCCTGCCTGTGAAAATTGGTTCCCAATTTCAGTCTCATTTTGGCTGTATTGGTTTTATTACTACAAAAACCTTAAATTTAACAGTCAAAATCATCAATTTTGCCATTTATAATGGTTGGTCATAAATTTCTCCCATTTCCATAGATCTGACAGGTAGAATATTTCTTGATCTGTTAATTGGTCTATGGTATTTCCCTTTATTTCTAAATCCTGTACCCATTTTGACCCTGTTTTGATGTAGGGTATAAGATGTGGGTCTTTGTCTTATTTCTGCCATGCTGTTTTCCAGTTATCCCCAAAATTTTTGTCAAATATGAATTCTTATCCCAGAAGCAAATGTCTTTGGGTTTGTCAAACAATAAATTATTATAGTGTTTCTTTAGAGCTTATCCTAATTGACTGATCCATTAGCCTATTACTTAACCAATACTAGGTAGTGTTGATGATTGTCGCTTTATAGTATAATTTTAGATCGGGTAGAGCAAGGTTACCTTCACTTATATTTTCTTCATCAGTTATGTTGATATTCTTGACCATTTGTTGCTCCAGATATATTTTGTTACAATTTCTTTTCTAATCCAGTAAAATAGGTTTTCAATAGTTTGATTGGAATTATCCATTTTTATTATATTATTTCAGCCTAGCCATGAGCAGTTGACATTTGTCCAATTGTTTAGATCTAACTTTATTTGTGTGGAAAGTATTTTGTAATTGTGTTCATACATTTTCTGGTTTTTGTCTTGGAAAGTATACTTTTAAGTACTTTATGTTGTCCAAAGTTACTTTAAGTGAAATTTCGCTTTCTACTTTTTGGCCTTAGACTTTGTTGTTCATATATAGAAATGCTAATGTTTTATGTGGCTTTATTTTCTATTCTCTACTTTGCTGAAGTTATCACTTTTTCAGGTAGTTTTTTTAGTTGATTTTCTAGGGTTCACTAAGTATACATCAGATCATTGGAAAAGAGTGAAAGTTTTGCTGCCAGTTCTAATTCTCTCAATTTATTTTCTTCTTATATTGTTAAAGCTATTATTTCTAATACTATTTTGAATAGTAGTGCTAATAATGGGCATCCTTGTCTCACTCCTGATCTTACTGAAAATACTCCTAGTTTAGCCCCATTAAAATTAATATTTGTTGTTGGTTTGAGATATATACTGCTAATTATTTTAAAGAAATCTCCATTTATTCCTATACTCTTTTACATGTTTTTAATAGGAACATTTTCTGTATTTTGTCAAAGGGTTTTTTAGCAGCTTTTGAGATAGTTATGATTTCTGTTGGTTTTGTTATTGATAAATACAATTATGTTGAGTGTTTTCATAATATTGAACCATCCCTGCCTACCTGATCATGGATATTATCCTCATAAAAACTTTTTGTAATTTCTTTGCTAAATTTTTAATTGAGATTTTTGCATCAATGCTCATTGGGGAGATTGAGAGATTTTCTTTGTCTATTTTGGCTCTTCCTGGTTTAAGTATCAGCAGCAATTTGGTGTCATGAAAGGAATTTAGAACTTCCAGCCCAGATGGTGGAGAGAAGACAGGCCCTGAGTTAAGGTCTCCTGATCTTCCCTCATTTATAATATGAAACAAACCTCTTTAAAAAAAAAATATGATCAACAAAACCCAGAAAGAGAAGCTTGGAGAACACTTACTTCTAGGTCTCTCTCCAGGGATCATGGGTGAGCTGGGCAAAGAGAGCAGAGAGCCAGCAGGGGCAAGGTGAGAGCCAGACTAACCTAAGATCAGCCCCGGAGGCTTTTGCTGTGGGAGCTACAGTCCAAGAATCAACTGGAGAGTAGAGGCTTTGGCTGTGGGACTGATGGTCTGGGACTTACCTGAAGAGTTAGAGAGCAGGTTCCAGCCTCTACAACCATATACTGACTGGGTGGAGTTATTACATTCAATGAGCAAAGCCTCTAGCACCCGCACTGGTCGGCCCACATAGGGTTACTAAATCCAGTGAATAAAGCCTTTCCCACAAACAAGCTCTTAGGAAAACAAAGAAAGGCCAGCATAAAAGGGGGGTCCATAGAAAAATTCCTAGAAGGTAAGGACCCTAACTCAAAGAGATCTAGAACCTCTGAGGAAAATATGATTTGGTCTTCAGCACAGAAAGACTTCCTTAAAGAAATCAGGAAGGAGTTTAAAAATCAATTGGAAAATTTAGTAAAAGAAACCCAAGAGAAGATTAACACCTTGCAGCAAGAAAACAAATCCTTGAAAAATACAATTTGATAAATGCAAAAAGAAAATAATTCTCTCAAAAAGCTCAGCTGGTCAAATGGAAAAGACTTACAAAAATAGAATTGACCAATTGGAAAAGGAGTTGCAAAAGGTAAATGAAGACAATTCTTCTCTAAAAAAAAAGAATGGAATCTGTGGAAACCAATGAATTCATGGCAAAACAAGAATCTGTAAAACAATACCAAAATTGAAAAAATAGAAGAAAATGTAAAATACATCATCAGCAAAAGCAATGACCTCAAGAATAGATCAAGGAGATATAACCTAAGAATTATTGGCCTACTTGAAAACATTAAAGAGGAAAAAAAAAGCCTGGACTTAATATTACAGGATTTAGTGATGGAAAACTGCCCTCATATCATGGAACCAGAGGGGAAAAATCATTATTGAAAGAATATATCTATCCTCTCTGGAAAGGGGTCCCAAAATGAAAATGCCAAAGAATAATGTGGTCAAATTCCACAACTATCAGACAAAAGAGAAAATCCTGCAAGCAGCCACAAAGAAACAATTTTGAAACCATGGAGCCACAGTAAGGATTACATAGGACTTGGCTGCATCGATATTAAGGGATCAAGGGGCCTGAAACACAATGTTCCGAAAAGCAAGGGAGCTTGGATTGCAGCCAAGAATTTATTATCTGGCAAAGCTAAGCCTTATCTTCCAGGACAAAAGATGGACATTTAATGAAATAGGAGACTTCCAACTTTTCCTGATGAAAAAGACCAGCACTTAATAGAAAATTTGAACTTCAAACAGGAGACTCTAGAGATAAATGAAAAAGTAAGAAAAGGAGGAGGGGGAGACAAAATATTGCTATCCAATTAGATGAAACTGGCTATATCCCTACCTTGGAGGAAGACTTTAATAACTCTTGAGAATTGTAACTCTATTAGAGAGAATATGTTTAGCCAGAGATGATGGACATTCATGACTTATTCAAGAAACTGCTATCCAATAAGATGAAAATGGTTATATCCTCACCTGGAGAAAGAATCTAATAATTCTAAATAATTGTAATTCTATTAGAGAGACTATACTTAGACAGAAATGATGGATACTCATCACCTTTCTGTGACTAAGATAGAATGATTTAAAAATAATACCTCCTTACAAAGGGGGGACAGTAAAAGAGATGGAAGGATGTAAGAGACTGTAGGGGCAAATCTCGTTGCATTAAGAGGTAAAAAGGACTAATTGCAATATAGGAGGAGAAAGCAGGAAGTGAGAACCTCCTGAATCTTACTCTGATCAGATTGGCTTAAAATTAACATACATACACTTAGATAAGTTAAGAAACTTATCGTACTTTTAAAGTGTTAAAAGAGGAAAAGTGGGGGGGGGAAGGAAAGGGGGAACCAACAGAAGGAAGGGAATGAAAAAGGGGCAAAGGGAAAGGGGAAAGAAAGGGGAGAGGGTAGAATATAGAAGGCCAAACACACTGAAGGTAGTGGTATTCAGAAGCAAAATACTGGGAAATATGAATAAAATGAAAAAGGGGGAAAAATAAAAACAGAGGGAAGATAACATGGAGAGGAATAAAGAGTTAGTCATAACTTTGAATGTGAATGGGAAGAACTCTCCCTTAAAACCTAAGTGAATAGCAAAGTGGGTTTAAAGCCAGAATCCTACAACATGCAGCTGACGAGAAACTCATTTGAAGGAGAGAAATACATATAGAATAAAGGTAAAAGGTGGGAGCAAAATATATTTTGCTTCAGCTGAAGTGAAAAAAGCAGGGTTAGCAATCCTTATCTCAGACAAAGCAACTGCAAAAATAGATATTGTTAAAAGATATAAGGAAGGAAACTATATCCTTCTAAAAGGTACTGTGGACAAGAAAGTAATTTCAATACTAAATATGTATGCACCCAATGGTATAGCATCCAAATTCTTGGAGGAGAAGTAAAAGAGTTACAGGAAGACACAGACAGCAAATCTCTACTCTTGGGAGCCTTCAACCTCCCACTCTCAGATTTAGATAAATCTAACCATAAAATAAGCAAGAAGGAAGTTAAGGAGGAAAACAGATTGTTATAAATCCTAGACATGATAGACTTAGGGAGGAAATTGAATGGGGATAGAAAGGAATATACTTTCTTTTCTGCAGTGCATGCAATTTACATGAAAATTGACCATGTATTAGGGCATAAAACCTTAATAATTAACTACAGAAAGGCATAAATAAGGAATACATCTTTCTCAGATCATAATGCAATAAATATCACATGCAATATTGGGCAGGGAGATATAGATCCAAAACTAATTGGAAACTAAATAACCTCATTTTAAAGAATGAGTGGATCAAACAACAAATTATAGAAAGAATTAATTATTTTATCCTAGATAATGACAATAATGAAACAACATACCAAGACCTATGGGACACACTGAAGGCAGCTGTCAGGGGATATATTATATCTTTAAATGGTTATATGAATAAATTAGAGAAAGAGGAAATCAGTGAACTAAATATGCAACTAAAAAATTAGAGAAAGAACAAATTTAAAAATGCAATTAAATACCAAATTAGAAATTCTAAAAATTAAAGAAAAAATTAATAAAATCAAAAGCAAGAAAACTATTGAATTAATAAATAAAACCAAGAGCTGGTACTATTAAAAAAAACTAATAAAATTGATAAGCCTCTGTGGTCATTTGGTTTAATAAAAAGACAGAAGAAAACAAAATTACTAGTATCATAAAAGAAAAAAAAGTGAACTCACCACCAATGAGGAGGAAATAAAATTGATAATTCAGAATTATTTTGCCCAACTCTATGTCAATAAATTTGATAATTTAAGTGAAATGGATGAATATTTACAAAATTATAAGTTGCCCTGGTTAAATGAAGAGGAAATCAAATACTTTAAATAGCCCTCTCTCAGAAAAAGAAATCCAATGAGTTATTATTGAACTCCCGAAGAAAAAATCTCTAGGGCCAGATGGATTCACAGGTGAATTCTATCAAACATTTAAGGAACAATTGGTTCTAATTCTATATAAAAACTTTGGAAAAATAGGTGAAGACAGAACTCTGCCCAACTCTTTCCATGACACCAATATGGTGCTGATACCTAAACCAGGAAGAGTTAAAACAGAGAAAGAATAGTATAGACCTTTCTACCTGATGGATATAGGTACAAAAAATATTAAATAAAATCTTAGCAAAAGGACTACAACAAGTTATCACTAGGATAATACATTATGACCAAGTAGATTTTTATCCCAGGAATGCCGGAAAACTGTCAGTGTAATTAATTATAATAATTTAAAAAAACCTGGGGTGGCTATGTGCACAATGGATAGAGAAACATCCTTGGAGTCCCACCTCAGACATTTAATAATTACCTAGTCTGTGGCCTTGGGCAATCCACTTAACCCCATTGCCTTGAAAAACCTAAAATAAATAAACAAAAAAAAACAAACAAATAAATAAATAAACCTATCAGAAATCATATGATTATATCAATAGATGCTGAAAAAACTTTTGACAAAATACAACACCATTCCTACTAAAAACAATAAGAACATAGGAATAAATGGATTTTTCCTTACAATAACAAAAAGCAGTATCTACTTGCAATCATCAACACACATTATATGCATTGAGGATAGGCTAGAGGCATCCCCATTAAGATCAGGGGTAAAATAAGGATCCCCATTATCACCACTACTATTCAATATTGTATTAGAAATGTTAGCTTCTGCAATAAGAGAAGAAAAAGAAATTGAATTACAACTGGAAAGGAAGAGACAAAATTCTCACTCTTTGCAGGTGACATGATGGTATACCTAAAAAATCCAAAGAAATCATCTAAAAAACTACTAGAAATAATTAGTAACTTTAGCAAGGTCTCAGGATATAAAATAAACCCTCATAAATCCTCAACACCTCTATATATGAGTAGCAAGATACAGCAGAAAGAGCTGGCAATAGAAATCCCATTCAAAGTAACTTCAGACAATATAAAATACCTGGGAGTCTACCTGCCAGGGCAGACTCAGAAACTTTTTGAAAACAATTACAAAACACTTCTCACACAAATAAGATCAGATTTAAATAACTGGGAAAATATCAACTGCTCATGGATAGGCTGAGCTAATATAATAAAAATGACAAATCTACCAAAATTAAATTACTTATTTAGTGCCCTAGCAATCCAAATTCCAAAAAATTACTTTAAAGAGTTAGAAAAAAATTGTAAGTAAATTCATATGGAGAAATAAAAAGTCTAGAGTCTTCAGGGATTTAATGAAAAAAGTGCAAAAGAAGTTGGCTTAGCCCTACCAGATCTAAAATTATATTATAAAACATCAGTCATAAAAACTGTCTGGTATTGACTAAGAAATAGAGTGGTGGATCAGTGGAATAGACTAGGTGCAATAGCAGGAATTGATTATAGTAATCTGCTGTTTGACAACCCCAAAGAGTCCAGCTATTGAGATAAAAACTCTCTTCAATAAAAACTGTTGAGAAAATTGGAAGTTAGTGTGGCAGAAACTTGGATTAGACAAACACCTCACACCCTATACCAAGATAAGATCAAAATGGATACAGGATTTAGACATAAAAAAAATATTATAAACAATCTAGGAGATCAAGGAATAGTTTACTGTCAGATCTATGGAAAGGGAAGCAGTTTATGACCAAGGAAAAGATGGAGAATATCATTAAAAACAAACTAGACAATTTTGATTACATTAAATTAAAATGCTTTTGCACAGTCAAAACCACTGTAATCAAGATCAAAAGTAATATAGTAAATTGGAAAACAGTTTTTACTAGTGTTTCTAACAAAGGACTCATTTCTTCCTTTTTTTGCAAGGCAGTGAGGTTAAGTAGCTTGCCCAAGGTCACACAGCTAGGTAATCATTAAGTGTCTGAGGCCAGATTTGAACTCAAGTACTCCTGACTCCAGGGCCAGTAGTCTATCCACTGTGCCACCTAGCTGTCCCTCATTTCTAAAATATATGTAGAACTTAGTCAAACTTTAAAAAAAAAATAAGCCATTCCCCAATTGACAAATGGTCAAAGAATATGCAAAGGAAAATTACAGCTCAGGAAATCAAAGCAATCCATAGTCGTATGAAAAATTGCTCTAAATCACTAATTATTTTAGAAATTCAAATTAAAGCTTCTCTGAGGTATCACCTCACACCTCTCAGACAGGCCAATATGACCAGAAAGGACAATCATCAATTTTGGAAGGGATGTGGGAAATCTGGGACACTAATACATTGTTGGTGGAGCTGTGAACTCATCCAACCTTTCTGGAGAGCAATTTGGAATTATGCCCAAAAGGCAACAAAAATGTGCATACCCTTTTATCCAGCAATACCACTACTGGGTCTATACCCTGAAGAGATTATGGAAAAGATGGAAAAGGGTAAAAATATCCCTTGTACAAAAATATTCGTAGCAGCCCTGTTTGTGGTGGCAAAGAATTGGAAATTAAGTGGCTGTCCTTCAGTTGGGGAATTTGGGGAATGTCTGTGTGTCTGTGTGTGTGTGTGTGTGTGTGTGTGTGTGTGTGTGTGTGTGTGTGATGGAACACTATTGTTCTATTATAATCCATGAGGGATGGGAATTCAGGGAGGCCTGGAACAATTTGCATGAACTGATGCTGAGCAAGATGAGAAGAACCAAAAGAACATTGTATGCCCTAACAGCAACATGGGAGTGAAAAACAACCTTAATGGACTTGCTCATTCCAACAGGGCAACAATCAGGCACATCTGTGATGGAAAATGACATGTATCCAGAGAAAGAATTGTGAAGTTTGAACAAAGACCAAAGACTATTACCTTTAATTTTAATAAAATGTTATTATGTGATTTTGCTATCCCTTATAATTTATGTTTCTTCCTTAAGGATATTATTTCTCCCTCATCACATTCAACTTAGATCAGTGCATACCATGGAAACAAGATAAAGACTAACAAATTGCCTCCTGTGGGGAGTTGGGGGGGGGAAGCAAAATTGGGGGGAAAACTGTAAAATTCAAAATAAATAAAATCTTTATTAAAAAATTGTGACTGTGTTTGGAATGAATTAAATTATCCATATAAAAATTAAAATTACAAAATATAATTAAAACGTGGCAAGAAATAAGAAAGAAAAGAAAAGAAACACAGGAAACATTTGTCTCGGTAAGAATTTCAATGCTGACTTTATATGGATGTTTATTTCTCAATTAGAATTTTCTTAGATCTCTTTCCTCTAAGTTCACAGCCCAATACCAAGAATTCAAACAAGTCTCTTCATAACTTTTAAACAGTTATTTCAATAATACCTCACCATCTATTGTTCATGAAAAGCTTCTAAATATCCCCCATACCTACAGTGAAATTGCTAAATTAGAGAAAAGAGATTACAATTTTATCAATATAATTTTTGAGAATCAAATTTAGTATGACTAAAACTAAATGTTAATGTTATTCTATTAAGGTGTTATTAATATTTAGTGCCTTCTCATTGACAATAATTTTAAAGACAAAAAATATTGCCATTTAATTTCTTATTGTCATGGCCTAGAATTACCTTTAATAATACAGTTGCACAAACATATGAATCCATGGTCTATCCTGCTTACCTGTTTTGTCTCTAAAAGTAATACTGAGAAATATTGTATAAGGGCATGGCTGACCTGCATACTATTTATCTATCTTTATCTATCTATATATATATATAAAATGTATATATAAATATATATATATATATATATGCATCTATGCACAGATATATATATATATATATATGTATATGTGTGTTTAATGAATTTTTCTGAGAAACAAACATATTTGCAAGTAGTAAAAGGCTAGCTTGTTATCAGTGAGTAAAAACTCAACTAAGCTTAGACAGAAATAAAGATCAATAATTCATGTACTTTTTAGGGTATCTTTCTATGTTGGAGGTGGGAAATTTTAAGGGTTCTAAGGAATTTTTAATGTTTTTTTATGTTTCATGAACCTCTTGAAAAATCTATGAACCCATCTCAGAATAACATTTTAAATGCATAAAATAAAATACAAAGTATTAAAAGAAGACCAATTATATTGAAATGTATTTACCAAAATATTTTAAAAAACAAATTCATGAAAATCATATTAAGAATATATGGACTAGGGACAGCTAGGTAGCACAGTGGATAGGGGAAGCTGGGTGGTGCAGTGGATAGAGCACCAGCCCTGGAATGAGCAAGACCTGAGTTCAAATTCTGCCTCAGACACTTAATAATTACCTAGCTGTGTGACCTTCAGCAAGTCACTTAACCTCACTGCCGTACAAAAAGGAAAAAACACTAATATCTGGACTAAAAGACCTCTAAGGGCCCTTCTAGCTGTAATAGCTTATGATTCTGTGAATTTCCACCACTGTGCCAGGAAAAAAAAAGCTTCAAACAAACAATCTGAAAAAAATCCTACTCAAATTCCCCAAATCTGATGATGTAGTATTTTGTATATCATGTTAATTAAGGAAATACCTGACTAAAACAGATAAATAGGGAAATTACCTTATACTGAAAGATATCATAGATAATGAAGGCATATTTTCTATCACTCTCTTTGTCACTGTCTGTTTCTGTCTCTCTGTCTCTCTCATATTGCACCTAAATACTAAAAAGAAGTTAAATGAATTACATGGAGACGTGGATAGGAAAACTATACTACAGGGGGACCTCAATACACACTTTCAGACCTAGACAAATCCTATTCAAATTAGGAAGAAAAAGTTTAGAACCTGAAGAGAATTTCAGAAAAGTTAGCTAAAGAAGATCTCTGGTCATTACTGCATGAGTCACTTATTTCTAAGTTATACAAACTATCTTTAGAAAAATGATTTTTAGGATTTCTTAAAAAAAACTTACTATTAGATGTTACAAAGATCATTAATATCGATATTGATATTTCCAGGCATGTCAGTGGGAAATGTAATTAAGAAAAATTATGAGATAACAATATCAGTTAAATATGTAAAACAATATTTTAATGCACAGATACCAAGAAGTACAAGAGACAAAATAAATTGCTATTTTGTTAAATTATTCATGTATGCATATGTGTATGTCCCCAAATCCATTGATATGGAACTTCCTCTTTATTGGTAGCAGGATGGGAGAGAGAAAAACATAGACAGAGATAGAGAGAACTCTTCAAGCTTCCATTTTTTTCCCTAAGAGTCCCTATATTACTAGAAAAATAGATGGATGGATACATACATATATATACATAAGTATGTTTACATATGTATAGTCACATACTTATACTTCTTTGATATATAAAAAGTAGATGCTTAATAAATTCTTGATTAGTTCTTTCAAAAAGTTATAGTAATTTTTTTGTTAATGAAATATCTGTTTTTATTTGTAAGAGTTTGTTGAGAGGGGATGGCTAGGTGGCACAGTGGATGGACCACCAGCCCTGATGTCAGGAGTACCTGAGTTCAAATCCAGCCTCAGACACTTAATAATTACCTAGCTGTGTGGCCTTCAAGCCACTTAACCCCATTGCCTTGCAAAAACTTAAGAGAGGGGGAGAGAGAGAGAGAGAGAGAGAGAGAGAGAGAGAGAGAGAGAGAGACTGTTGAGGGTCACAGAAAGGTAATTGTGTGAGTGGGGATGACTTAAAGGTCCTCTTGTCCACATACACTACTCACCTGGGTCAGTTCTCTGGATCTTCTCATCTGTTCCTTATGTTTTGGTACTTCCTGGAACACTAAGCCTGTGACAGCAACATTGTGTGAGAGTACTAGCCTGAGGAAGTAAACTTTTATCACCTGCTATCCATGAGCACAAAGCATTATTTGATTGTCTACTTAAAGAATGACAAGAATTGGAAGTAAATCAGGTACTAAAAAGGGTATTTAAGCTCTTACATTTGGTCAAATAAATGGAGAACTCTCCATCTTTGTCTCCTACCTCTTCAACATTCACCTGAGAACTTTACTACAGCTGAAATAAGTCAAGTAATAGGTTATGAGTAAAGTGTAAGTTAGCCGGCCAGCATACAACATTTATTAACAACCATTATGTTCACAAAAGAAAAAAATAAATTTAAAAATAATGTGAGGAACAAGGGAACATGGTTGAAGATAAGAGCAAGATAACCAAGCAAGAGACTTTGGTAGATACAGTAGACATTAACACCAGCATGGCACTGGTGAATTGACTACTGGATCAGTTGACAAGGGTTAGAGGAAAAGAAATTGGTAGATGAGCTGGAGAAGGGTATGAGAAAAAGAGATGTAATGGAAGACAGTTTGAGGATATAAGAAGTTTCAGAGTGGTTGAGACATCGATGAAGGTCATGAAACCAGATGAAAATCTATAAATTACTGTAGTTAAATCATATAAATTTTCTCCTGTCTAAAATATCTGATTTTTTTTGTTCTGGTGCTAACACATAATTTTTCTCCTAATGTTTATCTAAACTAGACATGGCTATATAGTTAGCATGTGCCTAATGTGCCTAATACATATGTAGGACATAAACACAGGTCTTCCTAACTCCAAAATTAGGCCCCACTAGCCATTATATAATACTGTACCTCTTTTAGTCTTACATGAGGTGAATTCATTGCTGCCACTGTAGAAATTGTCAACTTAGCAGGGAGAGAAAGGAAAGGGAAAGGATGGCAGCTTTCAAGTTAGTAATAATTGAGATGGATGGGTATCAGACTTGTGATTTCATTGTTCTAGAGAAATCTCATATGAGGAAACTCTCTCTACAATGTATGTCTATGCATTCTTTGTGTAATAATAGCACAACCCATATTGTGTAAGGGCCACTCCATTTCAAAAAGTTAGTTTCCTTGACCAATTCACTTCCAATTCAATCCAATCCAATCCAATAAACATTTCCTGAGGTGCTTTGCTGAACATTGGGTATACAATTAAAAACAAAGATAGTCTCTCCCCTCAAAAAACATACACTCTAAAGAATTACCCTTCTTTCTCCCACTAATCTGGAATCACGTATCTAAGGTCTTCTGTCAACTCCTTGTTGTCACACCTTTGCCAGAGCAGCATTTCAGTCCCTTATTATGTTTTCAGTGCAATGATTTAAATAAGATCTCCCTTACTCTCAGTAGTTATTGTTGTGTTCAGTTTTTTCATTTATATTCAACTCTTCATGACCCAATTTAGAGTTTTCTTGGCAAAGATACTGGAACTGTATGCCATTTCCTTCTACAGTTCATTTTTATTTTTATTTTATTTTTTTAAGGTTTTTTTTTTTTGCAAGGCAAATGGGGTTAAGTAGCTTGCCCAAGGCCACACAGCTAGGTGACTATTAAGTGTCTGAGACCAGATTTGAACCCAGGTACTCCTGACTCCAGGGCCGGTGCTTTATCCACTGCGTCACCTAGCAACCCTTACAGTTCATTTTTACAGAAGAGGAAACTGAAGTAAACAGTAGTAAGTATCTGAGGCCAGATTTGAACTCAGGAAGATGTGTCTTCCTGACATTACATCCTACACTCTATCCACTGTGCCACTTAACTTGATAATTCACTTTCATTTAAAAAGTAATAAAACCTCAAATTTAGCCTATGAAATAAATAGTACTTTTAAAGTCATACCTATATCAGTCTCCAAAAATTCTTATGATTTCTTTCTTTCTCTCTCAGTTGTTACTATTAGGTTTGGGGTTGGGGATTTTTGAGAGTTTTTTATATTTTTGTTTGTTCATTTAGATTTCCACTCTTTGATCACAAAACAAATATGTGTGAATTGATTTAGGTTCACTAATCTCCTGCTCTTGTACACCCTTACAATTAAATATCTTGTATACTTGAAACTTGTTTATTTATTCACAAATTTTCCATTTTTTATAAATAAATGCTTTTCTCCTGTCTTTTTTAAAACATTTAACTAAATACATTGTGATATGGTTATATATCAGTCACAAGATAATAAGAATCTTTTTTATTTATTCCACACTCATTTGCTGTCCAAAACTGTTCAAATTCTATATGAAGGCTGAGTTTCTTTATATGCATAGCTTACCAGTTTTTTAAATTAAAACAAAGTTATTTTCCTATTCTTTTAATCACCAAAATGTTTAATAATAACAAGGGTACTATTGTACATCCTTTAACACTGACAGATATTTAAACATAATTGACTTTAATTTTTCCTTTACACAAAAGTATATTTTTGGGGTTTTTCATTGATATGAGTCAGAGATTGAACTTGAACCCAAGTCTTCTTCCTTCAAGGATAACTCTTTATCTGATCTTCCAAGACATATCTCTTAATTTTATTAATTCAACAAAATAAAATTGACTCATACCAATGAAATTTGCTGAACTACACCAAGTGTTTTTTTTAACAAGGCTGCTAACGTTGGTATCTTCCTCATATATGTAAGTATATGTATATAGACACATACATGTAGTGTAGCTGCATATAAGTTTACATTCATGAAAGTTGATTTGTAGGAGTAGGTTATTGATCAATTACTCCATTCCCCTTTGTTGAGCTCTTAATAAAGTAATGACCATTTCACCTAATCAAAGACTTTGAACTAAGTATGCAAAATTTTTGATCAATAAAAGATGGCTTTGAAAGCTTTTCTATGAAGTGCAATGTCTGGAAGTAAGAAAAGTTTAGGGAATTTGGGTAAGAGATGTTCTTATATTCCATAGAAGGACAGACCAGTTCAGAATCAAGGGGAACTGAGTATCCAGAAGTTCAGTGATTGGAACTGCTGGACATAAATTTGTTGTGACTGGTATCATCCACAGGGTGAGTATAAAGGACTGTTGTTATGCCAAGCTCAGGGATGTATGCCTGTTTACTGGAACTGAGCTCTGAAAAATAGGGTATCTCCTAATATCTTGATAGTAGAAAAGCCCTAGAGAGTACATGAAGCACACATAATTACTCACTAAAAATTCTACAAACTTTCCACAAGCTTTTTATATATAATCCACCAAGAATACAATTGTCAACTATTTACTCTGAGAACAGATAAGCCAGAAGAAAATGTAAAAGAAAAAGTTTTCATTAAATGGGAGAAATCTTTCAATAAGCCTGAATAAAAATGAAAAATTAGTCTCTGATTTTCTGTAGAGAGCAAGAAAAATTCTAGATATTATCAAACCAGATTAGTTCTGGATAATAGGCAAGGAGAAAATTTGCCAATCTATCTATTCCTTTGTGCTATCTGCCCCAACTATCCCTTGTGATAGAAAGTTGATAAGTATTAACCTTTGATTTAGGATGATTAAGTGATAGGGGACATAGAATTTCTGTCAGAAAAAGAAAACATTAAAGATAGTTGAAAAAAATATTTCCATTCTTATTATATAGAAGAGGAAACTGGATTAAAATGTAGATGACAAAGACATCTGAGTGTCTTTTCTAACTTTAGCCCCAAAAGCAGTTGTCTTGATAGTCAGCTCCATTGTCTAACTCTCAAAGTTAAGATCAGTTTATCTTAAGCCTGAATGTAAGTTACCTTAATATTTGTAGATTTGTGTCCAAAAGTACTTTCTCCCCTCCTCACCCCAGTTCCAGTCCTGTGGAAACTGGTGGAAAATTCTCAGAAACTTTGGATCTAAAATTATCTGTCTTCAAACTTTATAGCCTTAGATACTTCAGATTTTGAGCAAGATTTTGCAGGGCCAGGTTCTAGGCTTAGTTATTTGTATGGTCAGCATCCAATTCACCCTCCACTAAAATGCTGCTGTTTAGATTTATAGTGTGTCTTTCAACTATATATTTTCCCTCTTCAGTTTTTGCTCAAATGCCATTTTCTTCTTCCAGTCTTAAAGATATTATTCCACCATATTTTGAATAAAATGACCATGGATGAGTGCCAAAGAATATAAAGAACATTAAAAATAGATTCCACTTACAGAGTCCCAGTAGCCATCATCCTTTCAGTTGGCAAGTCCATATGGAAGATGCTAGATAAAATTTCAGTTGATGCTAGTACAGAAATTGGCACCCTAAGAGATTTTAGAGACTAGTTATCACTGCCCCATATTTTTACAGGGAGGAAATAGCTATAACTCTGCAGAGAACTTGCTCCTAAAAGCCAAAAATAGAACTGGAGAGGGGGGAGAAAGTTTTGTACCCAGTGAAAGTGGAGTAGTTTATGGCAAGAGTATCTACCTCCTGACTATATGGAGAGATTTTAAAGCTATGATGGGGCTGGGGGAAGGAGAAGAAGGGTCTAATATATATGTTTGTATATAGGTATATATGTGTATGTTTGTATATATATATATATATATATATATGCATGTATGTATATACATATATGTAAGTATATGTATATAGATACATACATGTAGTGTAGCTGCATATAAGTTTACATGTATATTACATTATTTACATGAACATAACTATATTTGTATATATTCTTGTACAATTATATTCCCTCCACATTGTGAAGGGTAGAGGTATAGAGCCTTGCAATTTGGAAAATCCACATAAAAAATTTTGGCCCTCCCTTCATACCAGAGAATTTTTCCCTTTTCTTTTATGTGGTATTTAGTTTTTATTGTAAAATTTGGGTTAAGCATTTCTGAGTTTCTAAACTTTTTCTGTGTCATCTGCTAGATTTCATGTGTCATTTGTAGCTTCCACAAAACTCCCAAGAAATTCCCATTTGCAGTAATTTCTTATTCAGTCTATGATATATTGAAACTATGATGGGGGAAATTGCAGTCTGTAAGGAAAAACTGTCTCTATGTGAAATTATGTATATATTTAATATACACACATACATAAATGTACACATACACATAATTAAAAGTCCAGAAATACAGCAAAAAAAAAAGTAGCATGTTTGCCCAGGTATCAGAAAAATCCCTTGATTTTCAGCTTTAATGACCACCCCTTGGGAAGGTCTGGGGAATCATGGAATGCCTCAGATAAAATGATTCAACAAGCATTTATCAATTAGCTTATTCTATGAAAAAGACAAAATAAAATAGCTACTTTCCTTAAGGAATTTAATCTTCTAAAAAGATACTCTAACACTAATACCTAGTTTTGTCCTCATTTTCTCAAATGATGCAAATCAAAGCATATCACACTCTATCCTGTAAGACTCATAGTCATATTCTCCTATACAGCTGTTGCAGGGTTGTCTGAACCAATGTGGTATGGCCCTTTTTCAAATTCTCTTTATATCAAGAGGATAGCAATAGAGGCTGTAAGTTGTCCTTTAGTATTCCTTTACTCTTACCATAAGATTAACTTATCTTTTAATTATTCACTTATATATACATGTGTTTGATGACATCTTTGCCTACTGTTCTTAAAAATGGCTCACTTATAATGAGTTATCACTTACTTATACCTACCATGCAACTTTTCATTGCCTTCAGGTTGATTCCCTCAGTTTTTCCTTCCACATTGCAATGATTAGTGGCACAATTCCCTGGTGATTTGAAAAATCCATGTCAAATGATTTGACCCTCACTTCATATGAGAGAGGAAATCTGATTTTTTTCTTTTTCTTTCAAGTTTATAGTACATTGTTGTAAAATTTGGATTGGCATTATATAATAATGTACATATAATTTATGCATTTTGAGGTTTTAATTTTTTTTCTGTGTAGTCTGCTGGTCTTAACATGATTTTTGTGATTTCCTGAAAATTCCCCCCAAAATTGTCATTTAATTTCATATGCCAACCTACAAAATATTGAAACCACAATGGAAAAATTACAAGGTGGAAAGCATAAGGTTGTTTTCAATTCTTCAAAGAAATTTGTGCTCCTTGTCTTACAATATTGCTATACTATACCTACAATTCAAATAGTTACCTACTTTCCAAAGTCCCCAGAATCTTTGTTTGTTTGGAGTCTACTTTTTTTGAAGTGAGGAAGAATAACAGGAATAAGATCACAGAAATATAAAATTAGAATTTAAATGTCCTAGAAAGTCAAGGTGGCTTTAAAGTGAGTCCAGGAGGCACCGGGAATAAATGTTTTTTCCCCAGAAACATCACTGAAAAATCTTCTCCGACCTCAGAGGCACTCAGATTTGGTTCAAGATCTTTAGAATATGAAATGACCAAGAGAAATTCTAGATCTTTCAGGAAACTGTTAGTGAAAGCAGAGTTCACAACTACATAAGTTATCCCAGAACAAATTTCAGGAGTTTCCTAAAATTGGACAAGTATCAAATAGGTAGTTTTTCTACTTAATGAACAGTACTCAATGAATCTTCTTTTAATTCTAAATCTATAATTCTGTGATCTTACTCTTGACATTTCTCCTCTCCCTCTCTCACCGCCAAAAAAAAGACAACAAATAAGAAAAACTCTGAGAACTTTGGAAAAAAAGGTAATTACTAGTATTATATAATACTGTATAGCAATATTATAAGTCATGGAACATAAGTTTCTTAAGAGAATGATTGCTGGATAATAGAAAGAGTCCATCAATCACCACCTGAAAGCAAGCCTAGGAAGAAAATTTAGTGGAATGTGATAGCCGAATTTCAACATTTGCAATTTAAAAAAGAAAACATTGAAAATGACAAGGGAAAAAATTTAAATACTGAGGAAAAAAATCAAGATTTCACCAGATTTGTAGTAGCTTCTACACTAAAAGACGATAAGTCTTACAATATTATATTTCAAAGAGCAAAGGAGCTGGGGTTATATCCAAGAATAACTTATCCAGCAAAGATGAATATAATCTGAATTTTTAAAACAAAACAGACATTAGAAGAACTGAAAGATATTCAGGTATTTGTAATTCAATGAAATTCAAAGAAAGAATTAAATAAAAAATTTAATATAAAAAAGATCCAGAAGAAATATAAGAAAATCATTAAAAACTACTTATGAGGAAGTGATTAACTTCAAGCTATTTGTTTATGATACATGAAAATGCCATCAATATTAGTAATTATTGGTTATTGTATTAATAATAATAATATTCTTAAAACTTATTACTAATGTAGTTTGAAAGAAAGAAAGATTGGGGCTGAGTTTTGTGTGATGAGATCATTCTAAAAAACAAAACGAGGTAGAGAAAGGTTAAAAGGAGAAATTGCTTTATGAAAACAGGTATGAGAGGAAGAACCAATAGAGAGAAAGGGAGGGTGGAGAACTGGTAATTCTGGGTTGAAAGGGAGTCAATGCATACATTTGAACAGGTTTAGAAATCTTATGAACTTCTAAAGAGGTGAGAAAACTAGGGAATAGAGTGGGAGAGGAACTTCTAGAAGGGTATATAAAGATTAGGAGAGCTAGGTGAATAGATAAGGGAAGGACTTTTAAAATAGTTCCTAAAATAACGAATAAGAGATAAGGGGGTAAGGTTGAAAAGAGACTGAGAAAGAAAATAGTGAGTAAAAATAAGATGCCACAAAAATTCACAGATAGCAATTATAACCCTGAATATGAATTAGAAAAAATAATAAAATTCAATTGGAAAGAGGGAGAGGAACCCTGAGATTCCAGGTCCAGAGATGGAAGGAGCCCCCAAAACCACCCTGTCCCATTCCCTCTATCTACACTAAGGCCCAGGCAATAGTGACTCATCCAAGGTCACCCTGGGAACATGCCTGACTGGGGACCTTGAACACCCCAAGCCAACAGGGGCTGAGACCATGACCATCTTCTATGGTGAGCAGCCAGCCACCACTGTCTTCAATGTGCTAACACCTGCCCACGATCCCTGAGCACTTTGGTGGAGTGGGTCTCCCATGCCTCAGTGACTCTTTTGGAATCAATAAACTAAGAAAAAAAATTCATTTGGAAAAACAAAAAGTCAATATCAAAGAAAACAATGGGAAAAAAGTGTTAAAGAACGAGGTTTAGCAGTACTACATATTAAACTGTATTATAAGGCAGTAATTATCAAAACGATCACTGACAGGCTAAAAAAAAGTAAGGTAGATCAATGAATACAGTAAACAAACAATTTACAGCAAAGAATATACATAATTTTATTCTAGACAAGAGTAAAAACAAGATTTGGGGATAAGAATTTGTATTTGACAAAAATTGGGCAAACTGGAAAGCAGTATGGCAGAAACAGGGTATAGACAATTTAACAAGATAATGGCAAAATGGATACATGACCTGGACATAAAGTTTTTGTAAGAAAATTAAAACATGGAACATAATACTTATCAGACTTATAGAGAGGATAACAAATTATAAATAAATGAGATAGAGAGCAAAGTTAGATAGAAAATTGATCATTCCTACTACATTAAATTAAAAACTTTTGCATAAATAAATGTAGCCAGACTCAAAAAGAAAACAGAAAATTGGAAGAAAATGTCAGTTTACCAGACAAAGGTCTCATATCTAAAATACATAAAAGAATTTTGTCAAATCTTTAAGAATACGAGTCATTTATATTGATAAATGGTCAATGCTTTGAACAGGCAGTTTATAAATGAAAAAAATCTAAACAATATATAGTCATATGAAAACATAATCTAAAGAATTATTGAACAGAAAAATGCAAATTATAACATCCTTGAGATAAAATTTACCATTAGAAGATTAGCTAAAATGATAGGGGAAAGTGACAAATATTGGAGGGAATGTGGAAAAATAGAGACACTAATTCTTTGTTGGTAGAATTGTGTACTGATCCACCCATTGTAGAGAACAATCTGGAATTACGCCTAAATTATTAAATTATATATATCCTTTGACCCAGTAATGCCACAATTTTGTCTATTTCCAAAGATAATTAGGGGGAAAGGAAAAGAACCTATATTTCTAAAATGTTAATAGCAGCTAAAATGTTAATAGCAGTTCTCTTTGTGATGGCAAAGACCTGGAAATTGCAGGGATGCCTAACAATTAGGGAATGACTGAACAAATTGTCATATATGATTATTACAGAATACTACTGCATTATAAGTAATGATTTTAGAAAAACATGGAAATATTTGCATGAAATAATAAAGTATATAGTAACAGCAATATTATATTAAGTACAAATTTGAGTAAATAAGTTATTTTGTTTACTGTAAATACCCAAAATAGTTTATGAAGGACCTGTGTGGAAAGACACTATAGGCATCTAGAAAAAGAATTGATAAATAAAAGTAGGTATAGAATAATTTCACATACATATATAAGTATGTGCATAAACACTATATGTGTTTGTGCTTAATGGTATCTATCTCTAGAACAAGGCATTGAGAGAAAAAAAAGAAAAAAGGAATTTATGTGATAATTTTGTTGTATATTTGAAAGGAATAACAAGTTGTATATAGCAGATTTGTAATTTCATGGATTATGTAAATCATCTTTTTTATTGTTCTATGTTATGGAAATGCTTGTTTTATTCCATAAATTAAAAATAACATTTAAAAAAGAAAAATGATACTATTAAAAAAAAGAAAAGAAAAGCAAATGGAATACCAAAAGCAAGGGAAAGTTGTATGGTCGTGAAGTTTGCTTTTCCATCTCACTTCTTTCTGGCATCCTAGATACTTCCATATCCATGTCAATGATACTCAACTCCCATGATATTTTTCTTCTACTTTTTAAATCTGTAACTGGTTTATAGTATTGAGATAATGTTCTCTAAGTTTTTAGATGACAAATTAAGCAAAAAGTTAAGAGTATCTTGGTACTTCATATAACAAAGATATAGTAAAAATTGAAGAGAGATTAATTTAGACTTTGGCAAGAAGGATTACTAATAATAAAAGCTATCCCAAAGCTTTAGAAGTGCTTTACAGGGAAATGGGTTTCTATTCACTTGTAGTATTCAAGGAAAAATTGTCAGGTATGGCATAGGGGATCAATTTTCATTTAGGTGCAAGTAAGACAACAGCCTCTGAGATTCCTTCCAACACTGAAATTCTATGACTCTACACAAAATTTTAATCTGTTGACAAGCATTTATTAAGTTCCTATTACGTGGTATGTTTCATTTGAGATACCAAGAATACAAATAGAAAAAATGAAAATGAAATAATTCCTACCAACAAGAAGCTTACATTCTAATTATGACACTATATATATTATATATATATATATGATACTCATGATGATGCAGCTAGCTAGGTGGCACAGTATATGTGCATATATATATATATATATATATTTATATATATATGATACTCATGACAATGCAGCTAGCTAGGTGACACACTGAATAGAGCATCAGTCTTAGAATCCAAAAGAGAGGAATTCAAATTGTCTCAGATACTTGCCACTTACTAGCTGTGTGACCTTGGGCAAGTCATCTAATTCTAATTGCCTCACATCTAGGGTCATCTCCAATCATCCTGATTCATATTTGAACATTGGATTCAGATGACACTGGAGGAAAAATGAGGCTGGTTACTTAGCATAGCACCTCCCTCCCTCAAATTCAATTCATGTGCTTGTCATGGCATCACCATATTTTTCTTCAAGAATGAGGGGTTGACATAATCATCAACATGAATTGGCAGAATTTTGAAGAGCATTCTCTGTAGCAGGCTACAGTTTCACAATCACACAACTGATTGAGACTGTAGAAAATGTAAAATTCTGTTCTGTTTATTATTTGTGGATTTACAAACCTCGAAATTAGTCAGTAGAACAAACTGTCTCCCAAATCGGAGGTGACAAATACAGCCTCCTCAGTGCAAGCCAAACTAGATTCAAATGAAATAAGTATATGATTTTAATGTGTTGAAGTATGAATAAAAAGAAATATATAAACATATGTGGATTTAGTAAGTCAATATTCAACTCACATGGATCATCATGTATGGTTTAGTGGCCCCATTTGTATTTGTGTTTGATATTGCTATACTAAGAGACCCAGCCCAACTGTAGCACAAATGAGGACTCTATTTGAGAGTTTGAGCCCTCTTTCCCCAGATTCAAGGTGCTGAAGGGGAGAGTGAACCCACAGGTTTTAGCTGAAAATGTTTCCAATTATGTGCTTACTATATTTTTGAAATAAAAAACCCTTTGGAAAAGCTAGGGGACAAATTGGGTTGTTATAATGTTATAGATCAATGGTGTCAAACACAACTAGCAAGATATCCCTTTGGGCTGCATGTTGACTTAGAAAATCAGAAATTCACATGATATATTTTATTTTTATTTTATTAAACATATTCCAATTACATTTTAATCTGTTTGGGCTATACTCAGGCTGTGCATTGGACACCTCTCTTATAACTGTTGTCTGATCAATAATATGTAGATGGAGGGACTTCCAGTCAAGATGGTGGAGAGAAAATAGGCACTGTGCTAAGGTCTCCTGATCTTCCCTCATATATAATATGAAACAACCTCCTAACAGAAATCTGATGGACAAATCCCAGAAAAAGAAGCTAGGAGAAGAATATCTACCATAAAGTTTGTCTTCTGGGATTGTGGGTGAGCCAAGCACAGAGAGCAGAAAGCCTGCTGGGAGGGGTGAGAACCAGACTAAGCTGCTGTCAGTCGTGGAGGCATTGACTGTGGGAGTGATGGTCTCAGAATCAACTGGGGAGCAGAGGCATTGGCTGTGGGACTAATGGTCTAGGGCTTACTGGCAGGGCTGGAGGGTGAGTTCCAGTATGGAGTGCAGCTCCTAAGCTCCTCTGGTCTGGAGGACATCAGACTCCATACCTTCATTTCAGCTGAACCCTCTTCCCAGAAAAAAACACAATTATAGCCCACCTCCTCTCTGCCCCGCCCCCAGGCTCAGGAATGGTCAGCAAAGCTCCCTCAGCTGTGAATAGGGAGAGTGATTACCTCTCCCCAGGGCGAAGCCCATATTGCTCAAGGACAAGAGTATCCAGAAGCACCACCTACACCCTCCAGGCCAAGGGACAGGGCCTCAAATCAAGGTCACAGACCCTCCAGAGAAATCAATAAGTGCATTCTACTGGCAGTCCACTTGGAGATATTAAACTCAGTGAGTAAAGCCTCTAGGGATCCCAACATCAACCTCTGTGAACCAGTCCCTCCCCCAACACAAGATCTTAGGAAAATGAAGAAAAGCCAGCAGAAAGGGGAGTACATAGAAAAATTCCTAGAAGGTAAAGACCTTAACTCAATGAGATCTAGAGCCTCTGAGGAGAATATGATTTGGTCTCCAGCATAGAAAGACTTCCTTGAAGAAATCAGGAAGGAGTTTAAGAGTCAATTGGAAAATCTGGGAAAAGAAACCCAAGAGAGGATTAACACCTTGCAACAAGAAAACAAATCCTTGGAAAATACAATTTGACAAATGCAAAAAGAAAATAATTCTCTCAAAACCTCAACTGGTCAAATGGAAAACTTTCAAGGAGTTGCAAAAGGTAAATGAAGAAAATTCTTCTCAAAAAAAAAATAATGGAGTCTGAGTAATAACTTCATGAGACAAAAAGAATCTTTTAAATAAAACCAAAAAAAATAAAAAATAGAAGAAAATGTAAACTACATCATCAGCAAAACCACTGATCACAAAAATAAATCAAGAAGAGATAATTTAAGAATGATTGGTCTTCCTGAAAACATTGAAGAGAAAAAAAAAGCCTGGACTTAATATTAAAGGATTTAGTGATGGAAAGCTGCACTGATATCATGGACCCAGAGGGCAAAATAGTTGTTGAAAGAATACATTGATCCCCTCTGGAAAGGTATACCAAAATGAAAATGTCAAGGAATATTGTGGCCAAATTCCAGAACTATCAGATAAAAGAGGAAATCCTGAAAGCCCCAGAAAGAAACAATTTAGATACCAAGGAGCCACAGTAAGGATTGCACAGGACATCAACATTAAGGGATTAAAGGGTCTGAAATGCAATATTCTGAAAAGCCAGGGAGCTTGGAATGCAGCCAAAAATTCATTATCTGTCAAAACTGAGCCTTGTCCTCCAGGGCAAAAGATGGACATTTAATGAAATAAGAGACTTCAAACATTTCCTGATGAAAAGGCCAGAGCTGAAGATGGCGACAAGAGTGGAGGGTGTCCTAGGAGCTCTCTCATAAATCTTTGAAACTAAGGACTTTAACTAAATTTTCAAGAGACAGAACCCATACAGGGACCCAATGAGGCAGTGGTCCTACTCAAGGTAACCTGGAAAAGAGCATAAAGTCTCTGCTCCCGGGGGTTGGAGGAGCGGCCTGCCAGAGGGGCAGTGCGCCAGAGCACAAGAACTTCAGCCTCCTGGAGGCAGCCCCAGAGTGCTGGGAGCTGTGGCTCACAGCAGCAGGGGAGTTTCCTGACCTGTGCCCCGGGTAGCATGGGGCACAAAGTGGGGGACCAGCGGGGGACCTCTGCCAGAGCAAGGACATGGAGAGGGCACACAGAAAGCTGCTTGGCCACTGCATTCCAGATCCAGGAAACAGAAGCAGGCGGAGCCAGTAAGCAGGAGCCCCCAGGACATGAGTCCATTGAACTGACTGAAGAGAGTGAAAAGAGAGAGACTGCAGAGCTCTTTCCTCTGCCCCAGGAACAGGACTCTGGAGTTCTGACCACATTCAGATCCTGATCCCAGTCTAGCCCGCCCCCCTGAAGAGCAGCAACCCCCCCCCACCTCAGCCCCATGGCAGAGGGGGGCACATATGGTCATTCACAGACCAGGAGGGAGGACAGAACCTCACATATTGAGACCCTTGTGGGAGTGTCCCAAAAACTCTGGAAGCACCCCCAAAACAGGCGCAGGCTGGGAAAAATGAGCAAGCAGAGAAAAAAGAGGAACACAATTGAGAAATATTTTGCAAATGAGCCCAAGAAGGATCAAAATACTCAGTCTAAAGATGAGGAAGCAAAAGCTCCTACGTCTAAAGACTCCAAGAAAAACAGAAATTGGGATCAGGCTATGACAGATTAAAAAAGACTTTGAAAATCAAATGAGTGAGTTAGAAGAAAAACTGGGAAAAGAAATGAGAGAGATGCAGGAAAAACATGAAAATGAAGTCAGCAGCCTAGTCAAGGAAGTCCAAAAAAATGCTGAAAAAAATAGCATGCTAAAAACCAGCTTAGGCCAAATGGATAAAACAGTTCAAAAAGTTATGGAGGAGAAGAATGCTTTAAAAATTAGAATGGGCCAGATGGGAAAAGAGATAAGAAAACTCTCTGAGGAGAACAAATCCTTCAGACAAAGAATAGAATTCAGGGAGATTGATGAATTTACCAGAAATCAGGAATCAGTACTTCAAAACCTAAAAATGAAAAATTAGAAGAAAATGTGAAATATCTCGTTGAAAAAACAACTGTTATGGAAAACAGACTTAGGAAAGATAATTTAAAAATTATTGGAATACCTGAAAGTCAGGATCAGGAAAAGAACCTTGACATCATTTTCAAAGAATTACTACAGGAAAATTGCCCTGATATCCTAGAAGCAGAGGCCAAAATAGAAATGGAGAGAATCCACCGATCCCCCCGAGAAAGAAATCCCAAAAAACCAACCCCTAGGAATATCATAGCCAAGTTCCAGAACACCCAAGTCAAAGAGAAAATATTACAAGCAGCTAGAAGGACACAGTTCAAATATCGTGGAGCTGCAGTCAGGATCACACAGGACTTAGCAGCGGCTACTTTGGAAGCTCGTAGGGCTTGGAATACAATATACTGGATGGCAAAAGAGCTTGGAATGCAACCGAGAATGAACTACCCAGGAAGGCTGAATGTCCTCTTCCAGGGAAAAAGATGGACTTTCAATGAACCAGGGGAATTTCGAATGTTCCTGTTGGAATGGCCAGAGCTGAACAGAAGGTTTGATCTTCAGATACAGGACTCAGGTGAAACATAGAGATTGGAGGAGAAGGGGAAAATATGAGGGACTTAATGATGATGAACTGCATGTATTCCTGTATAGAAAAGTGACACTGATAATATTCATATGAACCTTCTCAGTAAATAGAGCAGGTAGAGGGAGCTTTTATAGTTGAAGCACAGGAGAAAGCTGAATTCGAAGATAAAATATGGTGTAAAAATGGAGTCAACAGAAAAAAAGGGCCTGGTATTGGATGGCCTGTCCAGGACCACAGGACCAGGTAGATTCTGGGCCTAAGGGCTGGTATGGGAGCTCGAGGCCTCTTGGCCCCAGGGCTGGGGATCTGTCTGCTGTACCACTCAGTGACCCTACAGCAGAGTCAGAGTGAAAGGAGAGAGAAAATATATTACATGGCAATATGGAAGTAACTTTTGGGATGGACTTATCATAAAGAATGTGTTCCACCCACGACAGAGTTGTTGGTGTTGGAACAAAGACTAAAGCACATCTTTTATTCTTATTATTTGGGGGGGGGGTGCAGAGCAAATGGGGTTGGGTGGCCTGCCTGGGGTCACATAGCAGGGTGATCCTTGAGTGTCTTAGGCTGGATGTGGACCCAGGTGCTCCTGGCTCAAGGGCCAATGCTCTGTCCACCACCCAGCCACCCCCACTATTATTACTCTTTTATTTTATTTTGAGTCTTTTTTCTTTTTCTTTTTTTTGGTTTTTGCAGGGCAGTGGGGTTCAGGTGGCTTGCATATCACACGGCTGGGTGATTGTTGGGTGTATGGGGCCAGATGTGGGCTCAGGTGCTCGTGGCTCCATCCATTGCTCCACCTGGCCATACCTACAATTATTACTATTATTTTTTTAATTTTAATTTTTTCTCTCCCCTTTATCGTTGAAGCAAGTCTATATTTATGGGGGGAGGGGGTATCTCATTTACTCTTAAACAAGAATATTTTACTAATGTAAAAATAACATTAATTGTACAAAATAAGAATACATATTAAATACATAAATTAAATTAAAAAATAAAAATAAAAAAATTTTTTAAAAAGGCCAGAGCTTAATAGAAAATTCGGACTTTAAACAGGAGATACATGAAAAGGTAAAAAAAAAGGGGCGGGGGGGAAGGGTTAAAAAGAAAAAAAAAACTACTATCCAGTAAGATGAAACTGGATAAATCCCTACCTAGGAGAAAGACTCTAATAACTCTCAATAAATGTAATTCTATTAGAAAGAATATACTTAGCCAGAAGTGATGGACACACACAACTTTTCTGTGACTCAGAATGATTTTTCAAAAAAAAATATCTCCTCAAAAAAGGGGGGATAGTAAAGAGATGGGAGGATGGAGGAAATTGAATGGCGTAAATCTCATTACATTAAGATGTATAGAGGACCTGTTTCAATAGAGGGGAAGAAGGGAGGAGGTGAGAACTCCCTGAATCTTACCCTCATCAGTTTGGCTTAAAGTTAACATACATACACTCAGTTAAATTAAGAAACTTATCTTACCTTTCAAGTATTAAAAGGGGAAAAGGGGAGGGTGGAGGAAAAGGGGAACTAATAGAAGGAAGAGAAGGAAGAAGTGGCAAAGGGAAAAGGGTAAAAGGAGAGGGGGGTTGGATATAGGAGGGCAAACACACTGAAGGTGGTAGTATTCAGAAACAAAAATACTGGGGAATATGGATAAAGTCAAAAAAAGTTGGAAAATGCAAACAGAGGGAAGATAACATGGAGGGCAATACAGAGTTAGAAATTATAACTTTGAATGTAAATGGGACGAATTCTCCCTTAAAACCTAAGCTAATAGCAGAGTGGATTAAAAACAAGAATCCTACAATATGCTGCTTACAAGAAACTCATTTGAAGCAGAGAGATGCATATAGAGTAAAGGTAAAAGGTTGCAGCAAAATATATTTTGCTTCAGCTGAAGTGAAAAAAGCAGGGGTAGTAATCCTTATCTCAGACAAAGAAGCTGCAAAAATACATATCATTAAAAAGGATAATGGGAATTTAGGGAAGCCTAGAAGGATGTAAATGAGCTAATGCTGAATGAGATGAGCAGAATCTTTCTTTTTAAAAAAAATAAGATGTAGAGGTAAAGGAAGGAAAAGAAATTTACATCATAACTTTTTTATATATTAAAAGGAATAGCAAGTTGAGCATAGTACATTTGCACTTTTGTGTGCAATCATCTCTTCTGTTATGTCATGAAAATTCTTGTCTTATTCTAGTAACTAACTTCCCGAAAGTTGTCTGAAGCACCTAGAGTTAAGTTACTTGTCCAAGATCACATAGCAGGTAAGTTTATCAGAAGCAAGATGTAAACCCAGGTCTTTCTGACTCCAAAATTGACCATATGGGACCATAGATGAGACATCATATTGGTCCATGCTGCACCATCACTATGCAATATTAAATGAACAAAGTTTAGAAAGACTTCCATCCACATTATCCTACTTCCTTGAATATACAGGTAAGTGAAAGTTAAAACAATAATGTAGAATTTTTCTTCACTCTAAGGGAACAAAATAATTTTTACTGTGAAACAAAACTATGTATAAATATTTCAAAGATTTCAATGGTATTATAGTGGGAGGAAAGAGGAGAGACTGACTTATACTAGTAATATCTATGTTAAATATGATTTATTAGTTAGTGGGCAAATGAGTTGGTTGAATAGCTTACTTGCTAGAGACATTAAAAAAGACCTTGAAGGGTCAAGTAAGAGATCTAAAATTTGGGGGGGATATTTATTTTTTCCCTATAATAGAATAGATAATTGGACCAAAAGAAATTTCATCTTCTCTAAAGTTAAATAAACTTTTTTGCCTATTTTTAAATACATTTTGTTATGTACATGTTCAGACAGATATGTGTGTATATATGTGTATATGTCTTTGTATACATTATTTATATACATATATGTACATACATGTATAGAAAATCAGTGCAAATGGACAAATTAGGTACAGAATTAGTGAGGAGAACAGGCCTATTGCCCTCAGGAAATTAAAAAGCTCTTTTAATGATTGCAAGATCCAAGAAACTAAGGTACATTTTTAAAAATAACAATATTTTAACAGGGCTTTTCTCCAGTTCTGAGACATAAGCATTAGAAATGAATGTATGAGAAGAATAGAAATAGACCCTTGAAGAAGAATTTGGATAAAGTATGTCATTAACTGAATGAATTGAAAAGAATATGAGCTGGTAACATGGCAAAAATCATAGATAACAGCTTAATAACCTGAGAGAGTCTTGGTATTATCAAAATGGCAGAAGAAGTCTCCAGCATATTTGTTATACCCTCTCTCCCCTGTGATGAACTTATGGAAGTACACAGATAAGAATTACATAGGTTCAGCAAACCTGGATAGGTTGTAGTCTACATGATTGGAGGACATTCCACATCAATAAATTCATAGCATTAGAACAATTCTTTTTGGTAATAGAAGCAAATCATTCATCAAATGATACAACATATATAAAAAAGTTTGTAAAGAAAGTTCTATATAAATGCTAAGTATTATTAACTACTTCTATGATTTCTATATGTCTGTTATCCTAGGAGAGGATAGGAATTGAATAAATGTTTCCTGTATGAACTAATAACTGAATGAATTCTCAAAACCATACTTCTCTAGGACTTCCTACATGTCATAAGTCTTTCCTTATTCTATCAAGTTTTCCAATTGCAAAGATGCCCACCTGCTTTAAGGATTCAAACATAATATCAGGAATTCATTAAAAGCATTCAAGGTAAGATTCTATTTTCTGATTAATGCCTTGGAAGCCATTTTGGATTTTCATCCTCCATAGAGCTTTTAATATTTCCTCTACTGCAGCAAGTAAACCCTGCTCTCCTTATCCCTCTTTTCCTTATCCTGCTCAAAAGCTGGAGCAGCATCAATCATACCCCTCCTACACCCAGAGTGTCTCCGGTTATGGATATGCTTGCCAGGAGACAGATGTTAAACACAAATATTAGTCACTGCACAGAGAGAGGAAGAAGCAAAGAACCAAACCCATAATGAACTTCAGTAACCACAAAGGGGAAAACAGGTTGCTAATTCACCAGCTTTTCATGTGATGACATATGGCTTGTCCATAGAGAAAATATTTCTCAACAGCAAGCTTCCCTCCCACCTTCTCCCGGGCCAGATGGGAGAAGAGCAGAGTAAAGACAAATGGACAGACATGGTGGTGGCTCAAGAGCAAATGAAGCTTTCAGTTGGCAAGGAATATACTTGGCAGCCACAGCTCTAGGATCAGAGACCATTCTGTCTTCTAAGCAGAATAAAGCACTGATGATCCTATGTGGAGTCTTGCCCTTGAGAGCCAAGTCACTCAATCGGCCTCATAGAGTTTTCTAGCCCCAAGAGCAGAGTTTCAAAATACAAGAGACCCTTCTTGAAACACAAATATAATCAGAAATGAAATCTGACTATAAATCTGCATTGAGGGGGCAATTGTTTAAGTTAATCAAGCATCAAAAGGAATAAACATAATTGGAAATTCTCAAACCTACAGCAAATTCAGGATAGGTGATGAAAGAGGAAAAACTTCAAGATGGCCTAAGACCACTGCTGCTCATCATTGTACCCAAATGGGTACAGTTCCCCCTCCCCCCAGATTTGATGGTGTGATTCAAGCAATCCACTTTCATTTAGCACAGTCATGCTGGTGTGTGGTAATAGGAAGGAGAAAGTCTCAGGAAAGGGCAGGGTCGTTATGGGATCTATGGAACATGATGATTTGGAATCAAGCAAGAAAAGAAAATGAACCCCCCCCACCTCCATATGACACCATTGGAGACTCAAAGGCAGGAGTGTGGAAGGCAGAACTGCAATGGGGAGGGAGCATGATCTTCCCTCATATATGTACCTTGGGTCAAGAATTAGTCATGCTGTCCTAATTATAGCTCTATCAAAAGGATTACATGGGCTAAGCAAAAAAGTAGACACTCTTCTTAAACTCTTAATGATTCAGTTTCCTTTGTCATAGTAGTCTTTGATCACCTTAAAAGCTAATTTGAGTTCAAAGCTTCTGAACTGTTGATAATTTATGTTTCCTATAATACCTGTAAACCAAGATAATTATTAGTTTACTTTACATAGACACCTTCAGATAATAGATTTAGAACTATGTGGGACATGAAAAGTCATTCAGTCCAAAAACCTTGATTTTACAAATAAGAAAATTGAATCTCAGTAAGAGGAAAAAAATCATACTTAGAGATCACCCAAATGACAAATGTCAGAGGCAAGTTGCAAGCCTATATTTATATGGTGACTCCCTGCTGTCTTAACGAAATCTGGGACTGTCCATTCAATTCTACTCAAAAAGCATATATTGTGCAGGACAGCATGACCAGAGTCAGATTTGAATATATAGGGATCCAGGAAGATTTAATGTCAAGTTCTCCTGACATATGCTGGTTATGGAGTCCTGGTCAAGTTATAACCTCTCAGTGTTCTAGGTTACTCTCTTAGACCATGTCAGAGAAAAATTGGGATCAGTATTGACATATGGAAGCTCCCTTTAGCAATGAAATCACATGCAGTATTCATCATTTGCCCTATTCTTCTGGGCTAAAGATGCTAGGGATGCAAAGACAAAACAGGAAACAGGTTCTTCCCACAAAAAGCGATACTTTTTTGGAGGAATACCACATGTGTCTAGGCAAGTAAATGCACGATTAATGAAGATGGAGATCAAGTAAGGAGATAAGAAAGGGGAAGTGGCATCTGAACTGAGTCTTAAAACTGGTTATAAATTCTGTGGAAAAAGGGAAGGAGGGAGTTGTTCTAAGCCTATCCAAAGACTAGGGAAGGAGATGAAACATCAAGTTCAGGAAAAGTAACTACTTAATTTGTTGAAATATAAAGAGCAGGAATAGAAATAATGGCAAACAACTTTGTAGAATTGTCACTGTTCCCTATATAGTGAAGGAGAGACATAAGAAGAGGAATTTAGGGTTTATTGTCAAGTGTTTCTTGATCCCTGACTCTGGGTACTGCCAATCTACATCCAATACAACTATCAGTATCATATTCTTTGTATGTCAAAAGATACTTTAAGCCAAAGAATGACCAGAAACTTGTAGCAGGTTATAATAGAAAGGTCCCATAGTAGAAAGGTGGTAGTTATGAATATAACAATATTGCCTCTATGATAATAACAATGACTTTCATTATATTACATTGTCCCATTCTTCTCATCTTTTTATGGAATTCATTCAAATATGTCCTGGGACAAGTAGTTATGCTGCTATTATTATTTGATATTTAACTCTTCTAAGGAAAATGCCCAAGTAGATAAAATAAATGATTTTTTAATTAAAATACTAGGATGTATATCCATCTCTTTTAGAATCATTGAAAATATCCTCTATATAACTTCAATAGCAGACAGAAAAATAAGGGTAGCTGAATCCTAGACTGTACTCTAGAACTTTTATCTCCTTTGTGAGATTTATATTGTTTTGAAAGTTTTTTGTTCCATGTAGCTTGGTTATTGTATTTAGCATAGTGGCAGGTATTTAAAAACAACTTCACTTTTATGTAATATTGTTATATTGATTGTGGACAATAGTTCAATTCTGATAATGCTTCAGTTCCAGTAACTGACTTAATTCTCCGGGATAATTTGAGATCTATATTTATAATATGGAAATTAAGTATTGATCAATATGAAAGGTAATAAGAATTTTATATATAATTCTAGCTTCAATTCTTAAGTGAACTTATAGATTACTAAGTGATCAGATCATGTCTGGTGTGAATATATCAAATGTTAAATTTGTAATAGTGAAATGTTGCAAAGTTTTAACATTCCCTAGAAAAATTTTCAATAATCTCAAGTCCAGTTCTTAAGCATAATTCCTTCTGTAGTATCTGGTGATAAAGACCTGGTTCTTAAATATAATAAATCAATCATTCCATTTTAAAATATTCATATGATTTAGGTAACTGTTAAATGTTCTAGGATCTTTTTATTCTACTCTTGGATCTTAGTCATTTCACAGATTCCATCTGTAAGTAAGTCACTTTTGCTTACATTAAACAAAATCTGCTAGTATGTAATTCTTCTTAGTCTTTATTGTTATTCAGCAAAGTGATGTCAGCTTCTTCCAAAAGCATATCTGTAGGCTTTTGATTTATTAAATGATCTATTAATGTTATCAATCTTAGCCTTTTTTGACATGTAAATGTTAATTGTTCTATTTCTTCCTTATGGGAATGGGTCCTATGATTCATTAATATTCTTAATTTACATTCCAAATCTATTACAATTCATTTTGCTAGTATGGAAATTTATATTAATATCAGTATTGTATAGAAATTAATTGAATGCTTTAAATGTCTTCTTCTGATTTAGATTTGATTTCATTAGACCAAAAAAGCTTGATATTTCTAAGCCACTACATTATCTTTGATATCATTATGATTGATTCACTTGCATGAAATATACCAAGATATTTATAGGCACTGCTTTAAACCTATTATTTCATCATGACACTTAATTCAACATTAACGTCTTCAGTTTCTCTTTTTCCTTGCTGCACCTTAAGAATTTTATAATTATCCACTCCAAATAATATTTTCATTATATGTAAGAAAGATAGTGTGGCCTATAATTTGTATTTTGGTGGAATCATATACAATTAATGTATATTAAGTCATTTATATTTTAATTTATCTACTTCAAATTGGAAACTATATCTTTTGGAGCCAATACCTATTGGAGAGAGAGATAATAAAGGATTTAAGACTAAGAAAACTATAACGGGCTATAATGTCCTTGAAAAATGCCAAATTTTATTTCAATCCACTATGGTATTATTTTTATGGTTTTTTGTCGTGTTTTTTTTGCAAGACAATGGGGTCCAGTGGCTTGCCCAAGGCCACTCAGCCAGGTAATAATAATTAATAAAGTGTCTGAGGCCAGATTTGAACTCGGGTACTCCTGACACCAGGGCCGGTGCTCTATCCACTACGCCACCTGACCACCCCCACTTTGGTATTATTTTGCTGGCAGTGTATATTAAGTAGAAAAGCAATTTTCCATGTAAATATTAAATACTCTACAATTCTTATTACATTTTATGTATTTGAATTATATAAAGAAGCCATGAGTGCAGAAATGAGTAAAAGGCTTTGTGATAATCAATAAAGATAGTTGATTCATCTTACAATAGCACCTATCTTACAGAACTGTTGTGAGGATCAAAAACGATAATATTTATAAAACAGTTAGTGTCACAGTGCTTATTCCACTTAATAGCCCCCTCTCCCCATTTCCACACTCCTGTTAAGAAAGGTAGAAATGAATTGGAGACTAGCTTAACAAATTTCGGTTTTCAAAAGTGAAATATTACTATTGTAAAATCAATGATTATAGAGAAACATAAGAAGACCCATAAAGTGATACAAAGAGAAATAAGAAACAGAAAAATAGGGGCGGCTAGGTGGCGCAGTGGATAGAGCATCGGCCCTGGAGTCAGGAGTACCCGGGTTCAAATCTGGTCTCAGACACTTAATAATTACCTAACTGTGTGGCCTTGGGCAAGCCACTTAACCCCATTGCCTAGCAAAAAAAAAAAAAAAAAAAGAAACAGAAAAATAGCATGTAAATTGACTATAAAAGCCTAAATTAGAAAAACCACAAAACAATAGAAACTAAATGATTTAAAATTATAATGTTAAAGTTTGCTCTCATAAAAGAGATAGGAGAAGACAATTCTTCCCACTCAATTACACAGGTGGGGAACTAAAAGTGTAGAATAAAACATGCAATATCAGGTTTTTTGCTATGATGGCAGCTTTGCTAAAAAAATCCTTTTTAAAATCCATTAATTATAGGACAATTCTATGGAGAGTTACTGTGGAAAATTAAAATATAATGTGGTTTTTAGAAAGCAAAAGATATTAATAAAATTTATTCTTAAAGAAAAAGTTAGGAATAATTTTCCACCTGAGAAAAAACTGATGGAGTGTTT
Organism: Macrotis lagotis; assembly: GCF_037893015.1. Taxonomy (NCBI): domain Eukaryota; kingdom Metazoa; phylum Chordata; class Mammalia; order Peramelemorphia; family Peramelidae; genus Macrotis; species Macrotis lagotis. The sequence goes on along the minus strand of NC_133660.1, from coordinate 121,614,260 downwards.
TGCTAGTGATTGATTTGCTACTGGGCAAGTTCATGAGCCAGTAATTATTGATCTCTAGCCCACCATTCTCCAGTTTTGAAGAGGACCTGGAGCTTCAATCATCTCCTTTTATATAATTTATCTACATTTTCATGGTGACCCTATAAGATAATCAGAAATTTTCTACAACCTCCTTCTTCAAGAGTCTCTCTCTCTCTCTCTCTCTCTCTCTCTCTCTCTCTCTCTCTCTCTCTCTCTCTCTCTGTCTCTATCTCTCTCTGTCTCCCTATACTTCTCAAGATATATAATAAAGTTGATACTGAATATTTTTGTTCTTCATTGCTTTAATTTCTTATATCCTTAATTTTTTTTTGCTTTCAAGTATTGATTAAGGGAATCTATCGGGTCTGATAAGCTTTTGCTTTCCAGATTCTTCTCCACATCTCTTTTTTTGTTGGCATAAATTGGGAAATATGATATTGAATATTTCAATTGCATATACCAACTTGATATTAATTAATATTCCAGGACCTCTCTTTGGATTTTCACTAGCTTTTTTAAACCACTTTATCATCATCTTCTATTCAATGTAACTCAATTATAAATGGTCCTGGGACTAGTCATTATCATATAACTATTCCTTTATAATGTTTGATAGACTATTGTGGGCCCTCCTGGACCACTGCTCTGTCATGACTGAGGGATTTTGTAGCTCAATGAAACTATGAGCCAGGATGTGCAGAATTACTCAAGATGATCAATTCATAGCAGGGAGTTCTCACAAAAGGTGATCCCCTAGAGAAAGAAATGACAATATCTTTGCAAAGAAAACCCCTCAGTATTGAAATGAAAAAAAAATATGACATCAGAAAATGAGCCTGTCAGATTAGAAAGTATCCAGTACACTAACTGGGGAAGAGTAAAAGACAACTGCAAGAACTTCTAGTGCTAATAAGGCATCTGGACCAACGCTGAAAGTATGTTCAACTGCAGATGTGACTGGTAATAAAAGGAAAGTCTAATGCTGCAATGGTCAATATTTCATAGGAACCTGGAATGTAAGATATATGAATCAAAGTAACTGGATGTTATCAAACAGGAGCTAAAAAGATTATACATTGACATCTTGGTTGTCAGAACTTAAATGGATGTGAATGGGTGAATTTAATTCAAGTGATCACTACCTAAGCTGTAAGCTAGAATCCCTTAAAGGAAATGGAGTATACATCATACTCAAAGGGTGAAAAAAAAAACTATCAGGGTATAGTCTCAAAAATGACAGCTTAATCTCTGTTCAAATTCAAGGCAAACTACTTAACATTACAAGTCTATACTCCACAGATGCAAAGAAGCCAAAGTTAATCAGTTCTATGAAGAATTACAATGTCTTCTAGAAATAACATCCCAAGGAAGTCCCATTCATCATGTTGAATTGGAATGGTAAAGAAGGAAATCAATAGATAATTGGTACAATAGGCAATTTTGGCCTCAGATTACAAAATAAAGCAAGGAAAAAACTAATACTTTTGTCTTGCTAATTCAGTGGTCACAGCAAACACCTTTTTTCAACAACATAAAAGGCAACTCTAGACACAAACATCTCCAGATCATTAATAACAAATTCAGATTTACTGCATAGTCTGCAGCCAAGGTGGAAAAGCTATATACAGTCAATTGAAACAAGACCTGGAGCTACCTGTGATCATGAGCCCTTTGTTGCAAAATTCAGATTTCAGGTATAGAAAGTAGTGAAAATCATCAAACCATCTAGGAATGAATTAAATAACATCCCTTATGAATATGAATTAGAATGAATAGATTTAAAGGAATAGATCTAGTAGACAGAGTACTCTAACTATGGGAAGAGGTAAAAATATTGTACAGGAGGCAGCAACGAAAAGAATTTTTTTAAAAAAAGCAAATAGATGTCTGATGAAGTTTTACAAACAACCGAGAAAAGAAGAAAAGCAAAAGGGAAAAGAGAAAGGAAAAATTATACCTGATTGAATGTGGAATTCCAAAGAATAATGAGAAAAGATAAGATTTTCTTAAATAAGCAACATGAGAAATATCTGAAAACAATAGAACTGGAAAGGTAAGAAATCCCTTCAAGAAAATTAGAGTACTCAGGGAAAGTTTCATGCAAAAATGGGCATGATAAAATACAAAAATGAGAGAGGCTTAACAGAAGAAGAAGAGATTAAAAAGAGGTAGAAAGAATACATGATGGGGGGGGGGGGACGGCTAGGTGGCATAGTGGATAAAGCACCCACCCTGGAGTCAGGAGTACCTGGGTTCAAATCCCGGCTCGGACACTTAATAATTACCTAGCTGTGTGGCCTTGGGCAAGCCACTTAACCCCATTTGCTTGCAAAAACCTAAAAAAATAATAAATACATGATGGACTATACAAAAAAAAAAAAAAGAACTTGACATCATTGATAACCTAGCCAGACCTCTTAGAGAATGAAGTCAGATGGGCTCTAGGCTAGCAGAGGTGATTGAATTCCAGCTAAGCTATTTAAAATCCTAAAATATGATGTTGCTAAAGTGCTATACTCATGACAGCAAATGTGGAAAACTCAAGAGTAGCCACTAAATAGGAAACGATGTGTTTACATCCCAATCCTAAAGAAGGATAATGCCAAAGAATGCTTAAATTACTAAACAATTGCGCTCATTTCACAGGCCGGTTTAAGACTCTGCAAGCTAGGCCTCAGCAAATGTGAACCGATTATTATCAGAAGAGCAGACAAGGTTTTTCAAAGAGGCAGAGAACTAGATATCAAATCACTAACATTTGTTGAATTTTGGAGAAAATAAGGGAGTTCCAGAAAAAAAAAAAAAAACCTACTTCTGCTTCAGTGTCAATTTTCTTTGAGTGGATCACAACAAAATCTGGCAAGTCCTCAAGGAAAAGGAAGTACTAGATCATCTTACCTGACTCCTAAAGAGCCTATATGTGAGGCAAGAAGCATTAGTTAAAATCAAACATGGAGCAATTGATTGGTATAAGACTGGAAAAGAAGCATGACAAGGTTGTATTTTGTCACCTTATTTATTTAGTGTTATACAGAGTAAATTATGCTAAATGACAGATTGGATGAATCAAAAGCCAAAATTAAGGTTGGCAGGAGAAATCAACAATATCAGCTACACAGACAATACCAATATGATGGCAGAAAGTGAAGAGTTACTAAGAAAATTCTTGATAATGGTGACTAAGGAGAGTGTGAAATCTGGTTGGAATTTTTTTTATCTATATTTTAACTGCTTTTGTAGCATTTTGATTCCTATGAGAAAAAGACTTCATTAAGAAGGTTGACAAGTTAAGGCTCCTATAACTCCTAAACAATCATCTAAAAAAGAAAAAGTTGGGGCAGCTAGGTTGCACAGTGGTTAGAACACTGGCCCTGGAGTCAGGAGGACCTGAACGTAACCTCAGACACTTAATAATTGCCTAGCTGTGTGACCTTGGGCACCCATTGCCTTAAATTTAAAAAAAAAAAGAAAAGAAAAAAGGAGTCAAAGGGGCACCTAGGTGGCGCAGTGGATAGATCACCGGCCCTAGAATCAGGAGTACCTGAGTTCAAATCCAGCCTCAGACACTTAATAATTACTTAGCTGTGTGGCCTTGGGCAAGCCACTTAACCCCATTGTCTTGCAAAAAAAAAAAGAAAAAGAAAAAAGGAGTGGAATAGTTCCCCAAACTCTTAAAGATCACTGCCTAATAATGTGACAAAAAGAGTTGTTTCACAAGCATGTATCTTTTAGTCCTTCAAGCTCTTGAAAGAAGAAAATATTTTGTATTCCAACCATTATAGCATGGATGGAAAGAAAGGAAAGAAAGGAAGGAAGGAAGGAAGGAAGGAAGGAAGGAAGGAAGGAAGGAAGGAAGGAAGGAGGGAAGGAAGGAAGGAAGGAAGGAAGGAAGGAAGGAAGGAAGGAAGGAAGGAAGGAAGGAAGGAAGGAAGGAAGGAAGGAAGGAAGGAAGGAAGGAAAGGGAAAAACCATCTAGGGTCTGATTATAATAATTCTCAATATTTTACCATTAATTCTATAATTTTTAGGGAAGGATGTGACTATTGAAAAGGGGAAATGCATTTAGCATGTGTAGGAGACTAAAAGGCACTTTTTATTCATGCTACCATATTGGATTCATTAACACATGCCATAATCTCTCCAGATTTGCCCTGACAAACTACAGCCAAAGTTTAAAACACAAATAACTGGCACTCTCTTAATGTTATAATTGCATTCATTTTTTTGTTTCTAGGATTTATTTTGATACTACCAGAATTCCTAGTTCTGATTACTTTCCAAATAATTACCTGCCTATCTGTCTGCCTTTTTGAAATAGTATTAATTTGACCTAAGTGTCTCTGCCTGCCAGTTATAGAAAGAGGGAATCTTCCAGTTATGTATGTGATACATTCACTTGATATCCACCCTAAGACTCCAAAAGATTAGTGTACTTCCTACAGCCCCAATTTCCCTTGTTCCTACACCTCACTCAACAACTTTACAACCTTCTAGTAAACATTGCTCGATGCTGTCAGACTTTTATAGCTCATTCTAAACAAGGGTTCAAACACAAATATAATCTTTCTGATGTTAAAGCTTCAAAATAGTGAGTGGGGGAGGGATACTTAGACCCATATTTTTTTAGGATAAGGACCCTAGTGTGGAAATTCCCTCCACTAATACAGATCTCCAAAAGTGAGTTATAATCATGGAGAGATACTTGGAACACTAAGAAGAAAAATCGGTTGTCCGTGATCAATTAAAATAGGTCAAAGATAGCTTTTGAACTCAGGTCTGACTCCAAGGTTAGCCCTCCGTCCACTTTCTGCTTATCACTAAAGAAAATCAAGTGACTTGAGATTTTGGAGGTTCAGTTCAATCTCTCAACAGAAATCAGAAGAAATATCCCTCAAAAAGGTGGACATCCAAAACCAGGAAAAGAGCCAAGTTGTTCCAAGTCAATTTATCCTCTGAGTCAAGTAGCTGTCATATATCTGGCAGAATCCACTTGCTTCATACTTCCCATCATTAAAATTTCACCCTCAGAGAGGCATCTTGAAAATACTCCGGTTTTGCTTTTTTTCACCAACAAGTCTTATCCCTAAACACACTACCCTTCTGTCTGTTAGCAAGTTGTCAGACACACGAACCCTGAACAGTCTGCAACATATTCTTGGTGCCATTTACAATGTGTTTCAAATCACTGTTCTTTGTATAGCTTGTATACCCTGTGGAGGGTGAAAATCTAGGTGGAATGGAATTTCTTCAATAATCCTATTTACACATTTTAAATGGCTGCAGATTTCTAGCTTCCCTATAATAGTGCGCAATATAAAATGCTGCACAATGGTTAAAAGTCTGTGCCAATAAATTATCTGCCTTAGATTTTTGCCTGTACATCCATGCACACATTTCTGGACCTTCTCATGCTATACATATTGAGTGTTTTCCAAAAAAAAGTTGGTTCTTTAAAGACATTTTTCATGGGCTTTATTTTAATGAGAAATTTGTAGTAATAAAGATCATAGATCCAGAACTATAAGGGACTCCATAGCCAGCTGTATTACTGTCTGCCAATTTTATAGATGAGAAAATGAGATCCAGGGAGGTACAGTGACTTGGCCAAGGTCACATAAATAGTAAGTATCAGAGATGGGATTTAAACTAAAGTCCTTACTCTACAGCAAGTCATCCTTCCTCTGCAATATGCTGTCTAATGGGTTGGGGGAAGAGAGAAATAAGACATGAAGAAGAGAAAAGGAAGAAGAAAAGGAGGAGGAAGAGGAAAAGAACATATTTTGATAATAAGATATTTTAAGAAAAATATTAAATCATCATTGATAATGACTTATGCTTATATGGCCTTTTACAATTTACCATTAGAAAATCTTACAAAAGTTATCCAGTACATGCTAATTTTGCCCTTCTCATGCTTTTTTGTGACTGTTTATATATTGTCATGGCTGGAGTGGATATTTGCTATACCTTGAATGGGCATCCTCCCACATCTCTACCTTTTGCAATCCTTCCTCCTCCTTGAAACCTTTCCTGATCTTTTTCTTCAGTCAATAAATGAAAACTCATTTTTCAAATTTCTGGTAATGTTTTGTATTAATTTCTCCTTTACATTTATATCCTAACTGATTTGCTTCAATTGATTGCTGACTTCATCCAAGTGAGTTACTCCTATCAATGATGCAAACTGCAACCCAGACACATTTGCAGTAGCCCCATGTTAATCCATAAAAAAATCTACCCAGTATGTAAGATAGCTTTCTCTATGCATTTTAACATAACATGAGTAAAATTATTGATTATCCTTCATTCTCTTGTCTACATACTGTGTAAATCACACATTTCCTAAATATTTTTATACCACATCTTATGATTAAATTGTCATTGGTAATTTACAGTAACCTATTCATAGCTTGTACATCCATTGTTGTTTGAGTCATTAACAATTTAAATTCTTAAGAAATTGGGGGAGGGCAGCTAGGTGATGCCATGAATAGTGCTTTGGCCCTTGAGACAGGAGGAACTGAGTCCAAATCTGGTCTCAGACACTTAATAATCACCTAGTTTTGTAACCTTGGGCAAGTCACTTAATCCCATTGCCTTATTTTTAAAAAAGAGATTGTAGTATTCTGTGATTTGAAGCTGTATAGTGTAGTATAAAAACTATTTTAATAGGTTAAGGGAGAGAGAAATTTTAAGAATTTTTTGCATGTGTCAAAGAGAAGTTTAGGATCATTTGAAAATATTTTCTAATATCCCCAAATTTATCCAAGTCTTTCTATTCCTTTTATTCAGTTCTGAGTCCATTTCACTGCCTATCTACAATAGCTATCCTAGTTACCATAAATGGAATTACACAATGGGCTTCCTGTCCCACTCTTATTTAAATTCTCCTTAAATTGAATTTAATCAAAATTTGTGAAGTATGGAGGAACATATCTCCCAAGAAACTGTGCTACCCATTAGAAACAACTTTGCTAAGGTGAAAGTAAAAAGTCTGAAATGATCCCTAAACTAAGATTTTAATTTATGAGTTTAATTATGTTTAGAGTGACAGAATTCACAGAGCTAAAATCTAATATATTCCTTACCCTCAAAGATCAAGAGCATAATAATATTGGGATGAAAATTTCAAAATAACAATATAAGGTAGTACACATGGAGTCCTTTCCTAAAGTCCAAAATGAGACCTCTCTGTGAGTTGCTCCTGAAGTCTTGAAGACTAGGTCATTGGGACTCAAGGTCTTTCAGGTCCTTCAAAGTTGAAAAGGCTTTGAGCACAACCTATATCTATCATCAAATAAAAACCTTATTAAGGGCAAGGAGTTGGTTGTATCATCAGAAGGTTGGTCACCCAACAATGCATTTGGGAGTTTGAGTAGCTCACAAAATAATCTCCAAAGAAGGGCTGTGGTCCATGTGAGTAGAGGAAGTATCCACACGGATGAAATCATAGATCTTTTGAAGTCCTGAAGAAGTATGTGGTGAGTTTAATTCAAAGATAGTGCATGGATTGAAAGCACAGAGGACAGAAAGATTACTTCCAGCTGGCTGGGTCAGAGAGGACTTTGTGGAGGCGTTTATTTTAGCTAGACCCTAATTAAAGGCTAAGTTGAATTCTAATGGACAGATATGTAGGGGGAAATGTTCCAAAAGGACAAAATGGTTTGGACAACATCCGTTGAGGCAGGAAATCAGAGGGCGGATTCAGGAACCAGAAAGTAGTTCCATTTGCCTGGAGTGTAGGATGGTGAAATGGGGTGAAATAAAGAGAAGAAATAGAAGTAACATGACATGACCTTCTCACTCCAAAAATGATCAATACAAACCTCTAAGAGATTAAGTAATTTCCTCAAAAAAAAATTTCCACTCAGATAGTGGGAGAATTAATTTGGAGTTACCAGGTTCTATCAATTCTACCTTCACCACCCCTCCTCTCCTCTGACACAGCCAACACCCTGGAGTGGACCCTCATGTCTTCGCACCTGAACTAATGGAAACACTTTCTGGAATTTGACTCTTTTCTCAAGTGCCTTCTCACTCCAGTCAGCTGCCCTACTCAATCGTCAAATTGATTTTCCTAAAGAGCTCTACTGACTAGACCCTATGCTATTCAAAAAACTACAAATGTCATCCTATTTTCCTCCAGGATAAAAACATTGACTCCCATATTTGTCTTTTAACTTTTTTATAATCAATCCCCTTCTTCCCTTCCTCCACGTTCTCTGTGATCCAGTAACCCTGACATCCTGGCTGTTCCACAAGACTATATCTCTTTAGATTTTTACTGGCCACCCCCAATGCCTGGAATTTTTCCTCCTCACCTCTGCCTCTTGGCTTTTCTGACTTCCCTTAAACTGCAGCTAACATGCCATGCTCTGCAAGAAACTTTTGCTGGTTCTACTTATTATTAGTACTTTCCTTCAGAGATTATTTCCAATTTATCCCAAATATGTCTAGTTTGTTCTTGGTGGTTTGCCTTTGTTTCCCTGGTTTGGTTTGTTTGTTATGTTTTGTTATTAGCACAGTTTGTGGCATTGGTTAGCATATATAATACACAGTGCCTAGAACTTAATGTTGTTCATCTGACCTTGAAATCATTGACTTTGTAGTTAATGGGTTCAGTTGTGGCTCTGAGAGTTTACACTTTAGTGATGTTGGGTAAATCACAACCTACTTAGACTTCAGTTTTCTCATCTGTAAAATGAGGAATTGGTTGACATGACCTCTGAGATCCATTTTACTTCTACATTTATGATCCTATGACCAAAACTAAGGTTCCCTTATTATTATTACTACACCTAATGGCAGACAAGATATAATCAAATTTCTACAAGCTGTGGAATTTTTTTTAACACCCACATATTTCTCAGTAGCCTTGGGATCTTTAGCATGCCTACAAAGCAGAATGCAACTACACAAATTTATTTCTAGAAAAAGAGAAGTATATAATAAGGATCAATAATAAGGATCTTATAGGCAAATTCTTAGCCTACCAATAGCAAATGAACCAAAATGATTTACATTTAATAAGAAAAAAACCTTAGCAATAATCTTAAATATATAAAGCTCATATTTTTGGTTAAAAAATTATAAAAAATAAATATAAATTCATGTTTCCAACTTCAACCATACACCTTTTCCGCTTAAGCTTCCCATATGTCCTGCTCCCCCTGGATCAAATATAGATTTCTCTTCACCTCTATTTCTCAAGATCATTAGATCTCTCCAAGGCTCAGATGCCTTTTTCTGATTCCTCCAATTCTTGGGGCTCTTTGCCACCCCAGTCCTATTAATTTGTGTACCAAATTAGACTATATCTATAAAGTACTTTTAAAGATCTATATAAATATTAGTTATTATATTTTGCATAAATGTATTTCTATATGTGTCATTTTCTCTCAGTATATTACAAGCTACTTGAAAGAAACTATTTTTGTTTTCATCACACCCAGATCAAATTTTTGCTCCTAGTAAGCATTTAAATATATTTAGGGAACTAGATCATGAGCATGTGAGGTTGCTGGGTAGTAATTAACTGTAAATAAAAGATTTTTTAAAATCTCAACTTTTGTGTCTTGCTTACACTCACAGAAAAACAGCAACTCCAGGAGCTCTCTCTCTGGATAAAAGGAAAGCAAAAGAAACAAAAAAAGAAAAAAAAAAGCCTTCTGTTGAAGAGATTCACGGGGTCATATAAAATCCTCTTTTTCTGTCCTTTATATATGGAAATGTTTATATTTGTGGATGAATATCAAGTTCATAACAATTTTAAAATATATTGGGCAATAAAAAATTGAATGTAAGATTTCAAACTCTTGATGTCATCTTATAAAGAAATATGACTGGGAGTATACTCTCCCCAAATATGTCTCTTTGTGATCCTCAGGGTTCAGAAAACCAACAGTAATCTTCAGCATAATCCAATTCTTCACTACCTGGAAGCTTGCTACTCATCCTGGTAAAATGAAGATGACAGCTAACCCAATACCATGCTTACTTGCCAGTAAGTCTGAAATGACCTCCAGCAAACATTCTTCTCTTCACCAGAAAAAAAGTCTGTTTTAATAATCTCTCATTGAAGGATCAGACTTTTGGTGGGTTTACAATGATTTGTGAAGGGCACCTCTTCACTGTGAAGATAGGAATGTTTATTTCATTTATTTTCACAACAGGGAATAGAGTCTACCACTGCAAGGAAGACATATGCTGTGTCCTAATAATTCCTCCTCCCTCTTTTAATTGCAAAAACCTGTTCAGAATGGAGGTTATGAAGCTGTGATGTGGCATCCTACAGTGTTGGGATGAACCATGAATGAAAAACATATGATCCCTAAAAAAATTATCAGGAAACATTGAAGTGGACTCCATGTATGTGTATGAGACAGGAACACTTCAAGGTACAAATAAGCCATAGATCACTGATTCAACCAAGAAACATTTATTCAATAATTACTATAGGGCAAGCACAGTGCTAGATGCTGGGGATATGAACAAAATAATCCGCATTTGCAATGAGCTCCTATTCTCATGGATCTAATGGATCATGCATTGAGAACTAGAAGAGATCCCAGAGATCATCCTGTACCATGTCTCCATTTTGTAAAGAAACTGAGACTTAGAGGGTGAATAATTTCTCCAGAGTCACACAAACAGGAACAAAATTATCTGGGATTTGAATTCCATAACCAGTGCTCTCAGTACTCCACATCAAGATATATAGTGTGGTCCTTAAATATTTTGCTTCCCACTTTGTAATGTATATGCAATCAATTCCATGAAACTACAACTTTGAACTCTCAATATTCCTGACTAATGTTTATTTTAAAGAGTAATCTTTCAGTCAAGGAAAATATCTTTGGTCAACATTTTACTATCTCCCACTTTCTAAATAGCAAAGCTTCACCACAGAGACTGTTTAATAATATAGAGCCTTCCCAGACACAAATTGAGGAGCCAGAGTGTTGCCCCACAGAGAACAGAATGGTTCTATGCATTTGGTCACAAACAGTTCTCAAATGCACTGGAGTCTCCTTGGAGCCTTCTGGATTTCATTTGCATTTTAGGAGTAGGTTGGCCTGGAATCCTTTCCTTTACTAGACTTGCCTGCCAGGAGTATATGATTACACAATTTCTTTAATGAATCACAGTTTGACAAAAAAAAATTACAGTTTTATTAAAGGGGGAAGGTAGGGTAGAGTAAGAGGAAAATATTTTTTAAAATCATTTTCTTTTCAGATGGCCAGAATCAAAGAAAAACACAAAGTCACCCCTATTGGCATTATTTAAGTATTCTCCAAGATTCCAATAACCTAGCAGTTTGGCATGGAAAGGCTTGAAGGTGGTATATCTCCACCTAAAAATTAAAATACATTAGAGATTAGGGCAGCAAGGTGGCACAGTGAATTGAGCACTGGCCCTGGAGTTAGGAGAACCTGAGTTAAAATCCAGCCTCAGATGCTTAATAATTGCCTAGCTGTTTGACCTTGGGCAAGTCACTTAACCTCATTGCTTTACAAAAACGAGAGAGAGAGAGAGAGAGAGAGAGAGAGAGAGAGAGAGAGAGAGAGAGAGAGGCTCCAAGATCTAGAACTGGAAGGAACCTCAGACACTCTCAAGTTCAACCCTCTTATTTCACAGAGACTTTGAAAGATTATGACACTTGCCCAACATCAGAGATACAGTGTATGGCAAAGCTAAGATTTTAGCCCAATTGACCTGACTTTTAAGCCTATAATCTACCACTGACTTTGTAATCAGAAGGCGGAGGTTCAAATTCTAACTGATACTTTTTACCTACAATACTTTGAACATGAAATTTAACCATTCTGATCATTACTTTCTTCGTCTGTAAAAATGTGGGTCTAAATTCCTCTACCTAAAGGATTCTATAAACCTCTGATATATTGAACTCTACTGTCTCTTAATTTTTTTGCCTGAAGACTGATTCCTCTGATATTTTCCCCTAATTCATTCATTCAACAATATCTAACTTGCAGATCATTTATTTGGGATTTTTTAATAAACAGACATGACAAAATAGTAACTATGTACACAGTTATACACCTTTTTCTGAAATTTTAAAAGGAGCTAAACTTAAGTGTTTTTCAATCTCTAATCAATCCAGGTCAGTTCTTTCTCAGAGAAAATCCTTCCTATATCCTAGCCAAATTTAGTCATTATTTACAACAGTGAGTTTATAACTCCAAAGACAATAATTTTTTATTAGTCTGTTCTGTGATGTACCAGTGTAAGGAACACCTGTTACAGAAACTCCAAGACACTGAGACCAATTAGTTTACCATCCTCAGAGAAAAAAACTTTATAAGTTTCCCACTCTAATAAAGTCATGAGAAATATCAGTAAGGATCTTTCATGTTACCATAACTCACATATTGGTAAAGTATTTGTAACGTACCTGGCACATAGTAGGCACTTAATAATTGCTTTTTTCATTCCCCTCCCCTACGTCATGAATCAATGGAGCAATTAACATGGTCACTTCAGCCCCATCACATATTCTACAGTTCAGGCATTGAAATCCATATCCACTTTAGTGCTGGTGTATAAATGAGTGTTGAATTTTTATAAGTCCCTACAATAAACTCCTTTGCTACTTGTTTTAATACATGTTATGAAAGTTATTTTTAACATTCATCCATTTCCCTATGTATATTTCTAAGTTACAAAATTTCTTCCACTCTCCCTTCCCACCCACCTCCCCTTAGTGGCTAACAGTCAAGTTAATATTGTATTTACACATTTGTGTTAAGCATGTTTACAGGTTAGTTATTTTCAGAATGAGGAATTAGGATTAAGGGAAAGAAATACATGAGATATTTTCTTTAAAAAAGTGTATGTAGGGGCAACTAGGTGGCATAGTGGATAGAGCACTGGCCCTGGAGTCAGGAGTACCTGAGTTCAAATCTGGCCTCAAACACTTAATAATTACCTAACTGTGTGGCCTTAGCAAGCCACTTAACCCTAATGCCTTACAAAAAAAAGTGAATGTAGTGTTCATCAGATTCTGAAGGGTTGTATTTGTGACTGTGTGTGTGTGTGTGTGTGTGTGTGTGTTTTCTTTTCTTTTCTTTTTCTTCCTTTGCATGGGGATAATATAGTCCATAGCCAGTCTAATATACTTGTCCTAGCTCTCTGGATTGCTAAGAAGAGCTGCTTCCATCAAGGTTGTTCATCTATGTTGTAACTGATACGTACATTGTTCTCTTGGTTCTACTCCCTTTGCTCAGCATCAGATCCCGTAAGTCATTCATTCCATGCTTCTCTAGAGCCTGACCATTTATGGTTTCTTATAGAATGATAGTATTCCATACTATTTATGTACCAATAACTTGTTTAGCCATCCCCCAAGTAATGGTCATCCCCTCAATTTCCAATTCTTTGCCACTACAAAATAGCTGTTATGAATATTTTGGAACATGTGGGAATTTACCCCTTTTTTATAATGTCTTTTAGATATAGACTTAGAATTGAAATTGTTGGGTCAAAGGGTTATGAACAGTTTTATTGCTCTTTGGGCATAGTTTCATATTGCTGTCCATAAAGTTTGAACAGTTCACAACTCACCCAGCAATATATCAACGTCCCAATCCTCCCACAACCTCTCCAACATTCATCATTTTGCCCTTTTTGTCACCTTGGCCAATCTGATAGTTATGAGATGGTACTTCATTGTAGTTTTAATTTGCTACTCAATAATGATTAGGAACATTTTTTCATGTCATTATATATAACTTCATTTTCTTCATTTGAAAACTGTTCATATCCTTTGACCATTTATCAATTGAGGAATGACTTGTGACCTTATAAATTTGATGCAATTCTCTATATATTTTAGAAAAAAAAGATGTTTATCAGAACTCATTGTGAAAATTGTTTCCCAGCTTTCTACTTTCCCCTCTAATTTTGGCAGCATTGATTTTATTAGTGCAAAAACTTTTTTAATTTAATATGGTCAAAATCATTAATTTTGCAGTTTATAAAGTTCTCTTATTCTTGTTTGGTCATAAATTTATCTTCTTTCCCCAGATCAGATAGAGTATAGAGTATTTCTTGGTCAATTTATTTATGGTATCATTATTTATGTCTAAATCCTATGCCCATTTTGACCTTGTTTTGGTATAGGGTGTGAGATGTGGATCTATGCCTAGTTTCTGTCATACTATTTTCCAGTTTTCCCAACAATGTCTGTCAAATAGTGAGCTCTTATCCCAGAAGCTGATGTCTTTGGGTTTGTTAAATGGTAGATTGCTGAGGTCATTTACTGTGACTTCTTTTTAACCCATCCTAATCCATTGATCTATTACTCTATTTCTTAACCAGTACCAGGTAGTTTTTATGACTGCTCCTTTATAGTATAGTTTTAGATCTGGTAGAGTTAGGCCACCTTCCTCTTCATTGTTTTCATCAATTTCCTTTATTTTCTGGCCCTTTTGTTGCTGCAAATGAATTTTTTCCCCTATTTTTCTAGTTTGGTAAAGTGGTTATTTGGTAGGTTGATTAGTATGTCGCTGAAAAAGTAATTTAATTTGAGTAGAAATGTCATTATTATTATATTAGCTCAACTTAACCATGAGCATTTGACATTTTCCCAAATATTTAGATCTGATTTTATTTGGGTGAGAAGTGTTTTATAACTGCATTCATACAGATTCTCAATTTGTCTTGGGAGTTAGATTTCCCAATATTTAATGTTTCCTATAGTTGTTTTTTTATTTAATATTTATTCTAATTTTGTACAAATAATGTTTTTTACATTAAAAAATATTCTTGTTTAAGAGTAAACAAAATACCTGCCATAAATATAGACTTGCATGAGTGATAAAGTAAAGGGGAGAGGAAAAAATTAAATTAAAAAAATAATAGTGATAATTGCAGGTAGGGCAAGGTGGTGCAATTGATGGAGCACCAGCTCTGGAGCCATGAGCACCTGAGTCCACATCTGGCCCCGTACACCCAACAATCACCCAGCCATGTGACATGCAAGCTACCCGAACCCCACTGCCCTGCAAAAACCAAAAAAAGAGAGAGAGAGAAAAAAAGACCCAAAATAAAATAAAATAGTAACAATAGTAGGGGTGGCTAGGTGGCAGACAGAGCATTGGCCCTTGAGCCAGGAGCACCTGAGTCCAAATCCAGCCTCAGACACTCAATGATCACCCTGCTATGCGGCCCCAGGCAGGCCACCCAGCCCCATTTGCCCTGCACCCCCCCAAAATAATAATAATAATAATAATAATAATAATAATAATAATAATAATAATAATAATAAATGTGCTTGAGTCTTTGTTCCAACACCAACAACTCTGTCGCGGGTAGATCACATTCTTTATGATAAGTCAATGGCAAAAGTTACTTCCATATTTTTCCACCGTTGCCATTGCTGATCGCAACTCCCTCCTTTCGTATTTCTCTACTACCATATACTATATTTTCACTCTCCTTTCACTCTGACTCTTCTGTAGGGTAGATAAGTGGTGCAACAGACAGATTCCCCAGCTCTGGGGTCAAGAGGCCCTGAGCCCCCATACCACCCCTTAGGCCCAGCATCCACCTGGCCCTATGGTCCTGGACAGGGCATTCAATCCCAGCCCCTTGCAAGAAGTAAAAACGAAAATGTGTTATATCTGACCACTCTCCCCCCATGGTCCATCCACTCCTCCATCACTCACATTCCCCCCCTTCCCCCTGTCCCCCCCTCCTTCATACTCCAGATGCCTATACCCCATTGAGTATATATATGCTGTTTCCTCTCCTAGCCACCTCTGATGAGAGCGAAGTTTCCCTCATTCCCCCTTGCTTTCCCCCCTTCCATATCATTGCAATAGCTCATTGTAATAAAGAAAAATCTTATTATATGAAATATCTTGGCCTATTCCCCCTCTCCTTTTTCTTTCTCCCATTGCATTTCCCTTTTTTTCTATTGACTCCATTTTTACACCATATTTTACCTTCGAATTCAGCTTTCTCCTGTGCTTCAACTATAAAAACTCCCTCTACCTGCTCTGTTAACTGAGAAGGTTCATATAAGTGTTATCAGTGTCATTTTCTATGCAGGAATACATGCAGTTCATCATCATTAAGTCCCTCATATTTTCCCCTTCTCCAATCTCTATGCTTCACCCGAGTCCTGTATCTGAAGATCAAACCTTCTGTTCAGCTCTGGCCATTCCAACAGGAACATTTGAAATTCCCCTGGTTCATTGAAAGTCCATCTTTTTCCCTGGAAGAGGACATTCAGCCTTGCTTGGTAGTTGATTCTTGGCTGCATTCTAAGCTCTTTTGCCTTCCGGTATATTATATTCCAAGCCCTACAAGCTTTTAATGTAGTTACTGCTAAGTCCTGTGTGATCCTGACTGCAGCTCCACGATGTTTGAACTGTGTCCTTCTGGCTGCTTGTAATATTTTCTTTTTGACTCAGGAGTTCTGGAACTTGGCTATAACATTCCTAGGGCTTGGTTTTTTGGGATCTCTTTCTTGGGGGTATCGGTGGATTCTCTCCATTTCTATTTTGCCCTCTGCTTCTAGAATCTAACTCCCTCATTTCATTTTCAAAATCTTTTTTGAGCTCTGTCATAGCCTGATCCCAATTTCTGTTTTTCTTGGAGTCTTTAGATGCAGGAGCTTGTGCTTCCTCATCTTCAGACTGAGTATTTTGATCCTTCTTGGGCTCATTTGGAAAATATTTCTCAATGGTGTTCCTCTTGTTTCTCTGCTTACTCATTTTCCCAGCCTGAGCCTGGTTTTAGGGTGCTTCCTGAGATTTTGGGACACTCCCACAAGGGTCTCAGCGTGTGAGGCTCTGTCCTCCCTCCTGGTCTGTGAATGACCATATGCTCTCCCATCTTCTACAGGGCTGAGGTGGGGAGGGCCCTGCTGTTCTATGGGGGGCCTAGACTGCTATCAGGATCTGAATGTGGTCAGAGCCCCAGAGTCCTGTTCCAGGGGCAGAGGACAGAGCTGGGCAGTCTCTCTCTCTTCTCTCCCCTCCCTAGGTTCAATGGGCTCATGCCCTGGGGGCTCCTGCTTACAGGCTCTGCCTACTTCTGTTCCTGGATCTGGGCTGCGCTGGCCAAGCTGCTTGCTGTGTGCCCTGAGGGCTGGGCTCCACGTGCTCCCTCTGGCAGAGCACCCCCGCTGTTCCCCCACTTTGTGCCCGGTACTCACGGGTGTAGCTCAGGGAACTTCCCCGCTGCTGTGAGCCATGGCTCCCAGCGCCCTGGGGCTGCCCCCAGGATGCTGAAGTTCTTTCGCTCTGGCAGGCCACCCCTCCAACCCTGGGGAGAAGAGCCTTTCTCTTCTTTTCCAGGTTACCTTGAGTAGGAGAACTGCCTCCCTGGGTCCCTCTGTGGGTTCTGTCTCTCGAAAGTTTAGTTAGAGTCCTTAGCTTATGAGTTTTATGAGATAGTGCCTAAGACAGGATCCTTTCTTGTCGCCATCTTGGCTCTGCCCTCCTATAGTTGTTTTAAATGGAATTTCTCTTTCTATCTCTCTTGCTCTTAGAATTTTTTATTCAAATATTGAAAACCAGATGCTTTATATATCTATGGTTCATTTTATATCCTGCTATTTTGCTGAATTTGTTAAGGAGTTTTTTAGATGATTTTCTTGGGTTCTCTAAGTATACCATGATATCATCTGCAGAGTGAAAGTATTGCTTCCTCGTTGCCAGTTCTGATTCCTCCAATTTCTTGTTCTTCTCATTGCTACTGCTAGCATTTTAATACTATATTAAATAGTAATGGTGATAATGGGCATCCTTGTTTCACTCCTGATTTTATTGTAAATGTTCCAAGTTTATTCCCATTATATATACTTTTTATTATTTTAAGGAAAAGTTCATTTATTCCTAAGCTTTCTGGTGTTTTAATTTGGAATGAATGTTGTATTTTATCAAGGGCTTTTCCAGCATCTACTGAGATAATCATATAATTTTTGTTGGTTTTCCTATTTATATGTTTCATTATATTGATTTTAATTATTTTGAATGTTGAACCATTCTTGCCTACCTTGTATAAATCCTACCTGATCACAGTGCATTATCCTAGTAATACCTTGCTGTAATCTCATTGCTAAAATTTTATTTATTTGTTTGTTTGTTTGTTTGTTTGTTTATTCAATATTCATTAGGGAGATTGATCTATAATTTTCCTTGTCTGCTTTGGTTCTTCCTGGCTTAGGTATCAGCACCATGTCAGTGTCATAAAAGGAGTTTGGCAGAACTTCTTCCTCTCCTACTTTTTATAATAGTTTATATAGAAGAGAAATTAATTGTTCCTTAAGTATTTGGTAGGGTTCAGTTGTAAAACCATCTGGACTAGGAGACTTTTTTATAGGGAGTTTAATGATGGTTCTTTCAAATTCTTTTTCTGAAAAGGGGTTATTTACATATGCTATTTTCTCTTCTGTTAGTCTGGGCAGTTTGCATTTTTGTTAATATTCATCCATTTCATTCAGGTTATCAAATTTATTGGCATACAATTCTGAAAAGTAGTTCCAAATTAGCTCTTTAATTTCCTCCTCATTGGTAGTTAGGGTGGTTCACCCTTTTCATTTTTGATACTGGTAATTTGATTACCTTCTTTCTTTTTTTAATCAGATTAACCAAAGGTTTATCTATTTTATTGGCTTATTCATACAGCCAACTCTTAGTTTTATTTATTTATTTATTTAATCAATGGTTTTCTTGCTTTCAATTTTGTTAATCTCTCCCTTGATTTTCAGAATTTCTTATTTGGTATTTCATTCGGGATCTTTAATTTGTTCATTTACTAGCTTTTTTTAGCTCATAATCAATTCATTGAGCTCCTCTTTCTCTATTTTATTCATATAAGCATTTAGAGATATAAAGTTTCCCCTCAAATGATGATCTCATCATTATCATTTCCATGGATATAATTATTCATTATTTCTATGATTTGTTGTTTAATCCCCTTATTATTTAAAAATAAGTTATTTAGTTTTCAATTAGTTGTTAATTTTTCTTCCTGTGACCCTTTATTACATGTAATTTTATTGCATCATAATCTGAAAAGTATGCATTTATTATTTCTGCCTTTCTGCATTTGATTAAGAGGTTTTTATGCCCAAGCACATGGTCAGTTTTGGTATAGGTGCCATGTACTGCAGAGTAATAGATATATTATTTTCTATCCCCATTAAGTTTTCTCCACAGGTCTATCACATCTAAGTTTTCTAAGATTTTATTTACCTTCTTTTTTTTCAAGTTTTTTTTTTGCATGGCAATGGGTTTAAGTGACTTGCCCAAGGCCACACAGCTAGGTCATTATTAAGTGTCTGAGGCCAGATTTGAACTCAGCTACTCCTGACTCCAGGGCCGGTGCTCTATCCACTGCACCACCTAGCCACCCCTTTATTCACCTTCTTAGCCTCTTTCTTGTTTATTTTGTGGTTAGATTTATCTAGTTCTGAGTGAGGTAGGCTGAGGTCCCCCATTATTAAAGTTTTGCTGTCTATGTCTCCTTGTAATTCACTCAACATTTCCTCTAGGTATTTGAATGCTATACCACTAGGTGCATTAATGTTTAATAATGATATAGCTTCACTATCTATGGTGCCTTGAAGACAATGTAGTTTCCTTCCTTATCCCTTTTAATAAGATTTATTTTTGCTTTTGCTTTATCTGAGATCAGGATCACTACCTTTGATGTTTTTTTAATTCAGCTGAGGCATAGTATATTTTGTTCCATCCTTTTACTTTTATCCTGCATGTATCTCTCTGCTTCAAATGTGTTTTTGTAAACAAGTATTGTAGGATTCTGGTTTTTAATCCATTCTGCCATCCACTTTATGGGACAGTTAATCCCACACACATTTACAGTTAAGATTACTAATTCTGTATTTCCCTCCATTCTATCTTTCCCCTTTGTAGTTTTATCTTTGCTTTCCACTTATTCCTCTTCTCCAAAGTTTTATTCCTTTTCCATTTTACCTTTTCTTTTAAAATTTAACTTTCAGTTTATTTTCACTTATACCTTCACCTTCCCTTCTATCAGTCCCTTCTTCTCTTCTCTTTCCTTTCCCCTCCCCCCCTTCCCTGTAGAGTAGGATAGATTTTTAAACCCAAGTTTGAATGTATCTCATTTCTTCTCTGGGCCAAATCTAGATAGAATAGAATTTATTTAGTGTTTACACCCTCCCTTCTTTCCCTCTAAAATTATAAATATTTGTGCTTCTTCACTTGGTATTATTTATCACTCAGGTACTATTAATCAGGTATCATCAAATCACAGCTTAATCAACTGATTAATCAATTGATTACTTGATAAACTCAAAGTATTATCAAAGTACCATTACAGATTGATTGTTTGATAAGCAGCATAGCCTCAAAGACACCAAGTACCCTCCCCTCTTCTCTTTCATTAGAAGTACACTTTTCAAGAGTCTTGAATTACATAAAATTATAATTATTTTTTCTTTGTCCCCTTTTCAAGTTCCCTCCAAAGTCACACAATTCTCATGAGCCAAAGTATTATGCAAAGTCTAATCATTTCACAAACTATTTGTATTTCTCCCCCCAACCCCAAGCCTATTTTCTCTCACACTTTACATCCCCACCACCACCCAGGGTACTTAACCCCTTGTTAAGTTAAGTAAGAATTAACTCAAAAACTGATTTGATTAACTATAAAAATAATAAAGGACTCTAAGTATTAGCAGACTCTGAAGGTCTCACTTGAGAACTTTACAAATGCATGAAAATTATGGGAGACAATGACTCAGGACTACCCAGTTTATGACACCCTTATCAGAGAAAATGTTAAGTTTTGCATACAGCAGAATTAAAGTGGGTCAAGGGATCCTGAGGCCCCTAAGCTTAGAGTTAACACCACTGTTTTTCATCAGGGCTCTTTGTCTCAAACATGGTGATGCCAGTTTAGACCTCTTATAAGCTTCAAGTCTACCCATATCCTCTAAGACCAATCTGTTCAATTATATTCAACCCTTTAATTATCCTAAGAGAAGTAAACTTCTCAAGAATTGGAAGTGTTATAGCTTCCCATTTATGGCTGTATACAATTTGATGGTATTGACTAACATTTGTTTCATTTTGCTTTGTTTTTTTCCTTACCCTTTTCATTTACCTTTTTTTATGAATTTCTTGAGTTGTGTATTTGGCAACTGAATTCTCTGTTCAGTTCTGATCTTTGTGTCAGTGACTTAGCAGTGGTTTGTTCCCAACCTAGTCCTCCTATCTTTTTCCCTGGTGTTCCCAGGGTTCAGACTTTATTTGGGGTTGGAAACCTCCTTGCTGGCTAGCTATCTAGCTGCCACAACCTCTGCTGTAGTCAAGCTGTGGGGACCTGGACTGTGTGGCAAAAAGTCTTCCACTTTTTTGGTTTTTCTGCTCTCCCATCTCCTGGGCTTTACTTCCACTTTTCTGCCAAAGAGACAGAAGATCCTCCATGATGTAGACCATTGAATCTTCTCTTTTTCTTGTTGAGATCTGTAACTTGAATGTCAGTTCAGTAGCTTCATTTATCTTTGCTAGGGAAAACTCTGACAGCATGGTAGCTTTGTGCTGCCATCTTGGCTCCACCCTAAATGTCTTCTACATCTTTAAACATATCCAATTAGGATAAAAACATGATTAAATAGAAAGTGTCTGGACAACTCAATGTTGTCTTTGAAGGTTAGGTTACAGTTGGGAAAAAGAAACCCATCACCCCATTTGGATTTATAACTCTTTTTAAAGCATCTGCTCCTTAAATAGAGTTGGGAAACACCTTTTTCTACTAAGGGCTATTTGGATTTTTATAACAATTCATAGGAAATGCAAAATTATAAAGTTAAAAGTTAACCTGATATATTTTATCAAGCATTTAATTAGTTCACCCCTAAAAAGTACCTATATTTTCTGAATTTTAAGTCCTGCCTGTAGTTGCTGTGGCAGTGCCAAATCAAATGATTTCTTGAGCTTCATACAGTCCACTAACCAGACATTCTCTTTCCCTACTTTAAAACATGATAAAAAAGGGAGCTGAGTACCACAACTGAAATACTGTCTCCTCTCTGGACCTCATCTTTCTTTTTTATAAAATGAAAGTAGTAGACTAAATGACCTCTAAGGTTCTATATGATTTTCCTAATTTATAATGGAAAGTTATTTCTGTAGTAGCTGACAGAAGATTGATTCACCATCACTATTTGAAGAGATGATCTTAAGGACACCAGTGGTGCTTAGTTTCACTTTTGTTTTATTTAATATAAAGGTCCTAAATCCCTTTCATTGATCCTTAGGTCCATATGTAATTAGCAATCTTAGGATGAGATTAGAAAATAAGTTTGAAATTGGTTCTTTGTCCTCTCCAAAGTCCCCTGATAACTCCATACTTAGGGACATTTCAACTGGACAGAGTATAAACTGTGCCTATTTATATGAAATGAAGGTACTATAAGCCATTTTCTAGGCAAAGTAGAAAGATACCGACATGAGTGAATAATGCAATTGCATATCCAATCAGATATATCATTTTACCATGTCTATCATCACAACATTTCTACCATTCATCCCTTTCTGACCATTCATTCAACTACTACCTGAGTTCTAGCCCTAATATAAACTCTTACCTGGACTATTGAAAAGAAATGTCCTCTTATTTTATTATATAAATGATAGCAAGTCTCTGAGGAGAGAAGGTTAAACAGAGAGAAAACAGAGTGGAGGAAAGCATCATTATGGTATTATTAGTAATTAGTAATTATTAGTAATTAGTCTTCATAACTTTGAATGTGAATGGGATGAATTCACTCCTAAAATGGAAGGAGATAAACAAGTAGATTAAAAACCAGAATCCTACAAGAAATGCACTTGAAGCAAAGAGACACACAGAGTATCCCAACTGATATATAGTCAAAGGATATGAAAAAAGGAGTTTTCAAAATTTAAGTGTGAATACCTATATTTTTATGAAAAATTTTGGTTTCATATATATGAATCTATACTTATATGCACATATATATATGAAACTAAATAGAAAAATACCCCAAAATGACCAAATTTATATGTCCAAATATTACTATATATATATATGTATATGAAACAAAATAATATATATAATATATATTCCAAATTTTCTTCTTTTTTTTTTAGACTTCCAATTAAATTCAATTCAACAAATCTACTCAATACAAAATATTTGGATTGTAGGGACAAAAGTGAAAAATTGAACTTGTACTAAAGAAACTTACATTCTTCTTGTAATACATAAAATTTACACAGGTATGTAAATAAAGGATCATTTCAGAAGGGAAGGAGGGATCCCAGATTATCCATGGGTCTGGAAGTTTTAATCATTCCCCTGTTCCAGTTACTTTCTTTCCCCTTAGCCCCACCCTTCTATTTTCTTACTTTCCTTGGTATGTTTTCTTCCCCCATTAAATTGTAAGCTCCTGTAGGACAGAGACAATCTTTTGGCTTTGCTTAGTTTGCTGTCTGGTATGTAGTAAGCATTTTAATAAATGTTTATTTACTGACTAATTAGGAGGATCAGGAAAGACTTCCTATTGGAGCTAATTCTTGAAAGAAGTTAGTGATTCTAGAAGATCACCATGAGGATAGAGTACAATCTGAAATAAAATATTTTATTTTTTCCAATTACATATAAAAACAATTTTCAACATTCATTTTTCAAAATTTAGAGTTCTATATTCTCTTCTTCCCCACTTTTCTTTCCCCTCATTAAGAAGGCAAACAATTGATGTAAATTATACATGTGCAAATACTAAACCTATTTCTATATTAATTATATTGTTTAAAAAATACCCACCCCAAAACACAAGAAAATAGTTTAAAAAGGTATTATTCAATCTGAATTCAGACTCCATGAGTTCTTTTCTCTGGAGAAGGATAGCATAATTTTTATCTTAAGTCTTCTGGAATTGTCTTAGATTATTGTATTGCTGAGAATAGCTAAGTCACTTACTTATGATCACCATATAATATGGCTATTACTGTGTAAAATGTTCTCCTGGTTCTGCTCATTTCCCTCAGCATCAGTTCATGTTAAGCCTTTCCATGTTTTTCTGAAACCATACTGCATATTATTTCTTATAGTCCAATAATATGCCTTCACAATCATTAGACCACAACTTGTTCAGTCATTCCCCAATTGATGGGCATCCCCTTATTTTCCAATGAGTCATTAAGTCAAAATCCCTAAGATTGACAATACTGTGCCCCAGTGGTATGGAAAACACCTACATCTAAAAGGTAAAGTTCTCCCATTGTATCCAGAGATCCTGTTCTTACTATATATCAGACCACTGGATATATAGTTCTGGAAGAGATAGTGAGAATGGTATCATTGCCACAATACCCTCTCATTTTAATCCAAATTACACACATGACAAAACATCGTTCATTTGGTATCATGGTCTTCTTCCAGAGCAAAGGACAATGACAACAACATTTTTTTTCCAAAAAGAACTACAGTAAATATTTTTACATAGATAGATCCTTTCCACTTTTTTTTGAAGACATTTGGATATAGATTTAATGATGGTATTGTTAGTTTAGAAGTAGTTCCAAATTGTGCTCCAGAATATTTGAATATTTTATAACTCCACCAACAGTTTATTAATCTATTTTCCCTCAAACTCCACAGAATTCATAATTTTTGATAGAGTGAAATGACACCTCAAAGTTGTTTTAATTTGCATTTTTAACTAATGATTATTTAGAGCACTTCTTCATATACCTATAGATAGCTTTGATTTCTTCTTTTGCAAAGTCTGTTCATATTCTTTGATCACTTATCAATTGGGGAATGACTTGTAATCTTAAAACTTTGACTCAGTTCTCTAGATATTTAAGAAATGAGGACTTCATCAAAAAATTTGCTACCAATTTTCCCCCAAGTTTCTGTTGTTGCATTGATTTTGTAACTTTTTTAAAATTTAGTATAATTTTTAGGCTATTAAATTTGCTACATATATGTTTAATATTGATATTACTTTATTATCTATGGTCCCTTTTTATCAAAAATTGACTTCCCTGCTTATCTCTTTTAATTAGATTTTTTGACTTGACTTTGATTAAGACCTTTGATTACTATCTCTGTTTTATTGTTTTTTTTTACTTCAGCTGAGTATAACATATTCTACTCCAATCTTTTATCTTTACTCTGGTGTGTCTCTTCAAGTGTGTTTCTTGTGAACAACATATTATAGGATTCTGATTTTTAATACACTCTATTATCCACTTCCATTTTATGGGTTAGTTCACCCCATTCACATTCACATTTATGATTAGTATCTACCTTTTATTTAACTCTATTTTTATTTATTCTGTGCAGAGGGTGAGTGACTAATACTCTACCTTAAGGTCCAAGGACATCTCCAAGGGGGGGATGGTTTCTAACACTTGCTCCTAAAGCCTCATTAGTATGCTTCTTGTTATCATTAAACCAGACTACAATATAATTTTTTTTTGGTAAGGCAAACGGAGTTAAGTGGCTTGCCCAAGGCCACACAGCTAGGTAATTACTAAGTGTCTGAGACCGGATTTGAACCCAGGTACTCCTGACTCCAGGGCTGGTGCTTTATCTACTACTCCACCTAGCCGCCCCAAGACTACAGTATAATTTAGTGGGGATAGGAGGCATTTATAAAGCACCTATTGTTTATCAGGAACAATGCTAAGAATTTTACAAATATCTTATTTATCTTCTTTTAAAAATTAAATTACTAGGGAAAAAAAAACATGAGAAGAGTCTACACAAAGTATTTTCTTCAAACTAGGCATACTTTCCCTTTGCTCAAAAAAAAAGTCCCTGCAAAGAGTAAGTTCATACTTAAATCAGAACTGCTGGTATAAGAAATTGTTTTCTTTCTTCCTGGAGTCCTCATGAAGTTTCCCATAAGTGTAATGCTCTGCAAGGCAGGGAATCCACTACTGGGTCAGGCTATTCAGTTACTTTTAGTATGGTTTACACCTTTGCTAAGCTAAGCTGCCTCTCTGACAGTGTACTGTAGCAGCTACTAGTTTGTTCTCTCTCTCTCTCTCTCTCTCTCTCTCTCTCTCTCTCTCTCTCTCTCTCTCTCTTTCTTTCTCTCTCTCTGTCCTGTAGTTCAAGTAAAAGGAAAGTCACAAGCTCTTGCGCAGATGTTATATGTCTGCTGCTAGAACAGACAGAGCAAATAACATCCTGTAATTTCTCCAGGGAAGATGACTCACAAAAGAAAACTTAAACGGGGAAAGGGGAAAATGGACAAGTTACCTGACAGGGGAGAATATGTGAACTGTAACACCCACAATATTGCTTCCTGATCATGCCTATAGTAAGGCTGCTGCTCAGCTAGCAATTCTTATGGACTCTGACACTAATGGTGTTTGCTGGTCAAACCTTTGATAGGGCTTCTAGATCTCCTGAATTCAAAAGATCAATGATAGAACATTTCCAACTCTTTATACTTATTCACTTACGATCAAGAAAAAATAAATACATTGAAAACTGAGATGTTTTTCAAATACATGACAACCAGATTCAGTAATATAGTTAGCTTAATGCATATGGACGTGTCACATCTTTTATAAGCACACTCGGCTCAGTTCCAACTCAGAAAACTTTGACTCATCAGTTCTTCTGAGGCCAATTCAAAGACTTTCATCTTTACACATAAGCCACTAATTCCTAGGACTAGATTCATCAGTTTCTACATGACTATTAGAAGCAAGAAAAAAAATATCCATGAATGCTCTAAAGGCTGAAACCTGTTCTATTTCAAAACATGAAACCAGGCATGGTTCAAGCATTAGTTCCCACTCTACAGTCCTCCCTGTCCATGCCATTCCCTACCCCCAGTACACATAAATGATGAAGGAAGGATTTGAATCCAGGTTCTCTGACTAGATCCAGTGTTCTTTGATTGCCCATTCCAGGAGTACTTTCTTGCGTGTAAATAATACTGGTACTAAAAACTCACTGACTCTGGAATAAATCTGACTGTGTTCATCATAGAATTGATCAAGATGGGAAGTTCTGCTCCATCACAGACCAATATTTAAAAGTTTTTATCATGTTATCAAATGTAGTCAATATTCCTGAGAGATCTAAAGAATCCTATCAGTCTTGTGTGAACAATTAAATTACAAGAACTAAATGCTGGTCAGCAATATACATAGAGATCATCTTTCAAGATAAGGATAAACTTTTAATTATACTTATCCCTGGGAAAGTGTATTCTCGTGTTACATTTTCAAAGAGTCACAGGTCCCTGGTATAGAAAATCCACTCACCAATACAGATGGTAATCCTACTTTGACTCTGTAGATAAGTCCTAAGGAATTGCCTGAGTGGCAGTCAGAATTTAAGGGACTGACCTATAATCATTCAATTAGTAAGCATCAGAAGCAAGATTTAAATCAAAGTTTTCCAAACTCCAAACGCAACATTATATGCACTAGATCATGCTACCTATAAGTAAGCATTGCTCTGTACAAAACAATCTGAATCCTCAGTCATCTCTAGCTGGTTTGTCATTTTCCTCTTCATTTGACTGAAGTAAACAGAAGTTAAGCAACTTGTCTAGGGCTACATAGCTAGTAAGTATTTGAGGCTAGATTTGAACTCAGGTATTCTTAAGTTCTAGAGCTCTATCCACTGAGTCACTTAGTTGCCTCCTATATCAACAAAGTTCACTTTAATTAGTATATAACACTCATAAAAAACAGATTTATAGTCTCTTTGTCTGTTTCAGTTTTGTTTAATGAGCAAAATAATCATTTTCCCGTCTAGATCTATTAAACCTAAAGAGTTGTGAAACAACTAGAATAATTTGTGCTCATGTTGGATAATTCAAAACTTGATTCAACATGCTATGAACAAAGCAGATTTATATAACTTATCCTCAGAAGTCTTTTCTTAAGAACTTTTTATATGGACTGGGATATGACTTCAAGGGTTAAATATAATAAATAAGATTAACTTGGATTTGACAAGAATTTAACATCTGTGTATCTTTGTGGAAAAGAAAATTTCACAGCTGGGTAGAAAAATAATAATATTTATGCAAAACTTGAGTTTTCATTGTAAAGCAAACAAAAAGGGTGGCACAAATCGAAATAACACCATTTCACTAAGTTATATTAAAAGAGAAGAATTGCTTGCAAGAAAACTAAGACAGATGAATTCTCAAGAGGAATGGATTATTCTATCTGAAACTCAATAAAAGTAGCTGACACAATAGTTCAAGATGCTGGGAAAGTATTATTCAATGCTATGTAAGAAGATGTTGCTCCATACAAAACCATCACGATCATTCCCAAAGGTCCATTACATCTGAATAGCATCTTAGGACAGATCCAGCATGATTCTCTTTTTTTAGGTTTTTTTTGCAAGGCAATGGGGTTAAGTGATTTACCTAAGGTCACACAGCTAGGTAATTATTAAGTGTCTGAGATCAGATTTGAACTCAGGTCATCCTGATTCCAGGGTTGGTGTTCTATTCACTGCCACCTAGCTGTCCCTTCAACATGATTCCTAATAAAGCATCCCAACAATTGGGAGAAATTGATTTTAAATTTCAACTTAATCCAAGTAATATTATTGATTAATTAATACACACTAAGCACTGTGCTTTGTACTAGTGATACAATGGCAAATGAAATAGCTCCTGCCCCTTAAGAAGCTTATATTCAACTGGGTTATATAATTTGTTTGGATTTAAGAAAATGTCAAGCAATAATAAAAAGTAGTTTCAATAAGGGGAGAAGGCTTACAACCTCAAGCTACTAGACAAGGTTTCATATAAGGGCAGTCATCTGAGCTACATTTTGAAGATATTTAAGGTTTCTAAGGTGCAAGAAGTAAGAAATAAAAATATCATGCCCGAGAATGAACTAGCACATCAGTTTGAATAGAGTAGATTATTCAGGAAGGATAATTATAGAAAGACTGAAAACGTTGAGGGGACCAGATTGTACAATGTTTTAAATAATATAATTTTGTATTATATTGTAAAGTAATCAAATATCACTGACGATTTTTGAGTAAGGAAATAATAGTGTCAGTTATATTTCAGAATATTAATTCGGTGGCTAAGTGTTAGATTAATTGAAGAGGGAAGAGATTATTGCAATGGTCCAGGTAAGAAGTGATGAGGCCATGAACAGAGTAGAGGCATGAGAGTGGAGAAAAGACATGAGAAAGAGATTTATACTGGAACAATAAATAATTTGCATCTAATTACATGTGATGGTGAAGGAGAGGGGAAGAGTGAAGAATGTTTCCAAGGACAGAAACATGAAAAACCAAAAAGATAGAGGTGTCACAAATAGAAATGGAGAAGATTAATAGAGAGAGATGGGTTTTGGCATGGAGAGGGGAGTAAGTGAGTTATATCTTGGACAGGATAAGTTTGAGGTAGGACATCTAGCTAATACTGAATGGAAGGCAGTGGGCAATGCAGAACTGGAGTTCAGGAAAGAGGTTAATATTGGATATACAGATTTGAGAACAATCTTCATAATAATGATAAATTATTCTAGTTTCCTCTACACAATCCACAATTCCTTATACATCAAAGGATCCAAAATTTCTTCAGTGTGGGTATTCCTTGCTGCACAGTACATCAGAACTCTTCAACACCTTGATTATGAGTCTGATTAGCTATCTTTAACCAAAGTATGCTGGCCAACCAAAATAATGCTGGCCAACTTCTCTGTATCTACTATTCAAGGACCAACCAAAGCTGGACACAGAATCTGTCACCAAGTTGTTTCTTGAAATATTTCTAATTTGGTAGAACCTGTAAAGACTTCTGCTGTCCTGTCACAGCTTTGAAATCCCAGGTTTGCCTCCCCATCTCCATTTTTTTTCATGACATTGCTCTTATTGATTGTAATATCTCTTAAGGTTTTTCTTCCTGGTTTCTCTTCTTTTTGTCCACTTATAGTATCTCTTTGAATAATCTCAGCTCTCAAGGGATCACTTGTGTTCCCTATGCAAATGTTTAGATATGTCAAGATATTCAGCACTGACCTCTTTCCTGAGTTTTCATCTCTTATCGTCAATTGCCTCTTAAACATCTCTAAATGTGATATCCATTAGGTATTTTGTAATCAAAATGTTCAAAATAGAACTCATTTTTTTTACTCAAACCCTCACTTTTTCTGAACTTTTTGATTACTCCCAAGGGTTCCACCATGCTTCCAGTCACACTGGCTCATAAACTTGGTGTCATTGACTTTTCTCTCACAATCATTCAGGGAAGTGCTGGAGATCGCTCCAACCAGTTCATAAGAATTCATTGTTAAATTTACAATGTGTATATTTGCATCTTAAAAATTTGCAGGCAACTTGGTTTATTGCTTTATTGATTGTCTAGCCTTAAGTAATAAAGAAAACATTAATAAGGCAGATTTAACTTAAAAATATGCCGTGCTTGCATTTTATTCTTCTGAATCATCCTTTTCTTTCCACTCACATAGCCACCATTTCAAGGTCTCATCCATTATGAAGCAGTCTCTTGGTCATCTCATATCTATAATACAGCAAGAGTTCTCTGGTTGGTCTCCCTGCCTCAAGTGTTACTCCATTCTTGTCTTTTGTTTCTACTCAACCACCAAAATGATTTTCCTAAAGTACAAATCTTACTCCTACTCTTACTTATCACCCTACTCCTCCTTAAATCAACTCCAGTAGCTCCCTATTAGTTCCAAGATCTATTTTTCTTTTCACAAACTGGTCACATCCTCACTTTCCAATCTTCTAACCTTTCACTTCTACCCGCATAATCCACAAACCAGGAAAACAAAAAAGCTTTCTTGCTGCTCCTGACCTATGATATCCATACTCTATGCCTTTTCATTGACTGTCCCCTGTACTCGAAATTCTCTCTATCCTCACCTCTTCCTTTTGACTTTCCTGGCCTCCTTCAAGACTTTGCTCAAGTTAGATTTCTGAAAAAAAAAACCTGTGCCAGTTTCCTTTTCCCCCATTTCTAGTGCCTTTCCACAACAATTACACACAGATACATACATATATATATATATATATATATATTATATAAATATATATATGTGTGTGTAAACATACATATGCATATATATACACATATGGTGTCTCCTCTATTAGAATGTGAACTCCCTGTTGGCAGGGACATGTTTGTACCTTTCTTTGTATCCCCAGTGTTTAGCACAGTACTTAATAATTGCCTAATGAAACAATAATGGGGGGGGAAGAGGGAAAGGGAGACAGGATCAGCAATTTCTATTGATGAAGAACCTTTAGTTCTCATCAAGTATCAGACAGAGAGGTACTGAGAGAGATGAGCAGAACCAGAAAAACACTGTATATCCTAACAGCAACATGGGGGCAATGATCAACCTTGATGGACTCGCTCCTTCCATCAAGGCAACAATCAGGGACAATTTGGGACTGTCTGTAATGAAGAATACTATCTGGATCCAGAGAAACAACTATGCATTTTGAACAAAGACCAAGGACTATTACCTTTAACCTAGAAAAACAACGGATATCTTATTGTCTGATCTTGCTATGTCATACTTTATGTTTCTTCCTTAAGGATGGATTTCTCTCTCATCACATTCAATTTGGATCAATGTATAATATGGAAACAATGTAAAGACTGGCAAATTGCCTTCTGTGGGAGGAGGGGGGAGGGAAGTAAGATTAAGGGAAAAATTGTAAATAAAATAAATAAAATCTTTTTAAAAAGACAGATACAGGGCAGCTAGGTGGCATAGTGGATAAAGCACCAGCCTTGGAGTCAGGAGTACCTGGGTCCAAATCCGGTCTCAGACACTTACTAATTATCTAGCTGTGTGGCCTTGGGCAAGCCACTTAACCCCATTTGCCTTGCAAAAACGTAAAAAAAAAGAGACAGATACAAGTCAATGATTCTCAGTCAGTATAAGTGAAAGCTCTCTGTTCTATGTGCACTTGCAAAAATCATTGCTTAAAACACCAGTTTCATTTTCAAGGTGTAGAAAATTTTTTACTAATTATATCAATGAGCCCACCCAAAAGCTTCCCATAACAGGAGTTCAGGGAATAATTCCTGATTTGAAATAAATGATAAAAAGAGACAGAGAGAGATGTGAACATGAAATGGTGTAGACTCCCCAACCATCACAGAAAAGATAAACTTCTCTACTGTCAGGGAAATTCCTTGCTCTCTGATAGTTCAGAGAATGAACCTTTCCTTTCAATGAGAAGAAGGACTTATGACAGTGGCTGAGAGCTGGAGACAAAAGAAGTTCTCTTTCTTATTTAAATGACTTCTTATGCACTTGGCTAAAAGGCAGCAAGTTATAATGTACAGAGAGCTAGCCTCAATGCCAAGAATACTTGAGTCAAGCTCCACTTCTGACATGAACTAGCTCTGTGACTCACTTTACTTGGGTAAATTACTTAATCCCTTAGTGTTCTTAGGCTACTTTCTTTTTTTTCAAAGTGAATTTCAAAGAAAAACTAACTTAAACTGAAAAAGGAAATTTCTCCATGAGGAGTTCCCTATGAATAAAATTGATAGTCCAATTTTTAAAAGGGCTTAAAAAATTAAAAAATTTCCAGATACCTAAAAGACAAATGTCCAGAGGATAATTATAAATCCCTCCACAATCAATAGTAAAATATGAGCTAAACTAAGACCCTACTAGATGACTGAGGTGTAGGATAAGGAGCCTTTGGGAAAACAAGCTATAGATAAGTATGTTTTGTTTATGTGCAGGTGTGAGCACCAGTCCAGTTAAATTTAACTTGCATTCTCAAATGTTCTTTTCCCCATACTCAACCATCCAAGTAGGTACTTCTGATTCACCATAATCATTAGAAATTGCTACTCATCAAATGCCCAAACAATATATGGATCTCTTTTTCTAAGTGGAATTTTGGACTTTTGAGACAACCTCTAATTCTGAAGAATTGAGTCTCTGACCCCAAATGATGAAGGGTGAGGAAGGGGTTGGATTTTAAGATATATAAAAATAGCAGGGGACATAGAAAGAGTCATATTTAGGATAGAGCATCTAGGGTTTTATCTAGGACACCAAAATTGAGTGTGCACTGGTAGCATTTATATGCCTTCAAAAGTTCTAGAAATAATTGAGATTTGAAACCCATAAAGACTTACATGATCTGATGCAAAGTGAAATGAGAAAAACCAGGAGAACACAGTACACAGTGACAGCAATATTGTATGATGATCAATTAAGAATGAGTTTCTTTTCCTTTTGGTCTGTTTCTTCTTTCACAAGAAAGCTAATGTGGAAATATGCTTTACATGATTGCACACATATAATCTTTACCAATTGCTTGCTATTTTCAGAAGGGAAAAGAGGGAAAGAAGAAATCTGGAACTCAATTTTTTAAATGAATGTTAAAATTATTTTACATGTATTTGGAAAAAACAAAATACTATTTTTAAAAAGAATTTTAAAAGTTGATTTGAGGACATATTGTCTCTTGCTTGACACAGCTGACTTTAATTAATACTTCCCCAAAATTTCTAGTGAAGACTCTGTACATGGTCAGATACTAATAGACAGATAATTAAGGGTAATTTCTATCCTCACTAAGTTGGTATTCAGTAATTTGAGTGTTGCCTAAGTGATTCCCATCATGGTGGTAGACTAATTGATTTCTGCACTCTAATTTTGTGAAATGTCTCTGAAGAGAAGGAATTAATTTACAAAGTTTCCTTATCTTCTTCTGTGGTTTTTCTCTAAGCATTCATTTCAGACCATAATTAGGATTTTTGCCATAAACTAGAAAGATGGGATGACCTGTGGTGTTTTTGTAAATAAAATTCTGACATCCCATGTCATTTCTAAGGAAAGGACAACATTTAAAAAATGAGTCTCAACCCCATCCATTAAAGAGAAGAAAGTAATGAGAGGAAGAGTGGGAAGGAAGAACAAAAACATATGTAGATCTCTGGAGGCAACCCACAATGAGTTCTTGACTCACTTCATTCAGCTGAAACCTT
The DNA here is from genome assembly GCF_037893015.1 of Macrotis lagotis. Classification (NCBI taxonomy): domain Eukaryota; kingdom Metazoa; phylum Chordata; class Mammalia; order Peramelemorphia; family Peramelidae; genus Macrotis; species Macrotis lagotis. Next base: position 121,580,248 of record NC_133660.1, on the reverse strand, counting down.
TTTTGGGCCAATGCTGACACACTGGGTGGTCCTGAGCAAGTCACAGATTCTCTTGCCTGGCAATTTCTTGATCCAAAAGGAATATTAAATGAGAGATCCAGTATTCCCTGCCACCTCTTCCCATAGTTGGTGCTCAGATTAATGAGCTTGTTTGGGGAAGAGACTCTTTGAGCTTGGATCAAGGCTTCTATATAAGTATAATGTTATATTCTAAACAATAATAATGGCCTAATCCTCCTGGTGACTGTGAAGTAAGTCATTCCTTTCTTTGTAAGTGCTTAAAGACTTTCAAAACCCAAGGGTATTATTTAGTACAAGAGAGGTATGAATTAAATGGCACCCTCAGGGGCCTAAAAGAGTTCATGGTTCTCTGAAATGGGAGTAATTTACCCCCCCCCCCAACTCCCAGGAGAATTAGGCCCATTATTATCAGCATAAAATAACTTCATTTTTTGTAGGGACATTAACCTCACCAGACTAATTGGGTCCCATTTGCTTCTTCCAGTGTACCAACTGTGAGGTGCCTGAGAAAGTAATTGAAAAGAATGATTTCAAATTTGAATATTTTAACTTTGACTTATTGGTTGGAATAGACCCAATCAAGTCTGATGACCAGTACTTCCAACAAATCTGTCTTCATTTGATGCCATTCTCTCTGAAAGCTCCTTAACATCTCTCAGTCTTCCTTCAAACTTATCCACTCTTTTTTCACATTTTTTTAATATATCTAGAAATCTTGTCATAAAGTATTTCATATAATCATATGTTAGAACTGAATCAGAGGTCATCTATTCCAATCCTCTCACATTCCAAAACACAAAGAACCTAAGAGCAAAAAATGTTGGTGATTTGCCCAAAGACCACAGGAAATAAATGAGAAATCAAGCCATGAATCTCCAGAATCAGTTTTTCTTACTAAGAACGCATCAATCTTTCCATTGTATTAACTGCCTTCTTCACACTTTAGAAGTCAAAGGGACAGATATCTAACTTGGGATTCTTATTACATACAAAGAAATACCTGAGATTCCCCCCCATGGAAAATCTACACCTATTTGACTTATGTGGTACCTTAATTTTTTAAACAGTATTATGTGTTCATTACTAATCCTCATCAGTAATGATGAAAATGTTGATAATCCTTATTCCATCATGACTAATTATAAACATTTCCTATTTTTGGATTCAGAGTTTTCTTGACTGTATCATATTTAAAATAACTTTCTAAATCATACTCACTAATGTAGCCTCCTTGTTCACCTTAAATTTTGACTATGGTAAGCCTTAGGAATGAGGAAATTCAAAATGATGCCAATACAACAAATTATATAACTACTACAAAAACCAATAATTCTCAGAGAAGATGATTCTGTATATAAATGGATTGTGTTACTGCCATTAAATATATATGTCAGGGTAGGGCTAACATAGACCTGATGCATTATAAAGCATATATATGATTATGTAAATGTATTTGTCTGTATATTTGTGTGTGTGGTTTCTGTGTGTGTGTGTGTGTGTGTGTGTGTGTGTGTGTGTACTAATATCATTAAAAGAATACAGCAAAGAGATATGTAGAACCATTGGTCCATTCAAAGAGAAGAAAGACTACTAAGAAATGAGTTTACCAAAAACATATTAAAGAGAGAAAATCAGGAAAATAAAAATGCCATTTTAACTGAACTCTATAGAACCTTAAAGTTGGAAGCGGATTCAGAGATCATCTAATGCATTATCCTACAGATAAGAAAACTGAGATTCCATTTTTGATATTAGCTAGATGAATTGTTTTTTGCAAGACAATTCATGTCTTTGGACCTCAATTTTCTCAACCAGAAAAAAAAAATCAGAGAATCAAAAAAATCTCAGAATTGGAAAGCCTCTCTGAAGCTATCTAATCTATACCTCCAAGCTAATGCCTTCTAGAACATATCTGATAAGTTTTTACTAAGTCTTAGCTTCAGGATCTCAAGTGACAATGAAGCTCATTTCACTTTTTTGGACAATTCCAATTGCTAGGAAGTTTGCCTCAGGCAGTCAAACCTAAATCTGTTTCTCTCTGTCACCCAAGTTTTCTGATACCACTCTCTGGGACAAAAACTTAACAAATCTAATGTTTTTTTCCCTTTTTGGCAACCTTTCAAATATTCAAAGACAGCTATCACAACTCCCCTTAAGTTTTCTCTTCTTTAGACTACACATCCTCCGAGTTTTTCCAATAGAACTTGACATGACAGGCTCTTAAAACTTTTCATCTATATATATGGATGAGCTTCACCTGATAATTGTCTTTCCTAAACTATGGTACCTGAACACATTTGAAATGTGCCATGTGTCATTGTTGACTCATATTCATTCCACCCAAAGATTTGTAGGGTCAACTTCTAAATTTTTATTGTGATAACTTACATTACCAAAATAGTCAAATGCTACAAAAAAGAGTGATTTATTAATGTGTTGATTCTCTATACTGAAGAAAGTGATAGAAAATAATTTAATAATTCAGATTAAACATAAAAATGTGTCACATAGTCACAAAACACCCACATATACCTCTCCTATAGTCATTTGTTAAACATTTATCAGTATACCTCTGGTTTACTTAATTACTCAGTGATAGAATTGAAATAAATTATCTCAAAGTGATAGAAAATAATTTAATAATTCAGATTAAACATAAAAATGTGTCACATAGTCACAAAACACCCACATATACCTCTCCTATAGTCATTTGTTAAACATTTATCAGTATACCTCTGGTTTACTTAATTACTCAGTGATAGAATTGAAATAAATTATCTCAAAGTTTCTTTTCCAACTCTGGCACACTAAATTTATTCTCCATCAGAACAAATGAACTATTCAATTACCAAAGGTGATTATGAAGGGAGAAGGAAAAAAGGAATATAAATGTAAAGTCCAACACTTAAGATCAAAAAAATCAACCCTATGAGATCAGGATGAGGGCCATATGACTAGTTAACAATTGCTATTTAAAAAAATTGGACATTCTAGTAGAACACAAGTTTGAGATGAATTAACTATGCAAAAAGAAAGCCAAATAATCGAATTTAAGCTTTATTTTTTAAAATTTTCTAATATTTTGTTTGTTTCCTTTTAAACTTTATTTACTTATTTATTTTCATCCGTTTGCACATGTTTATTTTTAAGTTACAAAATTTCCTTCCACCCTCCCATCCCACACCGTCTCCTTGGTAGCAAATAGTTAGGTTAGCATTGGACATACTATTGGATAACTATGTTAGTCATTATCATTGTCATTGTCATTGTCATTGTCAGTATGAGAAATCAGGGTTAAGGGAAAGAGATACATAAGAGATAATTTTTATAAAGTATTCATCAGATTCTGAAAGGTTGGTTTTTCTTTTTATGTTTGTTTGTTTTGTTTTATTTTTCTTCCTTTGACTGGGGATAACATTGTCCATAGACAGTCTAATATGCTTGTGCTAGCTCTCTGAACTGCTGAGAGGAGTTTCTACCATTGAGGTTGATCATCTCACAATGTGTTTGTTAACATGTGCATTGTTCTCTTGGTTCTACTCCCTTTGCTCAGCATCAGATTCTGTAAGTCATTCCATGCTTCTCTAGAGTATGGTCACTTATGGTTTCTTATAGAACAATAATATTCCACAGTACTCATATCCTATAACTTGTTTAGTCATTCCCCAATTGATGGGTATCCCCTCAACTTACAATTCTTTGCCACTATAAAAAGAATTGCTATTAATATTTTGGAATATGGTAGGTCTTTTCCTATTTTTTTATAATTTTTTCTGTATGTAGACCTAGAATTGGAATTGCTGGGTCAAAGGGTATGAACAGTTTTGTTGCTCTTTGGGCATAGTTCCATAGTGTTCTCGAGAAGGATTGGATCCATTCACAACTCCAACAGCAATGCAACAATGTCCTAATCCTCCCATAACCTCTCCAACATTAATCCTTTTCCCTTTTTCTCATCTTGGCCAATATGTTAGATGTGACATGATACCTCATTGTTGTTTTAATTTGTCTTTCTCTAATCATTAATGATTTGGAACATTTTTTTCATACAATTAGATATAGATAGATAGATAGATAGATAGATAGATAGATAGATAGATAGATCTAGAGATCGATCTAGATAGATAGATAGCTTTAATTTCTTCATTTGAAAGCTGTCTATTCATAGTCTTTGACCATTTGTCAATTAGGGAATGACTTGTAACCTTATAAATTTGATGCAATTCCCTATATATTTTAAAAATGAGATCTTTATCAGAACTCCTAGTTGTGAAGATTGTTTCCCAGATTTCTGTCTTCTTTCTAACTTGACAGCATTGATTTTATTAGTGTAAAACTTTTAAATTTAGTAGAGTCGACATCTATATCCTGTATCCAAATCACTACTGATTAGAGAAATACAAATTAAAGCATCTCCGAGATACCATCTCACACCATATCATACCAATTTGACTAGAGAGGACAATGTTCAATGTTGGAAGAGATGTGGGAAATTCAGGACACTAATACATTGTTAGAGGAGCTGTGAACTCCATCCAACCTTTCTGGAGAGCAATTTGGAATTATACCCAATAGGCAATAAAAATGTGCATACTCTTTGATCCAGCAATAGTATTACTGAGTCTATAGCCTGAAGAGATCATGAAAAAGAGTAAAAACATCACCTGTACAAAAATATTTATAGCAGCCCTGTATGTGGTAGCAAAGAATTGGAAGTTGAATGAATGTCCATCAATTGCAGAATGGCTGAACAAATTGTGGTATATGTATATTATGGAACACTGTTGTTCTATTAGAAACCAAGAGGGATGGGAATTCAGAGAAACCTGAAAAGACTTGCATGAACTGATGCTAAGTGAGATGAACAGAACCAGAACATTATATACAATAACAGCAACATGGGACGGGGAGGCGGGGATGATGATCAACCTTAATGGACCTGCTCATTCCAACAATAATCAGGGACAATTTTAGAGTATCTGTGATGGAGAATATCCTCTGTATCCAGAGAAAGAACCATGGAGTTTAAATGAAGACCAAAACCTTTTACCCTCAATTAAAAAAAAAGATGTCTTATGTATGTCTTACATAATTTTTATTTTATTTTCTCCTCAAGGATATGATTTCTCTCTCAACTTATTCAATTTTGATCAATGTATAGCATGGAAATAATGTAAAGATAATCAGGCTGCCCTCTGTGGGGGGAGGGGAGGGAAGAGAGGATGGGGAAAAAATGTAAAATGCAGAACCTTATAAAACAATGATAGGTAGAAACTACTATTGTATATAGTTGGAAAACAAATGAAATATTAATTAAAAATTTTTAAAAATAAATCCTGTACCTATTTTGACCTTATTTTGGTATAAGGAGTGAGATCTGGGTCTATGCCAAATTTTTACCATACTATTTTCCAGTTTTCCAACAATTTTTTATCAAATAGTGAGTTCTTATCCCAGAAGTTGATGTTTTGGGGTTTGTCAAATGGGAGATTGCTGTAGTCATTTACTGCAGTTTCTTTTGAACCTATCCTAATCCACTGAGCCATTACTCTATTTCTTAACCACTTCCAGGCAGTTTTGATGATTGCTGCTTTATAATATAGTTTTAAATCTGTTACAGTTAAGCCACCTTCCTTTACATTTTTTTCATCAGTTCCCTTGTTATTCTTGACCTTTCGTTGCTCCAGATGAATTTTGTTATTATTTTTTCTAGTTCAGTAAAGTAGTTATGGGTGGTTTGATTGTTGTGGCATTAAACAAGTAATTTAATTTGGGTAGAATTGTCATTTTTTATTATATCAGTGACCTAACCATGAGCATTTGACATTTTCCCAATTATTTAGATCTGATTTTATTTGGGTGAGAAGTGATTTATAATTGTGTTCATACAGTTTCTGGGTTTGACTTGGGAGGTAAATTCCCAAGTATTTAATGTTGTCTATAGTTACTTTTTAGGGGTTTTTTTTAGGTTTTTGCAAGGCAAATGGGGTTAAGTGGCTTGCCCAAGGCCACACAGCTAGGTAATTAGTAAGTGTCTGAGACCGGATTTGAACCCAGGTACTCCTAACTCCAAGGCCAGTGCTTTATCCATTATGCCACCTAGCCGCCCCATATAATTACTTTTTAAATGAAATTTCTCTTTCTGTCTCTTGCTCTTTGGCTTTGTTGTTCAAATATAGAAATGATGATTTGTGTGGGTTTATTTTATATCCTGCTACTTTGCTGAATTTGTTAATTGTTTCAAGGAGTTTTTTAGATGGCTTTCTTGGGTCCTTTAATTTTACCATCATATCACCTGCAAAGAGTGGAAGTTTTGCTTCTCATTGCCAATTCTGATTCCTCCAATTTCTTGTTTTTCTCTTATTGCTACTGCTAGCATTTCTGATACTATATTGAATAGTAATGGTGATGATGAGCATCTTTGTTTCACCCCTGATTTTACTGGAAATTCTCTGAGTTTATTCCCATTAAAATTAATATTTGTTGATAGTTTTAGATAGATACACTTTATTATTTTAAAGAAACTCCATTTATTCCTAAACTTTTTAGTGGTTTTTAATAGGAATGGATGTTGTATTTTATCAATGGCTTTTCCAGCATCTATTGAGTATTTTATGTTGAATATTTTCCTAATATTGAAACATCCCTTCCTACCTGATATAATTCCTACCTAATCATGGTGCATTAACCTAGTAATAACTTGCTGCAATCTCATTATTAAATTTTATTTAATATTTTTGCACCAATATTCATTAGGGAGATTGCTCTATAATTTTCCTTGTCAGTTTTGGTTCTTCCTGGTTTAGGTGTTAGCACCATATTGGTGTCATAAAAGGAGTTTAGCAGAACTCTTTCTATTTTTTTTTAAAATAGCTTATGTAGAATAGGAATTAACTATTCTTTAAATGTTTGTTAGAATTCACTTGTAAATCCATCTGGACCTGAAGACTTTTTCTTAGGGAGTTTATTGATGGTTTCTTCAATTTCTTTTTCTGAAATGGGATTATTTAAGTAATTTATTTCCTCTTGTGTTATTCTGGACAGTTTGTATTTTTATAAATATTCATCCATTTTATTCAGGTTATCAAATTTATTGGCATACAGTTTGGCAAAATAGCTCTGAATTATCTCTTTAATTTTCACCTCATTGGTCATTAGTTCCCCTTTTCATTTTTTATACTGGTAATCTGGTTCTCTTCTTTCTTTTTTTAATCAGATTAACCAGAGGTTTATCTCTTTTGTTGGTTTTTTCATAAAGTCAAATCTTAGTTTCATTTATAAGATCAATGATTTTCTTGCGTTCAATTTTTATTAATCTCTCACTTGATTCTCAGAATTTCTAATTTGATATTTAATTGGGTATCTTTAATTTGTTCTTCTAGTTTTTTTAATTGCATACCCAATTCATTGATCTCCTCTTTCTCTATTTTATTCATATACACAGTTAGTGATATAAAGTTTCCCCTCAAAATTGCCTTGGCTGCATCCTATAATTTTTGGTATGATGTCTCATTAGTATCACTTTTGGGATATAATTATTGATTATTTCCATTATTTGCTGTTTGATCCACCCATTGTTTAAGATGAAGTTATTTAATTTCCAATTAGTTTTTAGTTTTCTTTCCATATGCCTTTCTGCATTTGAATAAAAGATTTTTGTGCCCTAGTACATGGCCAATCTTGGTATAAGTGCCATGTACTGCTGAGAAAAAGACATATTCTTTTCTATCCTCATTAAGTTTTCACCAGAGGTCTATCATATCTAAGTTTTCTAAGATTTTATTTACCTTCTTAACTTCTTTCTTATTTTGTGGTTAGATTTATCTAGTTCTGAGAGAGGGAGATTGTGATCCCCAATTATTAAAGTTTTTCTGTCTGTCTCCTTATAATTCATTCAGCTTTTCCTCTAGGAATTTGGATACTATACCAGTAGGTGCATACCTGTTTAGCAATGATATAGCTTCATTACCAATGATGCCTTTTAAGAAGATGTTGATTCCTTCCTTATCTCTTTTACTGAGATCAGTTTTTGCTATTAGTTTATCTGATCACTACCCCTGCTTTTTTTTCTTCAGCTGAGGAATAGTATATTTTTCTCCAAATGTTTACCTTTATTCTGTGTGTATCTCTATGCTAATTTAAGTTTTAAAAGAAATATTAAGAGGTGCAGTATCCAAAGAATGAGAAAAGATAGTCAGTGGCACTATGCCCTGCATTAATCAGATTATAGATAGACTATTGTGTTCATTTGTTAGATTCTTATTTTAGCAAGAAAAAACTCAAGACAAGACTAGCATAGCAATGGGTCTTGATATGATGCATTAAGTGGATTAAAGTAAATGGTTAACCTAAAGATAAGAAAAGTTTAAGAGGCTATATTTGAATGGATATTAGGCAAAAGATGGATCAGATTCCTCAAAAAAAAAGCAGAAGTAGGACCCTGGAGTAGAAGTTACCAGAGGGAATGATTTAAGGTCAATGTAAAAAAAATTATAAAATTCCTAAAAATGAGAACATCTAAAGGTGAAATGGGCTCCCAAAGGAGGTAGTAGGTCTTCCCTCACTAGAAGTCTCCAGGTAACTGGGTGACCCCAGCTAGGTATGGTAAAAAAGATTCATCATCACTTAAAGGGTTAAACAATTGCCCCTGGAGTCCCTTCCAACTCTGAGAGTCTCTAATTCTGCAAGAGGCAATGGAAATGGATGAAAGTGAGAACATATTATTAGTCCGACATTCTTCTGAACCTCAGTACCTCTTGACACCAGCAGAAGAAAAAAAGAAGTGGGACAAAGCATGATCATAGATCACTCTGAAGATAAAGAATCTTCCTACTCTCCCACAAGTATTAATCTTGTGCTCCTGAGCAACAGAGCTTGTCACTGAGGCTTTCAGGGATCTTAATGGCTCAGAAAGAAAGATACTCTTGCTGGAAAAAGAATAACTAGGCAGAGAAGTGCCTCTGGGTCAGTGATGTCAGGAAGTACAATGAAGACTTATAGTCTATACTTTACACATAGCAAGGTTAAGCAGAGATTGATATAACACTTTGCATCTCTACCCTTTCCTCTCCCTCTCCTGCCATTCTCTTCCCTCGATAAAATGCAAAAAAAAAAAAAAAAAATCCTGGAAGAAATATGAGTCAAAAAAAAAAATCAGGGCTTCTCCCCCAGAACAATTTTACTGATGCACTAGACAAGAAATATGAACTGCTCTGACTGATAAAGATGCAGTGAATTATTCATGGATTTGGAAAAGAATTAATACCCTAACCATGACTGAAGCCATTAGATGAGGGCTTTTAGTTACATTAACAAGACAATCTTTCTTGAATAATTTTCCTTATCTTTTTTTTAAAAGATTTAAAGTTTGGCTTAACTATTTGCAAAGTCCATGAACTATATGTTTTGCATCTAGTGACTGGAATAGAAGGAGTTATTGGTTACAGATTCTTGCATAAAATAGGAACTCATCTGTAGAATGCAAAAACTTTGAGGACCAAGACTATTGTTCATTTTATCTTTGTATCCTCAATGACTAGCATGGTGCCTACCATGGAGAAAATGCTTTAGAATGTTTGTGGATTGTATTGAATCACTGATTGAAATTAACATCCAATTCAATTTATTGGTTTAGCTAGTATTGACTAAATGTCTTTTATGTCTTGTTTTTATTGACTTGTAGTTCAAATTAAGATTTGAACTTATTCCCATACTGTTTTCATTTTTAAAGTATAAAAAAATTTTTGTCTTCAAAAAAATATTTAGTTCTATGCAACTATCATTTCTTTGATACTTCTAATATTTTGACCCAATCTCACCTGTGTGAATAGAGAATAATTTATTCACTATTCTTCATTTATAAGCTAAATCCTTCATGAACAAAAGAAGGAAAGGGAACAAGCATTTATATAGACTCTACTATACGTCAGGTACTGTGTTAAGCATTTTACAACTATTAACTCATTTGAACAAATAAGATTCAGACTGAGTTTTGCCAAATAACAAAAGAAAACATTTATAGACTTGAAAAGGAAAAAAAGTATATGTCAACAGCCTATTTGTCTAAAAGTTACTAAATTGACAATTTTAACTAATGTGATGAAGAATCTATAATGTTTTATTTTAAAGAAAGATTTTATTTATTTTGAATTTTACAATTCTCCCCCTAATCTTGCTTCCCACCCCCCAACCCCACAGAAGGCATCTGCTAGTCTTAATATTATTTCTATGGTATACATTGATCTAAGTTGAATATGAAGAGAGGGAAAACATATCCTTAAGGAAGATAAGAGATATCAAAAATTACATAATAAGATAACAGGTTTTTTTTTAAATTAAAGGTAATAGTCTTTGATCTTTGTTGAAACTCCACAATTCTTTTTCAGATGGTATGCATATATGCCAGAATTGTACCTGATTGTTGCACTGATGGAATGGGCAGGTCCATTAAGGTTGATCATCACTCCCATGTTGCTGTTAGGGTGTACAATATTCTTCTGGTTCTTTTCATCACGCTCAGTATCAATACATGCAAATCCCATCCCTACTGGTTTCTAAAAGAGCAATAATATTCCATCACATACATATCCCACAGTTTGTTAAGCCATTCCCCAATTGAAGGATATTCACTTAATTTTCAATTCTTTGCCACCACAAACAGGGCTACTATGAATATTTTTTGTACAAGTGATATTTTTACCCTTTTTCATCATTTCTTCAGGGTATAGTCCCAGTAGTGGTATTCAAAGGGTATGCACATTTTTTGCTGCCCTTTGGGTGTAATTCCAAATTGCTCTCCAGAAAGGTTGGATGAGTTCACAGTAGTACCAACAATGTATTAGTGTCCCAGATTTCCCACATCCCTTCAAACATTGGTCATTGTCTCTGGTCATATTGGCCAGTCTGAGAGGTGTGAGGTGGTATCTCAGAGATGTTTTAATTTATATTTCTCTAATAAGTAGTGATTTAGAGCAATTTTTCATATGACTATGGATCACTTTGATTTCCTCATCTGTAAATTACCTTTGCATATCCTTTGACCATTTGTTAATTGGGGAATGGCTTGTTTTTTGAAAAAAAATTGACTCGGTTCTCTGTATGTTTTAGAAATGAGCCCTCTGTCAGAAATAGTTGTTGTAAAAATTGTTTACCAATTTACTACATTTCTTTTGGTTGGTTACAGTGGTTTTGTCTGTGTAAAAGCCTTTTAATTTAATGTAATCAAAATTGTCTAGTTTGTTTTTAATGTTATTCTCCACTTCTTCCTTGGTCATAAACTGTTTCCCTTTACATAGATCTGACAGGTAGACTCTTCCTTGATCTCGATTGTTTATCATATTTTTTTTATTTTTTTTTTAGGTTTTTGCAAGGCAAATGGGGTTAAGTGGCTTGCCCTAGGCCATACAGCTAGGTAATTAAGTGCCTGAGACCAAATTTGAACCCAGGTACTCCTGACTCCAGGGCTGGTGCTTTATCCACTGCACCACCTAGCCGCCCCATATATTTTATGTGTAAATCCTGTATCCATTTTGAGCTTATCTTGGTATAGGGTGTAAGGTGTTGGTCTAATACAAGTTTCTGCCACACTAACTTCCAGCAGTTTTTATTGAAGAGAGTTTTTATCCCAATAGCTGAACTCTTTGTGTTTATCAAACAGAAGTTTACTATAATCAATTCCTGCTATTGCACCTAGTCTATTCCACCAATCAAGCACTCTATTTTCTTAGCCAATACCAGAGAGTTTTTATTACTGATGCTTTATAATATAATTTTAGATCTGGAAGGACTAAGCCATCTTCTTTTGCATTTTTTTCATCAAATCCCTGGAGATAACTGTGGTATATGTATGTCATGGAGCACTATTGTTCTATTAGAAACCAGGAGGGATGGGAATTCATGGAAGCCTGGAGGGATTTGCATGAACTGATGCTGAGAGGAACAGAACCAGAAAAACAATGTACACCCTAACAGCAACATGGGGGCAATGATTAACCTTGATGGACTTGCTCATTCCATCAGTGCCACAATCAGGGACAATTTGGGGCTCTCTGCAATGGAGAATACCATCTGTATCCAGAGAAAGAACTGTGGAGTTTGAACAAAGACCAAAGACTATTACCTTTAATTTAGGGGGAAAAAACTGATGTCTTATTGACTGATCTTGCTATCTCTTATACTTTATGTTTCTTCCTTTAGGATATGATTTCTCTCTCATCATACTCAATTTGGATCAATGTAAACCATGGAAACAATGTAAATACTGGCAAATTGCCTTTGTGGGGTGGAGGAAGTAAGATTAGGGGATAAATTGTAAAACTCAAAATAAATAAAATCTTTAATTTAAAAAAAATCCCTGGAGATTCTTGACTTTTTATTTGTCCATATGAATTTCCTCCAATCTTTTTCTAATTCATTAAAGTAATTTTTTTTGAATTCTGATTGGTAGGGCACTAAATAAGTAGTTTAATTTTGGTAGAATTATCATTTTTATTATTTTAGCTTAGTCTATCGCTAAGCAATTGATATTTATCCAGTTGTTTAAATCTGATTTTATTTGTGTGAGAAGTTTCTGAGTCTACCTTGGCAGGTAGACTCCCAGGTATCTTATATTGTCTGAAGTTACTTTGAATGGGAATTTCTCTTTCTAGCTCTTGCTGCTGTATCTTGCTAGTCATATATAGAAATGTTGAGGATTTATGACAGTTTATTTTATTTCCAGTGACTTTGCTAAAGCTGCTAATTATTTCTTGTAGTTTTTTAGATGATTTTTTGGGATTATCTAGGTATAACATCATGTCATCTGCAAAGAATGCGAGTTTTTGTCTCTTCCTTCCCAATTCTAATTCTTTCAATTTCTTTTTCTTCTCTTATTGCTGAAGCTAACATTTCTAATGCAATATTGAATAGTAGTGGTGATAGTGAGCATCCTTGTTTCACCCCAATCTTATTGGGAATGCCTCTACCCCTATCCCCATTGCATATAATGCTTGTTGATAGTTTCAGATAGATACTGCTTATTATTCTAAGGAACAACCCATTTAAAGAATGTATGAGTTTTAAAAAAAATCTTAAAGCCAAAATATATACACAACAAAATCCAAAAATTCTACACATTTACTTATAGGATAATCCCTAAATATTTTATTCAAAGCTTATTGACTTTTATTTTACACACAATACTCATAAGCTTGGTGATGGAATTCTCTAGATAACAATGGATTAGAAATTAGTGTGAAAAGAAGAGGGCTTCCTGAGGCAAACATTCTAACAGTGACATGAAATGACAAAAAGAGAGGAAGAAGGCAGGCAACAGATGTGACTTGTAAAGCCAAGCAACTGGGAGTCATCAATGGCTGCAGCAAAATTTATATATGTATATATCTATGTATTATTGATGTATTATACTTAATATATTATATAATATTAATATCTAGTAAATTGACTTGTAGTAATTTAATATAAACATATTAATTATATATTTATATCTATATATAGATAGTTTTATATCTATTATAATTAATTAGATATAATAAATATTTATTTTAATATAGTCACTGAATTTATCATCACCAAAGGTATTAGAGTATCAGAGCAGAATGTAATCATTGATGTTCATAATGACTATTCCAAGTCAAGAAAATTTAAATTATCTTGAATTTGATCTGTTTTAAAAAGCAAGGTAACTATGTAATATATATTTTAAAATATTTCCATAGTAACAAAAAAATCCACATTTAAAAAGAATCAAGTTTAATTATTTGGAAAATTCACTTGTATAAAAGAAATAATTCACCAAAAGATACTAGGTAAATGAAATGTTATAGCAAAAATGCATCACTATGGAAACAAAACTGAAGGTCTGAAAGTCAAATAACCTGAAATACAACACATAATTATTAAATGTCTCTGACATGAAGGCACTGTGCTGGAATGATGACATAATAATCCCTGCCTTCACATTCATTTATGTAAATGTAGCTATACATACATGCACATGCACATATATAAAATACATGTATACATAAACATATACAGGTATTAGGAATCTGTCTTTTCTTATTTTATTTCAGTTTTGTTTTTAATTTATGAGATAAAACAAGGATTTCTATAACATGGTACAATAAAAAAGATGATTGAACATGAAACTGCAAATCTAATATGCACAATTTGCTATTTCTTTCAGCTATAAAACAAAATGATGACGTAAATTTTTCTTCTCCCCACCCACTCCCTAAAGATGACTACATTAGATACAAATAAGCGCATGTTAGTGAAATTCTTCTAAACATATTTCTATTTATCAGTCCTGCCTTTATATTCTAGGAAGGAAACAAGTTAGAAATAGAGATTTTTGGACTAACAGTGATTACAGAGACCATATACTCCAGTCACCTCATTTGACATGTAAGGAATCAGTGGGAAGTTTTGTAAAATATGATACAGGATTGCAAAAGTATATAGATTTAACTGAAGAGAGACAGAAAGAAAAAGGATATTTATATCCTCCTCACTGGTATCTTCTCTTGTTCTGAATTTAAGAAGTTGCACCCTTAAGACCTGTCCAGAATTTCAATTCTAATACACAGAGGAAGTTGGTGTTCCAGAGAACTTCCTTGAGCATTCCTAGTTTTCTGTAGTAACTGATCTAAGAACCCTCCCCCTATTGTTCAAGGGAGACCAAATGATTAATTGGGATCAAGGTGAGCACTCCCTATCCATATATGAAGGCACCAGCTATTTGGGAATGGGTACAAGAATGCTGATCTGGGGGTAATTCAAGAAGATTTTATGCAGATGTTGACACTTAAACTGAGCCTTGGAAAAAGAAAAATATTTTGATAGGCAGAAGCAAGAAAGAATTCCATCCCATGCATGGGGAGCAATTTGAACATAGGTAGAGATTGCAGGTAATAGCCTGTCAAGGTCAGGAAACATCTTGTAGTCAAATTTGTCTGAAATACACCCCATTTCTTGCCTCAGTATTTGCATGTTATCCCTCATGGTTGGAATACATTCCATCTTCATTTACAGTTCTCTGAATCTTAAACTTTCATGACTCAGGTGCCAAGTTGTCTTAGAAGTCTTCCCTGATTCTCCCAGTTTTTCATTCCTTTTACTGTCTCCATTCAATGTGCACTATATTTATTTTTGTGTGTGTTGTATCTATCTTTCCACACCTGAGAGTAGAATATAAGGTCCTTTAGGACAAGTACTATTTTTTAAATCATCTTTGTAGTCACAGAATTGAATGGTTCTTTAGAGAACATCTAGTCTAACCCCTTTCATTTTGCAGATGAGGAAAGTGAAGCTTATAGATGTTAAATGACTTCCCAATGTCACTGAGCCAGTAAGTGTATAAGGTAAGATCAGAACTCAAATATTTTTAACTCTCAATTCAATACTTTATCCACCTGGTCTAGCAAGTTTTGAGCCATATATTAGAGCAAAGGTGTCAGACATGTCAGTTACAAGCCACATATGGACAGGAACCAGATTAAAAGGAAAATATTTAACAAAATAAAAAATACAATAAATATAGTTAATATTATACTTTTAAAACTAAATTAATATGTGGTTATAGGGGTCCTTACACAACAGATTTGTGGATTTGTGGTCCTGTTTTTATTTGAATTTGGCACCACTTTTATAGAAGACCTTAAATGCTATATTAAAGAGTCCTACTAGGAGTCTCTAAGATTATTTTTTTAGTTTTTGCAAGGCAATGGGGTTAAGTGGATTGCCCAAGGTCACACAGCTAGGTAATTATTAAGTGTCTGAGGCTGGATTTGAACTCAGGTACTCCTGACTCCAGGGCTGGTGCTCTATCCACTGCACCACCTAGCCACCCCAGAGTCTCTAAGATTTTTGAAGAAGAAGTAATACAGAAAATTCTGTGCTTAATGAAGATGAGTTTTCTAACTCTTCAGAATATCATTTAGGAGGGTAAAGATGTGAGGCTGAAAGACCATTTAGGAGACTATTTCAAGGAAGATGTGATATTAGCATTGTGAGCATAGAGAAATAGAGAGTTTGAGAAAATCAAAAAAGGGCTTGGTAACAGATTGGATGTTTGATCTCAATTAATTAAGCCATAAATAAAGAAAATAATAAAGATTTTAACACTCAGGTAAAGCACTGAAGGTTTGAGAAATTATATGACTTGTGAAGGATCTATAGCCTTCTTATTTGGTATCTTGAGCAAATCCTTCAAATATCTGTGGATACCATTTCTTTTCTATAAAATGGGAACAATGATCTTCATCAAATAAAAATAAAATTGGACTGTGTGGTTTTTTGAAGTTTTTTAAGAACCTCAGATGAAAGGCATCATGAAAATGCAGTATAACTAGAGGCCCTTGTATAAACACAGCCTATTTGCTAACCCCCACCTTCCTTTTCCCTTTATCCTCACCATCTTCTTCCCTCATCTTTATTCTTTTGTTCTTTGTTCATTCTCTTCTAGAACCAATCCCTAAGGGGAAAATGATGAAATAACATCTTTGCCCTATCCCCCATCCCCCCATCATTTCCTATTCTCCCCAAAACATTACTAGAGCTCTCTTGTTACCTCTTGGTCATGGCACCATTAGAAGTCCTTTCCCCACTCCCTTAAGATGTATATTTTATATTCCCTTCACTGTCTGGACCCAGTTCTCTGTTGTGTTATTTAATTCATCTTATCCCTGCTAAGGTGTTATATAGCTAACCCATCTCTACTTTCATACAGCATTCATCTTGAAACAGCTAAAATTCAAGTCTCCAGAAGAATGCTAATACATGATTCAAATGATAAAATATTGGTCACTATGATAAGCTAGTATAAGCTAGTAGAGAAGATATTTGAGAGCAGAGCATCCTGTCAGCAGCTCTCAAATTGCATTCCATTAACCCACCTATTTTGTTTATGTACTTCCAATCCCATCCCCAATTCTGGTTACTATGTGGCCTTTTTATTTATTTCCTCTGTCTTCCACTTCCACATTATTCATCACTCTCCACTCTTCCTTTCAGAATGACATAATTCATACCTGTTTAAGTAGTGATCACTTTTTTTTACATTTGAAGCAAATAAAAACTCAATGGAAGTCATGTGCAGTTGACTTTAAGTAAACCATAGTTGACATTTCTCAGCTTAGTGTTACATTAAGGTTACATGGCATGGTAGACAGAAATTAACCTTGGAGACAAGGAGGTCTGGGATCAGTTCTGAACTAGACTGAGGGTTTGACCTTGGGCAAGTCATTTAGCCAACTGTGTTCAATTAAGGAAAACTTCAAGGATGGGACAGATAATAATGAGGAGGGAGGATGGAACTTCCAACCTAATGAACCAACAGGAACAATGGCATAAATTTCAATGATGAAATATTAATTTCTCAGGAGAATTCAATAAAATTTAATCAATGATGATCATGTTACACATCTGACTCTACATGTTTAACACATTTTTATCTTAGATATCAGTTTCCAGTCATTTCAACAGTTCACACAAGTATGTAAGATCATCAGGGCAAAAGTCCAGCAGAGGAAAGATCTTGTGTCTACCTGTAGGATGATTAGATGGAACAGAGGGTAATGAGTTAGAGCAGGATTTAGGAAGACCTGACTTCAAATTCAGCCTCAGATACTTACTGGCAGAGGAATATCACTTAACCTCCATATTAGCCTCAGATTCCTATAAAATAGGGTTAATAACACCATCTACCCACAGGATTGTTACATGGCTCAGATAAGATAAACAATCATAGAACACTTTTTTTCCAATGATCAATGACATGGAAGTCACCAATAGGATCAGAAAAGACAAACTGGGTTGAGAAGCTGCACTCACATGTGGAAATAATGGTAAGGGTTCATTGACTTCCTGTGCTTCAAAAGACTGGATAAGTGAATATATATGTGATTTAAGTGGGAGGAGGCAGACAATGGGTCAGGAATGTTATAATCTGTCAGAATTTATGTCTCACAGGTTTGGGGCTCTTTTTTTATTTTTTCAAGGCAATGAGGTTAAGTGACTTGCCCAAGGTCATACAGCTAAACATTAAGTGTCAGAGATCAACTCTGAACTCAGTTCTTCCTGACTCCAGGGTCTGTATTCTATCCCTGCACTATCTAGTTGCCCCCTATAGGTTTTTAATATTTTGTTTTTTCCAAGTCCTAAAGTAAGTGGGTTTCATACAATACAATTAAGTTGTCATTAAAATGTTGAGCAAGAGGAGTGTGAGGCGAGCGGAGCCGGAGTCCAGACCCTGAGGCTGAATTCTGGATCAGATAAAATGGCTTGGCTGCCCCACAGGATTATTAAGGAAACCCAGCGTTTGCTGGCAGAACCAGTTTCTGGGATAAAAGCAGAACCAGATGAAAGCAACGCCCGTTATTTTCATGTGGTCATTGCAGGCCCATAGGATTCCCCCTTTGAGGGAGGGACTTTTAAACTTCAACTATTTCTTCCAAAAGAATATCCAATGGAAGCTCCTAAAGTACATTTCATAACCCAAATTTATCACCCTAATGTAGACAAGTTGGGAAGAATATGTTTAGATATTTTGAAAGACAAATAGTCTCCAGCATTGCAGATCCACACAGTGCTGCTCTCAATCCAAGCTTTGTTAAGTGCTTCCAATCCAGACGATACATTAGCAAATTATGTAGCAGAGCAGTGGAAGACCAATGAAGCCCAAGCCATAGAAACAGCCAGAGCATGGACTAGGCTATATGCCATGAATAATATTTAAATTCAATCTCAACATCAAGTGTGCATCACTTCTCCTGTTCTGTGGAGATCTCTTCCTTTTTTGTTGCATTTAATGGACACAGTCTTAGAAGCATTACAGAATAAAAACACAGACTATCTTCAGTCCTTTGGTGATTAAATGCACATTAGCAGAAAAAAAGAAAATTGTTGAGCAAGGGCCAAGGAAGTCAAGCAATATAGTTTCTGCCCCTATTTTTCTATCATTACAGATTTTTAAGTTATATTGAATCTAATTTCATCTGCCTGTTGACAAGTATGCCCAAATACTCTATTTGGTATCCTTCCAAGATTGAGAGTTTAAGGATTACTTTTTGCCATCTTGGGTGGAAAATTCTTAGGAAGACATAAATAAAAGTTGTAAGTGACCTGTAATCTGCATCCATACAGAGATACACACACAATGAAATCACAGATTCATTAGAACATTGGAAGTCAGGAAGAAACAAAGTATCCTGGATCAAATGCTGGACCTGTAGTCAGGAAAAACTGAGTGCAAATCCAACTCTTAACACTGACTACCTGTGTGACCATAAACAAGTCACTAAGATTCTCTGAGGCACAGGCAATTCATTAAAACTTAATAACTAAATTATAAACAGGTTGTAAGCTGCAATGGTGAAATGTGTTCCCACAATGCAAATCCTTGATTTATCCAAGAATAATGAAAGTCAATGATTTCAATGATTAGTAAACTAATGAGTTTGTTTACATCTAATTCCTGTGTTCTCAAACTAATAACTGTTTTATTAAATTGTCAATTATTTTAAAATTTTATTTACACTATTTGTAGTGTTACAATGAATACATCCCAAAAGACTCATTTACATGGTTCATTCTATGAAAAGAAATCTAGATTATTAGTTATTAACAGAAAAAAATGAATAGGTCCTTTATACATAAGAGTATAGTATTAATAGGAACCATTGTATCTGACCTTAATTTTATTGCCTCTCCATATTGGCTTTATTTAAATCATTGCCTTCACTGTGCAAATTCTTCTTTCAGTTCTACTTTCTTCAGAGC
Organism: Macrotis lagotis; assembly: GCF_037893015.1. NCBI lineage: Eukaryota > Metazoa > Chordata > Mammalia > Peramelemorphia > Peramelidae > Macrotis > Macrotis lagotis. The sequence continues at coordinate 121,560,451 of NC_133660.1, read as the reverse complement.
CATGTATGACCCAGCAATTCTTCCCATTTTTTGTTAAATTCTCCACATTCATCCTTCTTTAAGGAAGATCAATAATTCATTACATTCACATACCATAATTTGATGCATTATTCCCCCGTTGTTGTATACAACTTTCTGCTTATCACAAATAGTGTTGCTGTGACTACTGTCCATTTTTTTCTCTTCATAGTCAAGAACTTCTCAATGATAATATCATAAGGTCAACGATTAAAATTTTAGTAATTTTGTTACTGCAGTTCCAAAGTGCATTATAGAATAGTTGCATTAACTCAGAGTACATTGAATTAATATTCTTATCTTCCCACCAACAACAATTTTTTCTTTTTTTAAGTTTTTTACTTTAATCAATATAAGGTAGTACTAAAAGGATCTTTTTAATTTTCATTTTTCTAATAGTAACTTCAAAATTGTAACCTAAATATTTATATTTATTTCTTCTTTTAAAAATTATTAATGGTCTTTGCCTACCTGTTCACAATGGACCTCAATGTCCATCGATCATATATAGTTGTCTTGACTTCCCATAAATTTAGTCAAATTTTTATCAAAGATATCTAATACAAAGGTATTTTCCTAACTCCTATAGTTTCTTCTCTCCTCTGACACTGTCACCACCCTGCTGCTGACTTTCAACACCTCCAAAGGAACAGCCTCCTGTTCTCCCTATCTCTAGTCTCTCTCTCCACTCCAGTACATTCTCCACTTACCTAATGAAGAAATCTTCCAAGAGCATGGATCTAATTATGTCACCCCCAATTCAGCAAATACAAGTGACTTCCTATCACTTCTAATATCAAATAAAAAAATTCTCTGAAGGAGTTCCAAACCCTTTGCAATTTACCCTTACCACTTTTGCATTCTTCTTATACCTTACATTATTCCACCACCACCACCACCACCATCACCATCATATATTCTGCAATCCACTGGCACTGGTCACCTTGCTAACAAGCTTCTACAGTTCACAATTCCAGACATTTTCACTATCTGTTCCCCAATACCTTGAATTTTCTCCCTCCTTATCTCCTCCACATTTTCTGCAGCCTAAACAAGCCCTGTTCCTGCAACAAACTCTCATGTGACATGGACTCAATGCCTTTATCATCTTGTCTATCCTCCTCTGGACAATGTCCTGCCTAGCATGTCTTCCTAAAAGTGGTATTTAGAAATAACAATAATATTTCAGGTAAGGTCTTAAAAAATTGTATATAGCAGTACAGCCAGCTCCCTCTTCCTTGAAATAATGCCCCTTTTAATGTAGCCCAAGATCACATTAGCATTGTGGCTGCCATATCACACTACAAACTTGTATTGAGCTTGCAGTCTACTAAATATCATCAGCTCTTTTTCAGAACAACTGCTTATCAATCAAGATCTCCTCTAAATGACACATTCAAAAAACATCATTTTGATTTGATAGTAGCCGCTAAGTAATCAATGAACACTTTTAACAAAAAAATTAATAAAGACAAGTTCAAATCCATCCTCAGATATTTACTAGCTCTGTGACCATAGGCAAGTCATTAAATTTGCTGCCTTAGTTTCCACATCTATAAAATGAGAATAATAATATTAATAGTGGTACCTACCTCATAAGGTTGTTGGGAGGATAAAATTAGATAATATTTGCAAAACATATCACAAACAATAAAGAGCTATATAAATGGTAGCAGTTACAGTCATCCTTTCCACATCACAATTTTCCCCATGATCAATGTATCACAGATCAGCATAAAAATTAAAATGGGAATTTTGCAGGAATTTTACCAAAGCTGTAGATGATACACAACGGTTAGCAGATGACATAGAAAAAATTTAGAAACTCAGAAATGCATAAAATATACATATAGAATTGTATAATATCAACACATTTTATTTTAATACCACAATAATTCAGATTTCTTCTCTGTTACAAGGGGAAGACCAAAAAAATTAATGCAGATTTTCCTGATCATGGGGGTGCTGCACTCCTAACTCCCATTACATGGAAGAGATAACTGTATTGTTGGTTTTGACTACCAATAGATTAAGAATGTAAGTATTAACACAAATACAATCTACTCATCAATTTACAGACAAATGACAAGGAAGGACATGTATTTCCCCTCACCGGAAAATTGTTGATCATGTTCAGTATTTTTGGGTTTCCAGCAGCAGGTCCTGGGGGAAAAAAAAGGCTTGTTGAGCCTTCTGCAACTCCAAACCTTCCATTCAGCATAGAAAGTAACCAACTTAAAATTTACTTCATTGTGGAAAGAAACAACTTTCCAAAAGGGAATTTAGTTCCTAATCTTTCCTTTTCATAACACTTACTCTTCTTGTAGTTTGATAATAGAAATATGAGTGATCTACACCACAATACTTACTGGCACCAACAGCTTCATTATTTAACAATTCGTAGATCACACACCTCTCCTCTGTGAACATTTTCCAGCTGAGACTCAGGGAGCTGTTTACTGAGAACAGATTATTTAATAATGAACTATGAGCTTTGAAAACCCTCCAAGACCTTTACCTTCAGGAATAAGACCAACAATAAGACATTTCTGATGAAATATTGAATGAATTAAGGACCTTCCTTTTTTCACTATACTAAGGTTAAATTCCCTAGTGATACGCCAGCCCTAGGCAACACCAACTTTCTGGATGTGGTGCTTTCTTGAAAAAAAAAAGAGAAAATTCCTGGACTTCTCTACATGAAAGACAAGAAAGGATTTTTTCTACTCCCTACTCTCTTTCTAGGCTCCCTCAGGAGAAGATGTGGTAGGAATTACACTGAAAAAAAGAACCCTGTAAATAATGTGATCCACTTAGCAACTTAGTGTTGTCTGCCCTGATTTTTACTTTCTGGCTGAAATGAACACTAGTTGTATTTTCAGGAGCCCAAATTGATTACCTCCAAGACCTATTAGTTAAAGATAGATAAGGACAGTCCAATGTCAGAAAGGAATCACTAGTGAGCCAATTAGTATTCGAAAGAGGAGATGCATCCAGGCATCATAGGATCATGCAATTGAAAGAAAACTTCAAAATAATATAAATCACATCTTTTTCACTTTACAGTTGAAGAAGCTGAGACTCAGAAAGGCTCAGGTAACACATGCTGTTCAAATTTCACCACTAATATATATTGTCTTTATGACCCTAAGCAAGTTCTAATTTCTCCATGATCTAAGCCCGTGTTGTCAAAGTCAGAAACAGATCCCTCCTGGCCACATATTTAATTTGAAAACCACAACTTAACATTATCTATTTATTTATTTATTCATTTATTTATTTTGTTAAACATGTCCCAACTACATTTTAATCCTTTTCCACAAATTTAGGGAATTTTAGTCACCTAGAGTAGAGTTTGACATCTCTGTTCCAAGCAATTCTCTAAATTTAAGTTGCAAAGAAGATGCCAACCTCCATTGATTTAGGAAGCTTCATTAACTGGGATTTCTTTATAACAAGGAAATGATGAGTCCCTATTCTTATACTTTGTCCTGTTTGTTCTGATCCATATATGTCCCTATCCCAAGGATTTGGTACTTAATATGCCTTTAGTGTAAAGGACTATAATTTTGTAAATAAATTAGCAATTTTGCACTCTGAACCATGTCTTTTGATGACACATTCAAAGTCATCCTCACTGGAAACACATGGTCAAGTCCAAATCCCAATAGCTTTTAAGCTAACTTTAGTATAATTAGTTTCAAATGACAAAAACCAGTTATTTCTGAAATTTCCTTTCACTAGGAAGCTGTAGATCCTTAACATAGGGAAAGAATTTCCAAACACTCTAAAGGGAAACTGGTTAACAAAACCATACTTGCCTTTTCTCCAAAAGTCACTTTTGCCTACAAGAAATCAGTTGCTCCTGATTTGATTTCCCCCCATTCTTCCCATGACAATCTACAGACTCACAAATGGTTTATGACCTTTTCAATGGCCAAAAGGAAAAACTTAAATGATGAGACCCAAGGTGCCTATTTCAGTTCAAGTTTCTTCAAAAATTACAGATTCAGGGAACACATTTCCCACTTGCATCTAAAAGGTAACTAGAATTATATTTGTCACTGAGCAACACAGCCGTGCTCATAAGTCAAGGGCCAGTAAGAGTGCTGCCTGAGGAAACGCTTACAAAGTGGCCCTATCTATCACAGAATTGCCATTTCCTTGAGAAAGGCAGTCCCCAAAACAGGGAAAGTGAATTCTCTCACAGGTTGGATGTTTAGCATTTTAGTTGTGAAGTTTTCTAGTCTGTTTCTTCCCCTGATTTTAACCATAACATTTATTGTCCCTATTTATATAGGGCTAAAGCAGGATGAATTCAATTTTTAAAATTGTGTAGTTTTCAATGATCCTGAGCTACACTCAAACACAAACATACACACACACACACACACACACACACCCCATGAGATCATCTGCAGATAGTTCAGCTTAATTCAATTAGCATTGTTTTAGTATGAAAGTATGGTAATTAATCTAGCAGCCCAGAAACTTCTTTGCATTTGTTTTCTGGTCACATCCCTCCTGGGTAATCATACTTCAGACCCCTACTCTGTCTTTCTTCTTTCTGCCAGTTCAGCCAAACAGAAGGACTACATGGGGAAGAGGGATAGAGTTGAAAGGTAGGGGAGGTTCTCTAGAATCAAGTGCAAACAACAAATTCTTCTTTAGCTAGTTATAAGGCTAACATGCGTTTATTCATGGAGGCAGATGCTTATTTTAAAATAATATTTAAAAGACAAAATCTTGGCACCCACCCATTAGAATTGAATTGACTCAAATCTTTCCAAAGACCAATATTTTCTCAGAGACTCTACACGGCTGTTAATCATGAATATATTAATTATAATTATATAATAATATATAAATCACAATATCAGTTGCCACAAGACCTATTCCAATTCCATCAATTACAGGCACCATCTTCCCCAATGATATCAGTGTAATTGCTCTGTATACATTTTCTATTGCTTCTATGTTTCTGTATTTATTTTATATTGTTTGTAAGCTTCTTGTGGGCGAAGGCATTTTGATGGGTGGAGGGTTTCTCTGTATCTAGTATATAGAAGGAAAGGAAAGAGAATAAAAGGGGGTAACAATGGGAGGAAATGAAAGGAAGAGAAGGGAGAAAAAGAAATAGGAAAGAAGGGGAAGAGGGAGGGAAAGAAAACAAGAATCAGAATTGGAGGTAGCCCAAAGGACAATGATAAGATATATGGTATGAATATGCACTGCAGCATATTATAAATGAGGATGTCGGCACATGAAACATTTAGTAAGATGCCAGTTAGGGAACATTGGATCAGACATATCAAGAGCAGAGAATACCAGATAAATAACCCAAATGTAGCACCCACAAAATAGTAAAAGGACCTATAGGAAGAGCCTCCATTGTGTCAAATGAATCTCCTCCATCTGTATCCATCCTACTCAGATCCCATGGAAATTTACAGAAGGGTTTAAGTAGGAGTCATATAGAATGAGAAAGAATTTATAATGTACAATGTTTATCTTTAGAGAGAGTACTTGCACTGAGGAGCTTGCAAGGTCACTGCTTTATCCATATATGAGCAGGACACTATTGCAGTCACTGAAAGAGACAAAAATATAGGATGACATACCATCCCTGCCCCCCATAGAACCCAACAGGGGGATGAAAAAATAAAGTAAAAGCAATTGCAATATGGAAGAAAGAGGGATGGAGGATTAGTTACTGAATAAGAGGATCAGGACAGCCTTCATGGGGAAAGACTATTGAAGCTTTCAAGAGGCAGGAACAGGAAATAAAGGCATATCCCTGGTATAAGAAACAGCAGAACTGAAGAAACAGAGGTAAGTTACTACAGGTCATATCTAAGGAATATAAAAGCTGAATGTCAAATTTGACTGAACTTACTCCACAAACAGACTAGACTGAGATAAGTCTGGAAAAGTAGACTACTAGTTCTGGAAAAAAAGAAGTTGAAATATTATAACAAACATCACTAAACTGTTTGTTAAAAAATAAAAAATAAGATAAAAATGCAACAAAAATGTGAATAATAATGAAAATTGAGAAAAGACTATTGGAATGGGGGAAAAGCTAGACCAAAATGCCTAAACAAGCAGGAACTAGAGGGATGATATTCCTCCACCAGTAGAACAGAGGGTAGGAAAGGATGTTACACTTATATAGAATAGGATTTCTTTTTTCCTTCTCTATCTTTTTGGTTGAGCAAAAACAAATAAAACAAAACAAAAACACTTAGTTTTATCCATCAGGATGTTTCAGAATATGTTGCTCCCAAATCCCTTTTACAAAAAACAAGAAAAGAGACAACAAAATCACTTAGGGCATTAATGCCAATTAAACTTGGAAAGTAAATTGGATCAGATTACAAAGGGTTTTAAATGCCATTTGAAGAATCTGGGCATTTTTTCAGAAAGCAATAGGAGTTATTTTGAAATAAAAAGTCTCAGGGAGGCTAGGTGGCACAGTGGATAGAGCACCGTCCCTGGAGTCAGGAATACCTGAGTTCAAATCCGACCTCAGGCACTTAATAATTACCTAGCTGTGTGGCCTTGGGCAAGCCACTTAACCCCATTGCCTAGCAAAAACTAAAAAAAAAATAGAAAGTCTTAAAAAACCTCAAAGGACATTTAATCCAACTCTTTCCCAATGGATAGATTTATGCTACAACATTCTTAGCAAATATTAGAAAATGAGGAAAAGAAAACTCATTTTCTCTCAAGTCATCCTTGCTTTTACAAGTTGGTTGCAGTTCCTTACTCTGGTGAAAAATAGAATATATCTAATCAACATGACAACTATTCAAATATTATAGTAAGAATGATTGTGGTCTCCACTCTCCCCTGCCATGTCTTCTCTTATCAAAGATAAACATTACCAGTTCCTCCCAGTGAGTTTTGTCATACTCAAATAGAAATAGAAGCCATTAAATCATTCATAGAAGCCTGTGGATCACATATTAATTAATTTTAAATGTGATATTATCTATTTTATTATATTTTTACTTATTTTGGTAAATATTTCTCTTTTTCTTTTTTAGGTTTTTGCAAGGCAAATGGGGTTAAGTGGCTTGCCCAAGGCCACACAGCTAGGTAATTATTAAGTGTCTGAGGTCGGATTTGAACTCAGGTCCTCCTGACTCCAGGGCTGGTGCTCTAGCCACTTTGCCACCTAGCCATCCCATAAATATTTCTCAATTGCATTTTAACCTTATTTGAGCCATGCTCAGGAATACTGCAAACCATATGTGGCCCATGAGTCATATATTTACCAGCTCTGATCTACATGATCTTTATATGATCTCCTAAACCTTTTCCTCTAAATAGATTAAAGTGTATCAATGCCCCTTCTAAAATGTAGTAACTGCAACTGAATTCAGTGTTCTAGATGTTGCCTGACTAGTACAGAATGCTATTACTGTCAGAAAGTCCTATTTAAGGGGTTATTATCTTCTTCAATAAATTTGTGATCTCAGTGATGTGGGTATTCTTACCCAAAATGTAGATCACAACTTTTCATACCTTCTCATCTTGTATAATGTTTTTTTCTGCTCTCTTAGATATTCTCCATAGTTAGTGCATCAAATATTGTTTCCCTTCTTTTAACATTATATCCTGCATAGGGTATATATTCAATATTCAGAGGAGGGGAAGGATTTCTCTTAAGAGTATTTGGATAGTTGCATAAAATACAAGTTGCCCATTTATTATCACACTTTTTCCCCCTCTTATAGCCAGTCAACTTTTTTTTCCAGTCATATATATCACTTTGAGGGCATTCTTATCTTCCTTCATGCATGCAATGTCTTATCAATGCTGCCCTCTTATAGCCATCATGAATCTTCCCATTAACCTTTGTGTGCATTCCATTTTAATTCTTCAGAGGTTGTAACTTGTTACTTCATAGTTTCATTGGAAGAGTGTGCATATTAAAAAGATGAATTTTTGTTTTATAAAAAAAGACTGGACCTACTGGAAACTAGATTGCTGAATGCAATCATGACAAGTATTTATTTTAATTGATATTTTATTATGTTTTTCTAATTACATGTTACAAAAGTTTTTCAACATCCATTCACTTGCATATATAAAAGTTACCCATTTTTCTACCACTCTCTCTTCCTACCCCCTTCCACTCAGAACTAACAGTTTGGTAAAAGTTATACATATTCATTTGTCTTTAAAATGTTTACATATGGGGGCAGTTAGGTGGCACAGTGGATAGAGTACTGACCCTGGAGTCAGGAGGACCTGAGTTCAAATATGACCTCAGATAATAATTATTTAGCAAGTCACTTAACCCCATTGGCTTGCAAAAACAACAATATGTTTGCATATTAGTCATTTTGTGCATGAGGAATTGGTACTAAGGGAAAAGAAAGAAAACTGTGGTATAGAAAGGAAAAAACAGAAGTTTTTAAAAAGTGAACATTGTACCCATTCAGATTCCATGATATTTGCAATTTTTCCCTCTGATTATATATGTCATTGTCCATCAAATATTTCCCAGGATTGTCCTAGATTTCTGAACTGCTGAGAGGATCTGCATCCCTCATAGTCGATCAATTCACAATGCTGTCATTAATGTGGACAATGTTTCCTTGTTTCTGCTCCCTTTGTTCACCATCAATTCATGTAATTCTTTCAATGCTTTTCTAAAGCCCAATCATTCATGGTTGCTTAAAGAATGATAATATTCTCTAACATTCATATATCGTAATTTCTTCAGTCATTTCCCAACTAATGGACATCCCCTTGATTTTTAATTCTTTGCCACTATAGAAAGAGCTGCTATAAATGTTTTTGAACTATGTCAGACTTTTCCCAGTTTTTAAAATTTCTTTTGAATTAGGCCTAGTATTGGTGTTGTTGGGTCAAAGGGTATGATTAGTTTTATTGCTCTTTTGGCATAGTTCCAGATTGTTCTCCAGAATGGTTGAATCAGTTCACAACTCCACCAACAGTACATTAGTGTTCCAACCTTCCCACAAGCATAACTAGAATTTAAAAGTAAATTAGGGGAAAGAGGACCTGAGACACAGAGAAAGGGACAAAGTCAGAGACAGAGATAGACAAAGACAGAGTATAAAATTTTAAATTTCAAAAATACTCTAGTAATTAGTCCAATCATTTTACTTTATAGACAAGAAAACTGGAACTCAATTAATTAAATGACTTATCCATAGTCATATATGTGTAACTAGCAGCATATTCAAGTATCTTGACTCCCAATCCAATATCATTTCTATTGCATCCTATTCTGATCTATTTCTTCAAGCCCAGATCCTACATTGTTTCAATTTTCTCTGCCTTAAAAATCCTAAAGTATTACTTTTCTTCTTCCTCATAGCAACATAAATATGTCTTCTTCCTGCTCAGAAAGTCCCAGATGCAGTTTATTGTTGTTTTTCTAATTTTAGTACTTTAAAAGATTTTATTCTTTCTCCCTTTGAAAACTTTGAACATTTTGAATAGAAGTATTTTTAAAATATAGTTATACAGTGGTTTTTTAATAGTGACCTCTTAGTTGCTTGATATTGGTGATGGTATTTTTTAAATTTAAAAGTGGGTTAGCAATTCTAGAAAGCAATGTAATACAGCTAGTATGGAGTCTGAGAAGCTGAGTTCATTCCCCAGTTTGACCATTTATTATATATGTGACCTTGGGCAAGTCACAATCTCCATAGGCCTCAATTTCCTGAACTGTAAAAATAGGGAGTTGGGTTACATGATCTCACAAGCTCCTTCCAATTCTAAATTTATGATCCTTGAATTAAAATTAGGATAAGCAACTTCATAATCTAAAAAAAAGAATAAGAAGCCTTTTTTAGAAGAACACTTGTCCAAGAGGTCCTGCTTTGAAAATGTACATATCTTTCTTATATAAAACCTGAAAATAGCATTAGTCCATAAACTCTCCATTCATTACACACACTGCACATACTGCAAAAAGTATTTTTCCATTTTTAAATCATTTTGATTCCTTCTACTTCCCATAGATGGCAGCGACTCAACAGTCGTCAGAGAGATATGAGAATTGGAGAGAAAAAGAAAAAGTGACATATTCTTTCCCTTCCCAGAGTCAAGATGCCCCAGCCTTCTGCTCCTTGTTATCATTCACTCCTCCCACAAACAAGGAAAATCTCCCATCTGTCTGACTACATTGAGGAACAGTGAGTTATAAGATTCTCCTTTCTGGTTTTGGAAATGTTTAAACTGACTTAAAAGTTTGGTATAAAAGATTGTGCAGTATAAAAGATTGAGATTTATTTCTACTTTACCTCACCCAGAATGGTCCTTTATTGATAGAATGTGGGCTAAAGATTCTAGAGTATCCTTTACAAAATTGATATCTGGAGTTAGAAATGTCGGTGTTCAAATACTACCTCTGACACAAATTGAATGTCATATACATACATATATATATATATATATATATATATATATATATATATATATATATATATATTCCCAAACCATGCCCAGTTTGCTGAATTTACAGGCAATCTTATGTGCTTCAATAAAAGGAGTTTTCATTTTTCATTTCATTTCCCTAGGTGAATAAGATCAAAGATACAGACTGAAAAATCTAAAGAAGGCATCAATGATCTTATTAAATTGTTGCATGTTAGGTTACAATATAAACCAATGTTGTATTTTTAGATCAGATACATAAATATAGAGGGAGATTGTGTTGTACTGGTATCTTGGAAGTGACATGCAATCATGAGTTCAGGTTCCTCGACTAAGCAAAAGAAAATGCAATCCTAGGTCTCCCCAGGATAAATAATGTAGTTCACTACAAGGAATTCAACATTATTTTTAAACTGTGGGAAATGACCAGGATTTCAACATCTTTTTTAAAGAAAATACTTCAAAGGAACCTCACAAATCTTTAAGATTGCCAGATGGAAGGTTAGTCAATGTCCTATCAACCCTTGGAGTCTGTGTCTCCTGCTAAGAGTAGGAGAAATAATATAAACCTGGGTGAACCTCATTCCCAGATCAGATGGACATTAACCCTGGCATGCTACCAAGAAAAACATTTCTCATTCAGTGCACTGAAAGAGAGTTCTTCCTATGGACAAGGGAGGAAGTCATTTGCCAGATGTTGCTGTTTATTTTACAAGTCTCTATCTGACTTGTGCTTATTTTCTCTTGACCTTCCCAGAGTTCTCCCATATATACTAGGTAGAGAGAAATTAAAAGTCTATAGACCTTCCTAAGAAATACCTGGCTATTGCAGCCCAAAAGTTTAGATTTCCCACATGTGGTCTTGTTTACAAATCCAGCTTAGCTGATGATGGAAAGCAAGTAATTCTGTGTTCTCCAGGACCCATTATCTGAAAATCAGTCAGTAAGGCCCACTAGTATGACACTTGACTGTGTTAACAGGCACTCATGATATATTTTCCTTTTAAGATAACTGCCAGTTTGTTGTTAATACCCTAGGAAATCCAAAGAGAAAGGGAAAGTTCAATCCATTTTGGTTTTTTCCAGAATGGAATTCACAAGATAATCTTTGCCAGTTGTCCATGTAATAGCCATTGGGACAAAAGCCCTGAGTTTGAACCCCAACTCTTCTACTTAGCTATAAAAATTTAGGTAAGTCATTTTTCTAATCCAGACTTCACTTTACTCACATAGACTAAGGGGAATGGACTTGTTCATCTCTAAGACCTCTTGCCAAGACTAGATGCTACAAACTTTCTATTATTCTTAAATACAACTTTATTTAAGGTGAAAATGGAACTGATATGTTTAGGTCACTGAGCCTAGAAAGGTCCCCTGTCTACCCGTATCTCCCTTTTACCAGTGGTCATGGTCTGTTTGTGACAGAAGCAACATCTAAATATAAGTGTCAGCTTCAGCTCTGGGGTAGAGCTATGATCTCCATTATCCAGATGCTTCTTCTTAGTCTCTGATTCCTGCTGAGCAAATTGTGGTGGGAGGGAAGGACAGGATATGCACTGGGGCCAGGAATATGGGAGGAAGGGAAAGGAGGAAAGCAAGTACTAATAAATATTACAAACTTCCTCTCCCAAAATGTATGACACAATTTTAAGTTTAATATGCATTATAATTTTCTATCACATTCCTAAATACAATCAAGCCCCAAATTATGTTTGTCAATTGCAAAGGTAAAAACACTCCAACTGAAAATTTAGCAATCACTGTATGACATGTTGGAGCTAGCTCCCACGTACTCTTGTCATCTTGTGATGTTCAACAAATTCCAATGAGATCCAAGAAGTCTGAAGAGAGTAGATTGAAAAATCTCTTGGGTAGTGTTCCCTGAAACTTGAAATTTCAATGTAAATCACTAATTAATAATATCAAAACTTTTCTAAATCATTAACATCATGGAAATGGTAGTGAGCTACCTACTGAACAAAGCCACATTCTGTCGTGAATGTGGTAGGTATTAAAAGATTATCTGGAGCTTCATCAATTGTCAAGATATTCATCTGTGAGAATGGTTAAGGGTACTTTCATTGTCTTCCCCTACCTCAGTAGTCAATCCTTCTCCTCTTAAGAATATGTTAATGACTGAGAGGTGCTTACTACTGTATATTAATAACATTGCAGTCTAAACATTGTAAAATAAATTGTAGAAAACTGATATTAAAATCAGCAGAATGGAAAAATTGAAAACTTCCAATTGACTAAGAAAAAAAAGCAAGTAGAAGAAAAATGTCCTTTTTTTTAGGCTACAATATAATGCACCAACTATATACCTCATTTGTCAGGACATAGTCACACACACACACACACACACACACACACACACACACACACATTATAGATGTTACCACCCCCATAAACAAAAAGTGACTAATGGAATATAGATAATGAAAAGCATTTATTAAAAACCCACTACATATCAGGAATTGCGCTAGAGTATACAAACAAAAGAACAAAAACAATTCCTTAGGTGGCACAGTCCCTCATTCAATTGACAGAAATGTCATTAGAGAAATATACAACCAGAATCAAAGATGATCTGGTCACAGAGTAATGGTGAGAGACACTTGATACCCAGCCTACATGCTTCATCAGCATCTATGCAATGGAACACACAGAATACAAGACCCCCCTGCAGGCGAGATGATCCCCCACTCCAATTCAATGAAGCCATAAGGAATGGATGATGAGAATTGTACAGGACTAATAGGCATAGATAAATTATAAACTCCATGATTGGAGAAAGTATACACATCAATGAGATCAGAGATCCAATGGAATATTGGAGTATAATTTTCTTTTTCAGGATCATATTTTCCATTTTATATTCAATGCATTTTAAGAAAACATTCTTTTTATTTTGATTTCAAATATAGGTCCTTAGGATGTCAAAGATCTTCCCTTATTCTTAAATAATATATTGTAGGACTAGTTTATTGAATGCCACATGTACACCTTCCAAAAATAAAAGAAAATTATTACAACATTCTTCTAAGTAAATCTTTTTTTCTAAAGAGAGCTTTAGATGCATAAGAATTAAATATATTGGAAAATTATGAAGAGTTTTTTTAAGTCACTAAGAAAACATATTCTTATTCTTTTTCTTTTTCAGTGAGTAAAACACCTCATTTTTTTACTTTTTTCTTGTTCATGATTTATTTTATATTATTATAATTTCTATTGCATTTTAAGGTCTTCAAAGACATAAGCTCAGTGATGAAGTATCATTATGTCCACTTTTCTGATGAAGAAACTGAAGCACTAAGATAATAAGTGACCTTTTCAGGTTCACACAGTACCAAATCCAAGCTACCTGATTCTAAGTCTATTGTTCTCTCTACTTTACCATGGTTTATGGATTTCTCATTGAGAGAAAGAGACAGAAATGGAGATACAGAGAGGCAGAGGTAGAGACAGAAAGAAACAAAGAGATAGAGACAGATCAACAGAGAGACAGATTCAGAGAGACAAAGGGGGGGGGGAGAGAGAGAGACAGACACAAAGAGAGAGAGAGAGAGAGAGAGTTAATTTTAAAATATAAGAAGTATTTTTGATTCCAAGGCTACACAAAAACAAATAGTGGCCAGTTTTGACTTATAGCTCCTGGTTCACTGATCCCCAATCTAGAGTAAGTTGTTATAGATCCATAAAGTTTAAATAAAAGATTAGTTACATAGGTTTGAACTTTGATGTGCTTTGGTTTTGTTGGATTGGGTTGGGTTTTGTTTTGTTTTTATCATAAATAGGAAGGCAGTTAGGTAGCATAGTAGATAGAGCATTGACCTTGGAATCAGGAGGATAGGTATTCGAATCCTGTCTCAAACACTTACTAGTTGTGAGACCTTGGGCAAGTCACTTAACTCTGCCTCACATCCAGATTCTTTCCCAGTCATTCTGATTCATATCTGGCCATTGGATCCAGATGGTTCTAGAGGAGAAAGTGAGGCTAGTGGATTAGCACAGCCTCCCCTCACTCAAATACAATTTTTGTGTTTGTCATAGAATCATCTTCCTGGCGTCATGGTCTTCTTCGTTAAAGAAAGACAAACATCATCGTAAATGGGATAGGAACTCCATGGTAGAGTGGATAACAAGTTAGTTTTAGAGACTTAAAGACCTAGATTCAAATCCACTTCTTTTTTTTTTTTTTAGATTTTTCAAGGCAATGAGGTTAAGTGGCTAGGTAATTATTAAGTGTCTGAGGCCGGATTTGAACTCAGGTACCCCTGACTCCAAGACCAGTGTTCTATCCACTGCACCACCTCGTCACCCTTAAATCCACTTCTGACATATTTACCCTGAGCAAGTCATTTTCCCCCAACAGTACACTAGGTTAATTCATTAAGACTCTAAGTTGTGAATTAATTGGCTCTTTATTGTCAGAAGCAAACCTCAGTGGAGACTTGTGAACAGCTGTTGAGCTGACCTACAGTGAGATGAGTTTCCTAGGCCAAGAAAATCACAGGTCTAATTTTTTTTCTTTAGAGCAGACCCATGGTATTTTAAGTCCATTGGCTATTTTAATTTAGGTTTAAATGTTATATATTAGTATTTTGTGGAAAGAGTTCTGATATTTACTATTTTGGATAACTAATTTTATCTCTCTGTGTTTGTGTAAAATTACTAAATCATCTTTAAATATCCCTTTCAGTTCCATTTCCTAATAATCCTATAAGGGTATAGATTCAACTATTGAGAGAAAAGAATGAATCACAAAAGGAATATGTCACATTAAGAGTTTTTTTTCCCCTTTATAAAATACCCTAATCTTCCAAGAGTCTGTTATTTCATGAATCCGTGTTACAGAAACCATACCCCCAGAGATGCTGGTACCTATTCTACTGGATTATCAAATATTTTAATAGGGGAACTGAATTTCAACAACTAATAATAATGGTTTTTAATCTATTTTCAAATGTTCCTAACTAAATCATCAAGTCCAGAATTTGTTTATTTGTTTGGACAAAAGAATTTGCTACAGACAAGGTTGAAACAATTCTGAAGCAACCATTGTTGGAAAGAGCCATAAAGGAACTTGGAGATGATCTAGTCTAATGTTCTCGTTGCTTTTCTATATTACAAGATAGTCTACCTAGAAGCCTTCCACATTCATGAGAAATGGTATTACAATTTTTGCAGGATACATCTTTCATCCTTTATCTTCTAAAAAGAAAGATAATCCCAATTCCTTCTTCCCATATTGGCTGAGGCTATTATTCTGGTACAAGGAATGATTTTACTGTAGTCAAGTGAACAGAGATGCCCTAGGGCACATTACAAAATAAACTCAAACAGAGCATGAATGAGCTCCTTTCTATCCATCCCTGGACAAGAGATGCAGAAAGGATTTGGAGCTGTTTCCCATAATGCTTCTTCTTTTGTTGAGCTGATAGATATTTGTGTTTTTAGGACAACCTTTTTCCAAGTTCATTTCCCAAAGATTCTGGCAAGCATGAGGCTCCTTGTTTGGAGTCACATACTAGACTTTGTTCAATGATTCACACTGAGGATGGGGCTTTGCCAGTTATGTTGAAAACTTCTGAATGGTCATGTGGGTCCACAGTTGCCACTATATTTTTTTGGCCAAACCAGCATTGTAGACAATCATCTTTCTTGGGGGGGGGGGGGAGTCACATGACTGTACTATAAAGAAGACAATTAAAACAAATTTTGCTGAAAAAAAAGGAGTTTCTGGAAAAAAATGAAGGGTTCATTGATTAGAGATCTGGATAAGCTAGAAAAATTGCACTGTGAGAAATAACAAATAGGAAATCAATTTAAATAGATATGGGAAGATATATACAAAACATAGGATGACTTATAAACTGTATCCCTGGTGGTTGTGAATACTCCAAGAATTCAGTTAAGATAGGAAAGAGAGCCAGCTATAGAGGAAGAACCCAATTTTTTTATACATCTTATAAAGTTGGTGGTAGGGGAAGAATTTCCTTCCCTTTCCCCCTCTCCCACTATCTTCATCAAAGGCATCTTGAAGTAAAGCAATGAGTTTAGCAGATGCTACATCCAGTAGAAAGGAGGAGGCACAAGCAACACTCTTAGTAGCAATGCTATATCCATTGGAAAGCAACATGAAACCACTATCATCAGAAAAGATATAGTTTTAAGACTGAGGACTTACAAAACATGTCACACCTAGGATGACCACAGCCCTTGGATACAACTTGTTAGTGCTAAATTTAAAGAGTAGTACCTTAGAAAAGAGTGATAGATTTCTAATTAAGATGAAGAAGGAAGCCTTTGCAAGTACTATCAGCACCCTTTAAATTTACTCTAGGACAAACCCCAGGTAGCCCTGCCCTAGCTAAAGTCTCAGTATGGACTTGTCTCCCTATTAGATTGGGAGCTACTTAGGGAAGAGATTGTGGTTTGTAATTCTTCATTATCTTTAAGGGTTATTATAATGCCTATTACATAGAAGACCCTTAATAAGTGTTTCTGTGTATGTTATTCTGGTGGTTCTTCTTTATTCATTTTGCATCCCTTCATATAAGACAGAAGGAAAGAGAAAGGTAGAAAATTTATGTAGTGCCAGCTGTTCTGGGTCTTCTGCTAAGGATTCTACCTACCTGCAAGGTAGATAGTAATATTATTCCCATTATTATCATTTTATAGTTGAGGAAACTGGCAAAAAAGAAGTTTAAAAGATGAACAGAAAGTTACAATGGAAATGTCTGAGGCCAGGTTTTAATTCAGATCCTTTTGACCCCAAATACATTTCTATCACTTGTTGCCACCTAATTGCCACCAGATATAAAATGGTCCCCTCACAATTTGACAGGGCACAACTTTTACAAGGTATAAATGTGATTATTCTGTGTCTAAAAGGAATAGACCCTGTAACACTTCATTGTCTTTGCTCTTCAACACTTATATTCTACACTCTGATCAAGTGAATTAGGGACCTAGAAAAGGAAGACGGTCCAGAAGAGGGGGAACTCAGTGGATCAAGGATCCTTAAGTAAACCTCCCAAACGCCCTCTTACATTAAACAGAATTAGCTAAAATAGGGAAGTCACAATTTGGCAATCTTGGTTAAACTACTCTTCCTCCCCCTCCCCTCTCTTCTATCAGGGATGTCTCAAATAAGAACCAGTGCATAGGATTTCAATCTTCTATGCATCCCTTCATTTTGAGGCTTAGACAGTTTCAAAATTTCTAGTCCTAAAATAACTTTTATGCTACTTTTTAATATGTATGACTTTAATTTCACAGCATCTAGCATAAAACAGGAACTAAATAAATGCTGATTGTTTTCAACAATTAGTAAATTAGAATGTCCATGTACATTATTTATAATTAAATCCATTTTAGTCTCATTTAAATTTTTTCTTTTGTTCTCATCATACATTTTAATGTATCCTTATCAATGAAATTGAAAAGCTATCTTCTTTTTTATTGGGACTGAGAAAAACATTAAGGAAAGAAGATTAAATTAGTTATCAAGCAATATTTGGAATTTTCTTTCCTTAGAGGTTTTTAGAATAGGTTAAGTGATTATTTATATAAAAATGTTTAGGTGGAGTCCTGTTAAAAAGGAAGAAGGATGGCCTAGACAGTCTCTTGAGATTCCTTGCATCCCACTCAATCAGACATTCATTTATTACTCATCTCATGAGAGGTACTACAACCAAATTAAATTGAAAAAATAGAATGCATTTTTTCTCTTTCTCTCACATTCCTCTCCTCTCCTCTTCTACTGGCATTCAGAACTCATTTTCAATTAGTATTTTTATATCCCTCCTAAGAAAACTGGAGCTTTCTCAAACAGCAGTCATTAAGCCTTTCACTTCCCAAATTCATTCTGCTTGCTAGACTAAAGTAAGCCACACCCTGGAGATGCTGGCATTCTATTCTAGTCCATTGAGTTATCAAATGTTCTAACAGGGGAACTGGATTTCAGCAACTAATAAATAATGGATTTTAATCTACTTTCAAAAGTTCTTGACTGAATTATCCAGACTGGAAACTTTGTTTGTTTGTTTCACCCCAATAGACAAAAGAATTTGCTACAGACAAGATTGAAAGAATTCAGAACTAGCCATAAAATGTTGAAAAGATCTGGATCTGTAAAGGAATTTGGAGATAATGTAGTCTAATATCCTCATTGCACAGACAAGGAAACAAAGGATTAAAGGGATGGTAAAATTTTCCTAATTTCCAATTCTTATTATCAATTGAAAGTCTAGGCATATTCAAATTGACTAATCTGATAGAAAAGGAAAATGACAAATTGGAGGGGAAATGGGAAAACTCTAATGCATTGTTGACTGCATTGTGGACCTGATCCATCCATTTCTGGAGAAAAATTTGGCATGATGCCCAAAGGGCTATGCAGTCATGCATACCCTTAAGTCAGTAATATCAATACAAGAGTTTTTTTTTTAAATGGATGATGGGAAAAATTATTTGTTCAAAAATATTAATGCAATTCGTTTCTTATGGTGGCAAAGAATTGGACATTGAAGGGATACCCATCAATTGGGGAATGATTAAATAAGTTCTACAGTGTGATATGAAATGATGAGTAGGATGATTCCAGAAAACTCTGTGAAGATGTATATGAAATGGTGCAAAGTGAATTGAGAATGAAGTGAGAATGACTTAGCTATTCTTGGCAGAAAAAATGATTCAAGACATTTCCAAAGGACTCTGGATGAAAAACACTATCCATCTCTAGAAAAAGAACTGATGGAGTTTGAAAGTAGATCAAAGAATACTATTTTTCCATTATTTTTGTTGGTCTATTTTCTTTCACAACATGACTAATATAGAAAAAAGATTTTGTATGATTGCATATGTCTAACATATCAAATTGCTTACTCTCTCATGGAGGGAGAGGAAAGAAGAGAGAGAAAATTTGATATATGAAAATTTTTAATGAATGTTAAAAACTGCTTTTACATATAATTGAGAAAAATAAAAAATTATTCAAAAAAGTTAAATTAAAAAAAGAAATTCTAGATATATTAAGCTATTCAATTCATAGCTTTGCTTTTTCCTTGGACCTAAACTGTATTCAGAAGAAAAATAACCAAGACTCCTTGCAAAGTAATGGATTGACCAATAAAAATGATATGTTTTAGAAGAGTCTAGGTTATTTTTCTGAATATTATTTAGCCCCAAAGAAAAACAAAACAAAACAAAACAGGGCAGATAGGTGATACATTGGATAGAGTACCAGGCCTGGAGTCAGGAAGACTCAACTTCCCAAGTTCAAATCTGACATCAGATACTTATTAACTTTGTGACTTGGGCAAGGTACCTAACCTTGTTTGTCTCACCTGTAAAATGAGTTGGAGAAGAAAATGGCAAATCAGTAATATTGTCAAGAAAACCCCAGATTGGGTCATGAAGAGTGAACATGACTAAATACTACTAAAACAACTGAACAACAACAGTCAAAGAAAAAATTAAGGTTATAAATTGCATATCAATCAACCAACATTTATTAAGCATCTAATTTCAACCAGACACTTTGGCTATAAAGACAGCTGGTGGCAAAATTCATAGAGCACTGGGTTTAGAGTCAGGACAACCTCAAACACTTGGGATACCCTAATCTGGCCTCAAACACAAGTTTTATAACCTGAGAAAAATCTGCCTCAGCTTCCTCAACTTTTATTTACTTACTTATTTATTTATTTAAATGCTTGTATAATAATAAACAATATTTTGTTACTTTAGAAATGTACCTATCTCCCAGGGTTGTTGTGAAGACAAAATGCAATAGCATTTTAAAGTACTTTTAAAATCTCAAAACTGGGGCAGCTAGGTGGCGCAGTGCATAGACCACCGACCCTGGAGTCAGGAGTACCTGAGTTCAAATCTGACCTCAGACACTTAATAATTACCTAGCTGTGTAGCCTTGGGCAAGCCACTTAACCCCATGTGCCTTGCAAAAACCTAAAAAAAAAATATATCAAATGCGAGATATTACCTATCCTGCCTTTTCCTAATAGAAATAAAACATATACTTTGAAATATGCACAAAATCTGTTGCTTGTTCTTTATTCTCAAGGAGACCATGACATTAAGGAGGTGATACCATGACAAGCACATGAACTGGATGTGAGGGATGCTGTGCTAAATCACCAGCCTCACTTTCTCTTCTGGAGTCATCTGGATTCAGTGGCCAGATTCGGATCAGGATGACTGGGGATGGCCCTGGATGCAGTGTGAGACTTTGGCTTTTTAAAATTAGGTCTTCAACAGGTCTCAGTTTGACTTGAGAAAATACCCATTCAGTGATTAAGTCTAGGGGAAGAAGCATTTAAATGGCTACTAAGGGTTAAATGCTGCAGAAAAAAAAGAATAAATCCTGGGAGCATAAGAATCTACTTCCTCTTCAGAAGATCCAAATTCAACCTGCAGATGCTCCTCATATATAACTGCATCTCTCTAAAAGGTCTACTGATCTTTTACCCCTTCCCCTTCTTGCTCTATGTCACATTCTTGTCCCTTTTGAACCTCTGACCCAAGTTATGAATTGAATTTGCCTGTTCTGGTTTATCTTCTTTATCTTCTTTTAGAAGCCCTTCTTCCATTCTTTGTAGGAACATTTCATTCTTATAAACCAAAGAGTAAAGAGAGAATCATTCCTCTAGCCCTTTTACCTCTTTCTTCTAAAAACCAACATAATATTTGTATTTATTAGTTATTGCTTGGCACTGACAAATGTGAGAATAACATAGATTTTACAAGTCACTACGAAATACTCCTTGGTCTCCATATAGGTATGAGTCAAAATATTTATTTCTCTTTTGTTCTTATGGGTACTTTTCATGACAAAATGCTATGGGAAATTGTTGTCATATCTGGTCATCTGTGTAGCTAGATAGTGCAGTAGATAGAGCACTTGGCCCAGAGTCAGGAAGACTCTTCCTACTGAGTTCAAATCTGACCTCAGACTCTAGTTGTATGACCCTAACTAAGTCATTAAGCATTATTTGCCTCCATTTCCTTATCTTAAAATGAGTTAGAGAAAGATATGGCAAACCACTCCAGGAAATTGGCCAAGAAAATCCCAAATAGAGTCACAAAGATGAGACAACTGAAAAGGACTGAATGACCACAAAACTAAATGAGGTTTTATTTAAGTCAGATTTTTTTACCTTTTCTTCCCAATGAAACTAGCCTGTTCAGATGCCTATTGTCTCCAGTTCATCCTTCCTCCCAAAACCCAGATGTAGATAGAAGTTGATCCCAGCTGTTATCTGCAAGATCTTATGGGAGAATCCAATTTCCAGAAACTTCTTAGCATTTGTTTTCTGGTCACATCCCTTCTTGCTAATCATACTTCAGACCCCTATCCTGTCTTTCTTCCTTCTGCCATTCCAGCCAAACAGAAGGCTTACTTGGAGAAGAGGGAGGGAGTTAAAAGGTAGGGGAGGTCCTCTAGAATCAAGTCCAAACAACAAATTCTTTTTTAGCTAGTTATAAGGCTAACATGCATTTATTCATGGAGGCAGATGTTTATTTTAAAATAATATTTAAAAGACAAAATCTTGGCACCTACCCATTAGGATTGAATTGGCTCAAATCTTTCACCACCAGACTGAAGTTAGGAAAGGGGTTATAAACACAGGTGTACAGATGCCAAATTCAAATGTTACACCATGTGATGTAAAGAAGAAGGTGCAATCTGAGAAAGTTTAATTTAGTAGAATAAACTCACTTCAAGGAAGCACAGATGGTTTTAATATTGCCCCTCTCCCCTAAAAGGGATAAGATTAAAGAAATGATAATCAGACAAAAAACAGGATGGTTTTGAACATTTTATGAATCCATTTCTAGTGATAGGCATTAGGAGATAAAGGGGATAATACTTTTCTTTTATTTCATATTTACAAGATCTGAAAACCAAAAAGTCTCTGACTGAAGCTAGCTATAAATCTGCCAAGGAGCCCAATTCAGGAAGTATCAAGAGAAGTTGTGGTTGCAGTTTTCAGTAATGGAATGAAAATGGAAAAGGTAAATACATAGAACCTCCATCTTTAATTAGATGATATTAGAATCAGGAGCATATCTATTCCACATACTTCAATAAGCCATCACTTCAATTAGCATCTACCTCACAAGGCTGTTGCCAGGATCAAATAATAAAAAAAATTTGAACAATTTAAAAAGTGCTTAACATAGTAACTGACCTATTGTAGGTGCTTAATAAATATTTATTCCTCTCCTTCACTTTATTAGATACGTATTATATACTAGATATTAGGTAATTTAGATGCTGGGGATACATTCTACATACATTCTACAAAAGGTATACAATATATAAATCTGGAAATACAAAGTATACGTGAGGTGATTTCATCAGACAAAGGATTAACTAAGTAAGGGATTAGGACAGTCTTCCAGTGAGGGTGGCCCCTGAGCTAATCTTCAAGACAAGTTTGGGATTGCCTCACACACAGGGCAGCATTGAGAAAACAGTGCATTTGAGGCACTTACAAAGACATAGAAAGAGACCCATCTGGGCCAAGACTCTCCATGTACATAATTGAGGCTATGGATTATTCAGAGAAAAGATCCAATCTTTTCCTGATCATTTCTTTGTGCTTAATTTTTTTTTCCCTTGACTCAAAGTTGCTGTAGGTACATCTGTAGCCAGATGTGAAAGCCACCCAATAGGACATGCTCCCTTTTTTTGTTGTTCTCACTATAGAACCTAACATGCCCACCACCCACACTGGGGAGGGAATAGAAGGAAGGGAGGGAGTTCTCCCCCTACTCACTGAATTCAACTGTACATCCTTCTGATGTTTACCAGGAGTTTGAACTTGAACATTCCTTTCAACTAAAATGTTTTCTGAAATTTCTTGCTTTCTGCCTTTCTTGTCCTTTTGTGAAAGCTAACTAGAAACAGGCATGGGCTGAGATCCACCCAGCAAATCAAAGCCACTCCACACACAGAAGTTTCCAGTGTGTTTTTGTGCAGTGTGTTTGTGTGTGTGTGTGTGTGTGTGTGTGTGTGTGTGTGTGTGTGTGTGTGTGTGTCTGCTGACCAGGCTTGCAAACTCATTCATTTGTGGCCATTTCAATTCCTCTTTCATAGCACCAGGTATGGGATGAATTAGCCTTCTCATCTTTCCCCTTCCTTCTTAAAAATCATCCAATCTTTTCTTTGAAGAACTTTTTTGCAGACTAGACAGTTCCCTACAGTAAAGCAATTTGACAACTAGGGTAAGAGAAATGCACATTCTATTCAGTAAGATTTTCAAAGATAGGGAATAGAACTAAAGAAAGAAGGGGCTTGGACATACAATAAGTACCAGCGGCTTTCCAAGTTCTTTGATCTTGAAAACTGAGCTTAAAACCTCACTGAAATGGCCTCCTGAAGTTCTGTTATTTTTTTTTCCAGTTTCTCTCTGCCTGGAAAATGGAATCTGGACTCCCTGACTGCCAGTCCACCTGAACCTCATTTGTCATGGTCTTTTCACACTCCCTCCCTGTTAGCCCCTTCAGGCATGCTGATGGGAACTCTCAAAGGTGGGTAGTCACCCTGGAATGCAGGACACTTTCCATGAACTTCAAACTCACTCTGTCTGATGGAGATCCCAGAGCATTTGATGTAATGGAAAGAGTACTGTATTTGGTGCTCAGTTGAGCAAGGTTTAATTCTTGGCTCTGATACTAGATCAGCTTAGGGAACCTCAGTTCTTTTTTGCCCCAATTTCCTCATCTGGAATATCAAGGAGTTGAATGAATTTGTCTCCAAGGCTTCTTCCATTTCTAAGTGTGCTTTAAAAAAACTGGGAAATGAAATTTGCAGGCTTATTTTCCTTCCTTCCACCTATACAATGTCACCATGAGTTGGTGTTGCTAATATGTCAACTAACAATAAAAAAATGATACTGAACATGCAAAAATGTACAGACTATATTTCAAATCAGGCAAAGCCAATATACATATTAGAGTGAGTGTGATATAATGGCAAGAGTATTCAACTTGGGGGAGTGGGGGAAGAGCTGAGTTCTGGATTAATAGCTATGTCACCTTGAGTATGTCCAGTGAGTCTTGTTTTCTGATCTGTAAAATGTGGAAAATAATCATTGTATTACCCTCTTTACAGGGCTATTGTGAAGAAAGGTCTATATAACAAACAGTAATTATAACTGGTATTGATCTAGTGCTTTAGTTGAAAAAGCAAGGAGTATAGGTTTTATTGTTCCCGTTTTTAAAAAGAAAAAATAAATTAAGGCAGATGGAAGTTACATGACTTGCCTAAGCTAATAAGTGTAGGAGGTAGAATTCAAGTCCAAGTCTTCATAATGCTGAATCCAGTTTATCTGATAAATGCAATTATTATTACAACAATGAGCTCATAAATAATATCTACTGTTCATTTTTGTCCCTCATTTTAGAAGAGGACCAATGACATGACTACTAATGTTTTGACTTGTAAATAAATTGAAGTTAATAAGGCAAAGTTCAGTCTCATTCTCTCTTCTTGAATCATCAAATTCCACTGACAAGACAAAAGTTAAGACAACTGGAGCTGGCTCAGGATGAAGTAAATGATCTTAGCATCCTCTGTATCTGACTAAGCTCTAGGGTCCTACATCAACTTATTTCAGGGTTTTTGGAATAAATTGTACTCATCTGCCCATTCTGCTTCACATTATTTGGGCAGACATACTCTTACCAACAAATGTGAGGTCTGTTGATTACCCTAAACATGGTTCAACCTGTCTGCAGAAATGGTGGTGTGTGGTCATTGCATAAGCTATAACTTCTTGGAACCACAAATGAAAATTGGGTAAATCAGGTGATAAGGCGGTTAAGCAACCCTGAAAAGGGATCTGCAAGCCCCCTTACACCAGAGGTACTAGTCCTCCTGAATACTCCATAGTCTCAACTAAGTTTTTATATATTTTTAGTTTTTATAATATCTACTAAACCTACATTTTTAAGATGTATTCTTTGAAGACTAAAGTTCTGAGACAGGAGTCCAAAAGCAAAAAACTAGGAATACCTGATTTAGAGAATCACTGTCTTAAAACCAGTTTTTTTCCAAATATTCCACTCTCTATTTGGCCAGAAGTAACTCAAGGGATACCTCTATAAACAAGTTGATCAAATAAGTTTTCCTTCTCTTAGTCTGCTCATTACCCTAATTTAGGCAAGGCTTGGAGAAAGAGGCACCCCTCTTAAGTGGACCAGACAAGGACTAATTGCCCTAATTCTATGATCTGGAAAAACAAGAGTTTCTCCCAGGACTTTTTAAGTTTACTCAAAGAAAACATTTAGACTTTGGGGGGAAGGAATCATAAGGAAGTGAAAACATTTGTTGTAGGGCTTTGTTTCAGATTGATTAGGATTTCTCAATCAATTAGAGCAATGATTTTAGAATAAAGTACTGCCCTAATATTATTTAGTGATTGACTAGGGGAGGGAGGGACAATATATTTCCACATTATGATAAAAGGTCAGTATAAAAAGACAAAAAGAAGACAGTTCTTATCTCAAAAATCCTACATTTTATAGACAGGGAGGAGCTTAAATTCTCTGGGATAAAGGAGAGACTTTAGTGTTTCAAGCAATGAAAGACCTCTTTTAGAGGTCCCTAGAATGGGAGGGGAAGGAAAAGAGGCATCTTTAGGAACTTTTCCTACAAAAAGCAGAGGGATCCCATCTTAGAAATAGTTTTGCTTTCTGGGGAAAGATAGCATGACTTTTTTGTTGATTAGTGGGAAGAATGAGGAATAAGAAAGCATTGAATGAGTGTCCTTGTTTGTAAGTAATCCCTAGGAACCTATTTTCTGTCTATGTGAGCTATTTCATCACAGAATTCTTCATTTGTCATTTTAAATAATAATAACAAACATTTAGTTAGCATTTACTATAAGGTAGACATTGTGCTAAGCATTTTATAATTATTAACTCATGGCAAATACAGACTTTTCTTCCATAATAGTATCTAGCACATAGTAGCTACTTAGCAACTACTCATGAATTGCTTGCTTGATTGATGAATAATATATTCTTCTGAAACATTGGGAGGGGTGGGGGACATCTAGGAAACTGAATGGATTCATTTGACTGCTTTCTACTTTTGATCTTTTACTCAATAATCAGCTAAATTTTAATCTAAGGGAAGATTTCTTCTATATATTTTATTGCCTCAGTGGTTCCCCCCACCCCTTCCATTCCTAAAAGAAGAAAAAAATCTATTTCCTGAGTGACAGTGACATTTCAAAAGTTAGGTTTACACTAATCTTATCTGATTTAGAATAGGACTGTTGCCATCCTAAAGATAATAATAATAATATTTTCAATTGCTTATTATTTAAATATCCTTAATAATAATAATAATAGGTTTAGAAAGCATTTTAGACATCTTACTTTATCCTCATTAAATAAAACTTGTAGCTAAGTACTTTTATTATCATCACTTTGCAAATGAAGAAACTGAGACAGTCATCTTGCCCAGGGTCATAGCTAGTTTGTGCCTGGAGTTGGACTTTAAACTTGTCATCCTGACTTCAGGTTCAATGTTCTATCCACTTAGCCACCTAGGTGCCTGGGAAATTCATTTATGCAGAAGATTTCTTTCCTCACTGTTATGGGATAGATATTGGTCATCCACTTACTGTATAGTTAGTTATGTTGATAATTATAGAATCTATGTATTAGAACAAAGCAATAAGATTACATTGTTGTACTACTATTCTTCTATTGGGTTTGATGTTCCTTCTTTTCAAAAAAAAGCCAAATGAGTCTTTATTGGAAATCTTGATAGAGTGAAGCCACATCTCCACTATGAAGCAGGCTGTCTAGAATATAATCTGTTTTTATTTGTCTTTTATTTTAAAGAGGACCAAGGACATCAAAGGGTGATGTCTTCACTTATGTGTGAATTGGAAATATGTGAGGTGGGGATGCACAAAGTCAATAGTCTCACTCTTTAGTCCTGAGTCATCAATGTCCAGTGGCAGGATAAATGTCAAGACAATCAACAATGGCAGTTGATGACCTTGACAGCTTCAATGTCTGATCAAACTCTAAGCCCTCCACAGTTCCTGCTTCAGTCACTTTCATGTCAATTGAACATGAAAGTGTTCTCATTTGCCCAGGGAAAAGTCTTCTGCCAGAGGAAGTCTTCACATATGTGAGGTAGACATCCCTCTAATTCATCAATAGGTTTGAGACCTTTCAGTTACCTTCAAAATAGTTTGGCCTGTCTACAGAGATAGCTTATTAGGGTAGACATTGTACTTGCTATAGCTTCTTGGAACCATAGATGAGAATAAGGTGAATCAGATGGACACCAAAGGTAGATAATAAACTCTGAAAAGGGTTGTGCAACCCTCCACAGCAGAGATACTAGTCCACCTGAAGATCCCATACACCCAGAATATATCTAATTCTCCATTGGATCTGCAATCTTATTAATGGGAATATATCTCCTCCCCAATCAACCAGATTATAACGTTGCTGCCTCTGTTTAACTCCTGTCCCTGTCCCTGTCCCTGTCCTTTCAAGAATTCATCATACATAGAGAGTATAAGCAATTTGTATTGGACTTTCCTCAAGTTCTTATCATCTTAAAAAGACATACTCATGTGCAAAAATTTAGGAAACACAGGAAGGTAAAGAAGTGTGAGTGAAGATCACCAGAAGGAGAACAGAAACAAAATTATTATGGGAGTATACAACAAAACAGGTTGTATGAAGTTCATATAGAGAAAGGGGCTACTTAGATGTGTATGAGGATTCCTATGGGCACATATTTACTTAGAAAATCGCAAATTGGCATTGTATATTTTATTGCATCTTCATTTATATTAAAAATAGTTTCCACTTACATTTTAATCTACTTTGAACCACTCTTGGGAGTGTTGCTGGCTACAGTGAGGCTTAAGCATTGTATATTTGGCACTACTGAAGTACATTATCTTCAAAAGCAGTTCCTTCTGCTTTTAGATAATAATTATTAGAAAGTTTTCCCTGACATCAAACTAAAATCTGTCCCTTTGCAACTTCTGCTCATTGCTTCTATTTCTGCCATCTTGATGAGGCAGAATTAATTTTACATCTTTTCTTCATAATAGTCCTTCAAATGCTTAAAGACAGTTGTTCCCCATGGGTCTTCTCTTCTAAGGATCTTTTCAAGTGATTGATGTGTTTATCAAGGACTTGGATAAAGGCTTAGAAGCATACTTATAAAATTTGAAGACTACTTGAATGTTTATGGAAGAGTTAAAATGGTGGCTAACAAAATCAGAATCCAAAAAAGTGTCAGCAAACTAGAATAGTAAACCTAAATAAATAAACCAGATTTTGAAAAGGATATATGTAAAGTCCAACATCAAAGGTCCAAAAATCACCTGTGCAGGATAAGGGGAGCAGGACTAAACAGTATTTATTAAATATCAATAGATGCATAGTTGGATATCAGAGAGATAGAGAGATAGCTATAGATATATGTGTAGATTAAAATTGATATGGATATACAGAAAAATACAGAGACAGAGATTTAGAGAGAGGAACACAGAGAGGAACACTTCAAATTTAAAATAAATCAATAATATAGTAAAGCAGTCAAAAAAGGAGGGGGGGAAAAGGCTAATGCATTCCTAGGCTGACCTAAGGAAGGTCTATGTTGTCTTCTGTGCTGGTCAGACAACATGTTCAATTCTTTGTTCAGAAAGGGGTCCACATTTCAGGAAGGATATTAATAATCTGGGGCATATCTAGGGAGGGCAGCTAGCACAGTGAGTGAGAATGTAAGTCATGCCATATCAGTATTGTTTAAAAGAACTGCAGCTGTTTGACGTAGATAAATAAAGATTTGGGGGAATTGAGAAGAGAGTGGAGATAAGATAATAGGATCATAGGATCTTATATTTGGAGCTGGAAGAGATTGAAAAGGGTATCTAATCTTGATGTTTTCAAGCATTTGGAGAAC
This sequence comes from Macrotis lagotis, assembly GCF_037893015.1. Taxonomy (NCBI): domain Eukaryota; kingdom Metazoa; phylum Chordata; class Mammalia; order Peramelemorphia; family Peramelidae; genus Macrotis; species Macrotis lagotis. The sequence goes on along the minus strand of NC_133660.1, from coordinate 121,531,026 downwards.
TGTCAGCAGAAGAGGGATTAGATTTGTTGTACTTGACTTGAGAGGGCAGAATTGGGGGCAATGAGTAGAAATTTTTAAAAAGTAAATTTGGGCTTGGATAGGAAGAAAACTTTCTAGCCCTTAGAGATATCCTAAGGCATAATGAATAATTTCAGTGAAAACTGATTTCCCTCTCTCCAAGATCTTCAAATGGAATCTGGATAGCCATTCATCATGGATGATCCAGAGGGACATTTCTTGTTTAGATTTGAGTCTAACTAAGTGACCTCTGACTTCTCTTCCCATTCTGAGATTTGGGGATTAAGGAATCAGGAGGTTTTTGGTAACCTTTTTGAATTTTGAAGATAATTATCCAGGGAGAACTCCATTATCTGTATTATCTTTCTCTAAGTTACAATGCAATTAAACTGAGTTTGACTCCTTAGAACCGATAGAATCTCTTCTGACCAGTCCTATATTCATGTTGTAGGTCACACACACACAAGTTTCCTGAAAACAGCCAGAAATAATACAGTCCACTAAATACTAAAACTAAATACTAAAATGTTTTCTCAATGCATTGAAGTAGAGGAAACACTTATTACCCATTAAAGTGTAATCATTTGACTATTAGAAACTGTTTCTTGTACAGAGTCTAGCACATGCAAGTCATACAATATATGCTCATTAAATGCTTCCTAATTGCTTGATTGCTTGATACTTTGGAATTTTCAATTGATCCATTTCATTCAATATATGTTAAATAGGGCTGTTCTGTGAACAAATAAGTCCTACTTGGGCATCTGCAAACAAAATTCTAATACTCACCTCCCAATAGTATAACAGAACTTGTTCAGGGTCCAGTTATCTCCTCCCAGATTCATTTGGAACTTCACAAAACAAACGAATCAAAAAATCATTTTGGAAATTATAAACTTGGTAGAGGACATTATGGAGTCAAATCAACATAAGAGCCATCTTTGTCCCAATTCAGTGGCAACACTGGCAATATGAGAAAGAATTATCAATCAACAGAGTCCTTACTGAGGGGGTTCCACAAACCTTTGATCCAATGTGCCAACTTTATTTTGTAGTGAAGGGAGTACTTTCTCTTCATCATGGTGGTTCCTTATTTTCAGATTAGTCCATGGTTAACAGAACAAGGCAGTTTTGTGTCATTAATGGAAAAATATCTATCCTATGAAACTCAAAACAAAAGGAGAATTCCCTTCACAATGTTTCCAAGAGGCAAACAAAAAGAACTTTCCAGAGCCAAGTTTCTTCTGTACTCCTGGCTTCATCTGAAAGAGACCTTGAGAACTGCTTCCTGCTGCCTTCTTATGTTGGTTTACCCTAAGGCATTTCTAGCTCTCTTCCACACCCTTATTATTATTTCCATAGTCCTGCAGATCCTTTCTGCCTTGTTCACATCCCCAAATTTTTCACAATGAAAACAGAGCTTAAGAAAGTGTTCAGCTATAAATTAGGAGTTAGGACTAAACCTTCTAAATCCATAAATCTACATCTTTCTTCAATTACACACCTCATTCTTTGACTCTGTATCTTCCAATTCTCCTGCATTCAGTTCGTACTATACTATTTTGAACTTGTATAATGAATTTTAATTCAGAGGTCCTCCTGGGCTTGAATCCTGGTCCTGTAACTCATTAGCTTTGGTATCCTGGGCAAGTCATTTCCCATCTCTTGGCTTCAGTTTCCTCAACTATTAAATAATACAGTTAGGCTAGATGCTTCCAGCTCTAACATTCTATGTTTTGGTAATTGTCATTAACATGGGACCAGAGATTTAGTATTTGAATAGACCTCATAGTCATCAAACACTTCATTCCTCTTCACCCAATTGAATTCTATTCGTGTTGGGTTCTTAGGGAATCTAAGAAAAGTAATCTCTTTCTTTTAATATTATCTTTGTTTTCCAACTATATGCAATAGTAGTTTTTACCTACCATTTTTGTATGGTTTTGAATTTTATAATTTTCCCCCACCCTTCCTTCCCTCCCTGCACCTCCCCCACAGAAGGCAGTCTGATGATCTTTACATTGTTTCCATGCTACACATTGATCAAAATTGAATGTGTTGAGAGAAGAAAAATGACCTTGAGGAAAACATAAATTATTAGAGATAGCAAAATCATGTAATACATAAGACAACTTTTTTTTAAAAAAAAATTTATGCTAGTAGTCTTTGGTCTTTATTTTAACTCTACAATTCTTTCTCTGGATACAGATGGTATTCTTTGTTGCAGATATCCTAAAATTCCCTGATTATTGCACTGATTAAATGATTAATTCCATTAAGGTTGATCATCATCCCCTTTGTTGCTGATAGGGTGTATAGTGTTCTTCTAGTTCTGCTCATCTCACTCAGCATCAGTTCATGCAAATCTTTCCAGGCTTCCCTGAATTCCCATCCTTCTTGGTTTCTAATAGAATAATAGTGTTCCATAAAGTACATATGCCACAATTTATTCAGCCATTCCCCAATTGATGGACATTCACTTGATTTTCAATTCTTTGCCACCACAAACAGAACTGCTATGACTATTGTTATGCAAGTGATGTTTTTGCTCTTTTTTTCATGATCTCTTCGGGGTATTGCTGGATCAAAGGTAGGGGTATTGCTGGATCAAAGGATATACACATTTTTTATTGCCCTTTGGGCATAATTCCAAATTGTTCTCCAGAAAGGTTGGATGAGTTCACAGCTCCACTAACAATGTATTAGTGTGCCAGATTTCCCACATCCCTTCCAGCATTGATCATTGTCCTTTCTGGTCATATTGGCCAGTCTTTAAGGTATGAGGTAGTACCTCAGGGATGCTTTAATTTGCATTTCTCTAATCAGTAATGACTTGGAGCAATTTTTCATATGACTATGGATAGCTTTGATTTTCTCATCTGCAAATTGCCTTTGCCTATCCTTTGACCATTTGTCATTTGGGGAGTGGCTTTTTTTTATAAATTAGACTCAGTTCTCTATATATTTTAATGAGCCCTTTGTCAGAAACACTAATTGTAAAAATTGTTTCCCAATTTGCTACATTTCTTTTGGTCTTGGTTACAAGGGTTTTGTTTGTGCAAAAACTTTAATTTAATGTAATCAAAATTATCTGGTTTGTTTGTAAAATGTTCTCCATCTCTTCCTTGGTCATAAACTGCTTCCCTTTCCACAGATCTAACTGGTAAACTATTCCTTGACCTCCTAGTTTGTTTATGATATTGTCTTTTATGTCTAAATCCTGCACCCATTTTGATCTTATCATGGTACAGGGTGTGAGATGTTAGTCTTATTCAGTTTCTGCCATACTAACTTCCAATTTTCCCAACAGCTTTTATCAAAGAGAATTCTCATCACAGAAGCTGGGTTCTTTGGGTTTATCAAACAGCAGATTACTATAATCCTTTCCTGCTGTCTCTTTTGTACCTAGTCTATTCCACTGATCTACCACTCTATTTCTTAGCCCGCACCAGGCAGTTTTGAGGACTGATGCTTTGTATTATAATTTTAGGTCTGGTAAAGCTAAGCCACCTTCTTTTGCACTTTTTTTCATTAAATCCCTTGATATTCTTGACTTTTTGTTGCCCTATATGAATTTAGTTACAATTTTTCTAGCTCATTAAAGTAATTTTTTGGAAGTTTTATAGTTTAATTTAGGTAGAATTGTCATTTTTATTATGTTAGCTTGGTCTATTCATGCACAGTTGATATTTGCCCAGTTATTTAAATCTGATTTTATTTATGTGAAAAGTGTTTTATGGTTATTTTCATAGAGTTTCTGAGGCTGTCTTGGCAGGTAGACTCCCAAGTATTTTATATTGTCTGAAGTTACTTTAAATGGGATTTCTCTTTCTAGCTCTTGTTGCTGTATCTTGCTAGAAATAAATAGAAATGCTGACACTTTATGTGGGTTTGTTTTAAATCTTCAACTTTGCTAAAGTCTCTAATTGTTCCTAGTAGTTTTTTTAGATGATTTTTTAGTATTCTCTAGGTATACCATCATATCTTCTGCAAAGAGTGAGAGTTTTGTTACTTCTTTCCCAATTCTAATTCCTTCAATTTCTTTTTCTTTTCTTACTGCTGAAGCTAACATTTCTAATTCAATATTGAATCATAGAGGTGATAATGGGCATCCTTGTTTCACTCCTGATCTTATTGGAAATGCTTCTAGCTTATCCCCATTGCATATAATGTGTGTTGATGGTTTCAGACAGATACTACTTATCATTCTAAGGAACAATCCATTTATTTCTATGCTCTCTGGTGTTTTTAGTAGGAACAGGTGTTTTATATATATATATATATATATATATATATAAATATATATTATATATATATAATATATATATTTTAAAAGGCTTTTTTTTAGCATCTATTGAGATAATCATATGGTTTCTGTTAGGTTTGTTATTGATATAGTCAATTATACTAACCGTTTTCCTAATATTGAACCAACCCCGAATTCCTGGGCTAAATCCTACTAAGTCACAGTGAATTATTATCCTAGTGATAACTTGTTGTAATCACTTTGCCAAGATTTTAAGATTTTTGCATTAATTTTCATTAGAGAAATTGCTCTATAATTTTCTTTCTCTGTTTTGACTCGTCCTGTTTTAGGTATCAACACCATATTGGTGTCATAGAAGGAGTTAGGCAGAGTTGCTTCTTCACCTATTTTTCCAAAGAGTTTATATAGAATTTGAACCAATTGTTCCTTAAACGTTTGATAGAATTCACTTGTGAATCCACCTGGCCCTGGAGATTTTTTTTAAGTGAGTTCAATAATGGTTTTATAAATTTGTTTTTTGGAGATAGGGCTATTTAAGTATTTAATTTCCTCTTCATTTACCTTCATTTACCATATTTGTAAATATTCATCCATTTCACTTAGGCTATCAAATTTATTGGCATACATACAGTTGAGCAAAATCATTCCAAATTATTACTTTAATTTCCTTCTCATTGGTGATGAGTTCACCTTTTTCATTTATGATACCAGAAATTTTGTTTTCTTCTTTCTTTTTTTTAATAAAATTAGTTTTTTCACAAAACCAAATTTTGGTTTTATTAATTTTATAGTTTTATTGCCTTTGATATTATTAATTTCTCCTTTAATTTTTAGAATTTCTAATTTAGTATTTAATTGAAGGGGTTTTAATTTGTTCTTTCTCAAATTTTTTTAGTTTACAAGCAGTTCATTGACTTCCTCTTTCTCTATTTTATTCATGTAAATATTTAAATATATAATATATCCCCTAATAACTGCCTTGGCTATATCCCATGAGTTTTGGTATGTTGTCTCATTATTGTCATTTTCTTGGATGAAATCATTAATTCTATCTATGATTTGTTGTTTGATCCACTCATTCTTTAAAATGAGTTTATTTAGTTTCCAATTAGTTTTAGGTCTCTCTATGGCCCATTATTGTCCATGATTTTTATTGCAATATGATCTGAGAAATCAGTAATCTCTTAATAAACTCCTATAGTCCTAACTATACCACTCACCTCTAATCTATTGCTTGACATTATTGGCATGTCTTTTGATATACACCTATATTAAATTTCCATCATTGGAACTAGATCTTAGACCTATTTCTCCCTCAGAGTTCCTAGTACCATTCTTTGATCTTAGACCTATTTCTCCCTCAGAGTTCCTAGTACCATTCTTTACACATAAAATCAATCAACAGATAGCTTAGAGAACCATAAAGTGTCAAGGCTAAAAAGAACTGAGTTTCATCCTCACATTATACAAATGAGGAAACTGAGTCCTGGGAAGTTGGGGAGAGGGGAATACTTGCAATATGACTAGAAATGAGCTGATCCAGAACTGAGGCTGAACTGCAGAACTTTTTCCATTATACCATACTGTCCTAGAAGCATATTCCCAGGATTTTTTATATACCTCCATATGTTAACAAAATATCCCATGCAAAGGTAATTAAGCACAAAGCAGATATTTAATGAGGGGCAACTAGGTGGCACAGTGGGGAGAGTGCCAGACATGGAGTCAAGAAGGTTCATCTTCTGAGTTCCCATTTGGCGTCAGATACCTACTAGCTATGTGTCCCTGTGAAAGTCACTCAACCTCATTTGCCTCAGTTCCCTCATTCTTAAAATGAGCTGGAGAAGGAAATGGCAACCAACTCCAGTAGCTTTGTCAAGGAATTCCCAACTGAAGTCATGAAGAATTAAATCCATCTGAAACAACTGAATAGCAACAACAGATATTTAATGAAAGCATGTTGAGAAATGGAACTGCACCATACTGAAATCCAGTTGTACCTTTCCAACCTGTATCATTCTTAATGTTCATGTTCTGTCATAAATCCTCCATGAGGCATCTAGCCAACAAACTTAATCTTTCTTCTAGATTTGTGGTCACTAGGTGGATTCCAGTCAATGGAGTTTGTATAGCATCTATTCTGGCCATTGGGCTATTCACACAGTTGGATAAACTATGAGCTTCCTATGAATCACTAACTACAAGTCTTCAATGAGATGCCCTACAAAAAACCTGGGCATTGTCATCTGACTGCTGTGCACCTTAAGGAATCTGAGACTTCATCATTACCCTGGCTACTGACCTGTAGGACTTTCCATCCTCATTACAGAAGAATTCTTTTATATGTATCATCTTCTCCAGTTGTCAGTGTGAACACCTTGAGGGCAGGGACTTTCTTCATTTTTTTTTCTTTTTGTATCCCCAGAATTCAGCATGGTGTTTGGCACACTGTAAAAACTTAATAAAAAACTGTTCATTTTTGCATTCTTTCACACATCAGCTATCCCTTTTCTCCTTGTGTGACTAGTCCATCTTTTTTCTGGTCATGCATCTCTGTGATGACATCCTTCTTCTTCTGGAAGATTCTTCATTGATAGCATATTGCAGCATACTCACACGCACAATTTACTTCTCAGTTACCCTTTGCGTGACCCAAAACTTTAATATTCCTAAAATACCCTAAAACTGTGGTATTCTATGACTCACAGTCATACAGATTCACTGTAAGAATATTAATATTAGAAACAGAGGTCTGTGATTCAAAAAGAAGTCTGAGGTTATTAAAAGAACTGTACATGAGTTCTCATGTCTTTCTAAGATGTTGATCTTTACCACATTGCTATTGTATAAATTTTCTCCTGATTCTGTTCACTTCACTATGTATTAATTCATACAAGTCTTCCCAGATTTCACTTAAATAGTCCATTTCATCATTTTTATGGAGTAATAGTATTCCATGTATTCTTATTCCCCAATTGATGAATATCCTCTCAGTTTCCAATTCTTTGCCACCACAAAAAAAAAAGAGCTGCTGTAAATATTTTTTATGTATGAACCTGTTTTCTCTTTCATAGGTATCTTTGGTGTTATAGGTCTTTTGGTATTATAGATGTTATAGATTATAGGTTATAGGTGTTATAGGGGTATCACTGGGTCAGAACCTATGCACAGATTAGCAGCTTTGGGGACACAGTTCCAAATTGAATTCCAGAACTGCTAAACCTATTCGCAGCTTTACCAAGAGTGACTAGATGAGTTTCCAAACTATTAAATCTCACTGTCCATTATGGTATTGACTTAGCTAATGGACATTCTAAGCCAGTATTCAGTTAGAAGTTATAAAAAGTTGGAATACTGGAACTATGGAATCAGCAAGACCTGAATTCTAATCCTTCACTAACTGGCTATGTGACCCTGCACAAACTATTTAATCTCTCTAAGCCTCATTTCCTTCATTTGTGAAATGAGGTCAGATTTGATAACCTTCAGGTTCCCCTTAGGTCTAAATTTAAGTTCCTTTACGATTTCTGAGTTAAAATGATAACCATTGTGATAATATAGAGAGATTGCCAGATATGGAATCTAAAAAGATCTAGATTAGACTAAAATACATAGAAACTGCATAATTATGGACAAGTCACAGTTTTTCTAAACATTAATTTCCTCAACTATAAATAGGGAGGAAATAATAACAAGCAAACAGGAATGTGCTAGAACTAGCTCAAAACAACTTGTGAAAGATAATTGTTAAATTTTCTTTTTGAGAATTTACATCTCAGAATTCAACAAAGCTACGAAATCAAGGTTTGATTTACTGTTTTGTTGATTACTTTAAAAAGTGATGGAGAAAATGTTAATTATGTAGATTAAACTGTAAATTGCATCCTACATATATATATATATATATATGTATGTATGTGTGTATATATATGTGTGTGTGTGTGTGTGTGTTGTGTGTGTGTTTGTACATATATATGTGTGTATGTGTATATTTTTCTTAAAGAGACATTTGTTAAACATTGACCAAAACATCTCTGCTTCTCAGTATGGTTTTGAGGAGGAAATGAGATAATGTATTTAAGATAGGATGAATAGTAGGACAGTTAGACGCAGATATTGATCCATTCCTTCAAAGGAGAAGAGATATGGGACCAAATAAAAAGGTTATAGAGGAGGAAGATAACAAGAAAGGTAGAAATCAGTCAAACTAATACAGTATCACTAGTACTAATGATCTAAAAGAAATTTTGAAGCCCATCCATAATCAATAGTATTAGAGAGGTTTATTGACTCATCCATGGTTACATAACTGGTGTCAGAGGTGAGATTCAAAAACAAGTCTTCCTGACTCCAAATCCAGAACTCCATGATTCCCTAAAATGAGATGAGGGTACTGAAATTCAACTCTAACACTGAAATGCAAACAAGCAAGTCCAAAAAATTGCTGAGGACAATAGTCCTCAACATTAGTCAAGTTGGAAGACTTTAGTTAATAAGCAGGATCTTAGGCAATAGAATAGGTAGATTAAGCTAACAGAGATGACAAATTTTGTAATTGTTCTTAGTTAAGTGCATATTAGATCTGATAAGGACAGACTTGCCTAGCATTTATGTAAAATCGTCCAGAAGGAGATTGGGGGGTGGGGGGTGGGAGTGGAGAAGGAGAATAAGGGAGAGTGGACTGAAAAATAAAAATAAAGCAGATACTAGAATATTGTTTAAAATACTGATTTTTCAAAAGAGGATCAGATGGAAATTGTTTATTACCCAAGGCAAAAATGGTTAAAAACATTTTAATTACCTTTCAAAATAAACCACCTGGACAGAAAAAAATAATATTTATGGGACTGTGCCTTGGGTTCACATTCAAAGAATATAATTACTAAATATAATAATGATAGTTGACCTTTGCATAGCATTTAATTTTACAAAATATTCCACATATGTAAAATAGGTATCAGGTCAGTCCCCAATCAATTTGATGAGTGACCTAATAATTTGGTAGTACTTGAGATTACAAGCATAGAATCTGGTTTAGAAGCATCTGAGAGACAACTATCCATGGAGTTGGACAAACCTCCTGTCTGAGTTTCAGAGACTTTGGCTACTACCTGAAGACAACATGATTGAGACGTGGGAGGTTAGGCTCTTATCAGAATAGCCACTTTCTCCCTTCTACCACACATTCCCCAATGTCTATAAAACTGATCTATTGGCCAAGTTGACTCTTTTTCATTCTAGGACTTTGAGAAGATATATATCATCATGCAACATAGCAGACTACATTCTGAAGAAGAAATCTATGCAGTTTCCTACTCCCAGAGCAGTTAATAATTACTTATAACAGAATCACATAGCTATGACTGAAATACTTTCACATGCCCTTTTAGGGTGGTTTGTGAGAGGACAATGTTTTTTAATCCCAACTCTTTCCTGGAGGAGAAAGGATTTAAAGCCAGGCATTGTGATCCTAGCATTGACTCCCATATGCATAGAAGGGAGATTTCCCAAGCAGAACCATTTTTAGAAGACTTCTCATAGGTAACTCCAAGTTCAAGTATTTAATGAATTGTCCATAGAGAAAAGAGATTTCCTGATTCATTATGTTCCTTGGAGAAAAAATAATGAAATATATATATTTCCTGAACATAGTTTTACTTGTACAGTACATGTTTTACTTGTACAGTTATTCAGATAATGCAGATCCGGTGGGATGAAGATTGATTGATGGTTGATAGGTGTTTATCCTTAATTCTTGAAGAAGATCATGACACCAAGAAGGTAATGCCACAACATGCTAGTAAATTGCCTTTAAGTGAGAGGATGCTGTTCAAAGTCATTTGCCTCACTTTATGCTTCAGAGCCTCTTTGTTCAATAGTTCTCAAACTGGTTCTCTAAATTACAATGTCATTACAAAACGGGAAGAAAATCGGGTATGACACTATGGAAAAATAAGAATTTTATTGGATGCCAGGGTGGAAACATCCTGGTTTCTCTGGTGGAAGCTCCAAATTCAAACACCTATAGGTCCCTGGCAGGCTTTCTTTGTTTCGTTTTGTTTTGTTTTGTATCATTCATGGGTTTATATGATAAATTTGAATTTCATTTATTTTCTGTTAGATGAAGGCTTTCCTGTACACAAGCATTTAGTATCTTGAGTGATTGTTTAGGAATTGAAAGTACTTTTAACCACATTTTGGGAAGCTTATGCCACAAATAAACTAGAAGGGTTTTTTGAGGCTGGGGCAATGAACCAAAACACAAAGTAACTCTCTTGGGCTCAGCCCTGGGATCAAACTGAGACATGAAAGACTGGGACATTCTATTGAAAGGAGGGGAGAAACAACATACATACCAAGAAGTAAATACCAAATAGAGATAATACAAACACAATTTAATTTTGAGGAGAAGAGACAACTAACTAGAAGGATCAAGATAAACTTCCTACAGGAGCAGGCACTTAAATTTTGAAGTAAACTTCAATTAGGTTCAGGTAGAGGGAATTCATTTTAGGTTTTGAGGATTCTTGAGGAAAAGCACAAAAAAGTGAGACAGGATTATATCCCTGAGAAATAATAAGAAAATACTTTTGGCTGGACCAGAATACAGGAAAAGTAATGTACAATGAGCCTAGAGAGATAAGTTGAAGTCAAATTATGAAGGACTTTAAATACCAAGGGATAATCAAGTGGCATAGTGGATAGAGCACTGGGATTGGCATCAGGAAGACTCACTTTCACAAGTTCAAATCTGATCTCAGACATTTCCTAGTTGTGTGACCCTGGACAAATCATTTTACCATGTTTGCTTCAGTTTCCTCATCTGAAAAAATGAGGGAAGAAGAAAATGTTAAACCACTCCAGTATTTTTTCCAAGAAAACCCCCAATTGGGATCACAAAGATTTGAATACAACTGATATGACTGAACAATAATAAATTTAATACCAATCAAAGAAGTTTATGTGTGATTCTTTTTTAATCCAATGAAGACATCATTTAAATTGATTTTAGTTAATTCTTTTATTTTAAATTATTTATTTATTCTTATTTCTGTACAAATGATGTCTTTATACATTACCAAAATATTCTTGTTTAAGAATAAACAATATACCCCCTCCCCCAAAAAATACAGACCCACATGAGCAATAAAGTAAAGAGAAAAAATTGAAATTGAAATTAAAAATAATAATAATAATAATAATAATAAGTACAGCCAGGTGGCACAGTGGGTGGAGTACCTGCCCTAGAGCCAGGAGCACCCGAACCCAAATCCAGCCCCAGACACCGAACAATCACCCAGCTGTGTGACCCTGGGCAAGCCACCCCAACCCCATTGCCTTGCAAACCCTCCCCCCAAAAAACGACCCAAAGTAAAATAAAATAATGATAATAATATTAGGGGCATCCAGGTGGCATAGTGGACAGAGCACCAGCTCTGCAGCCAGGAGCACCCAGTTTCAAATCCAGCCTCAGACACACAACAATTACCTAGCTGTGTGGCCCCAGGCAAGCCACTCAGCCCCATTTGCCCTGCAACTCCCCCCCCCAATAATAATCATAATCATAATCATAATCATAATCATAAATGTGTTTCAGTCTGTATTCTAACACCTCTAGCTCTGTTGCAGGTAGATCACATTCTTTATGATAAGTCCATCACAAAATATACTTCCATATTTTTCCACTGTTGCCATTGCTGGTCACAACTCCCGCCATTCATACTCCCCCACTATCATATACTATACTTTCTATCTCTCCTTTCACTCCGTCCCTCTTCTTAAATGTGCTGTAGGGTAGCTGAGTGGTGCAGCAGTCAGATCCCCGGCCCTGGGACCAAGAGGCCCCAAGACCACATACCACCCCTTAGGCCCAGCATCCACCTGGTCCTTTGGTCCTGGACAGGTCATCCAATCCCAGCCCCTTGCAAGAAGTAAAAAAGAAAATGTGTTATATCTGACCACTCTCCCCCATGGTCCATCCTCTCCTCCATCATTAATATCCCCCCTTCCCTCTGTCCTCCCTCTCCTTCTTATTCCAGATGTCTATACCCCATTGAGTATATATGTTGTTTCCTCTCCTAGTCACCTCTGATGACAGCGAAGGTTCCCTCATTCCCCCTTGCCTTCCTCCCTTCCATATCATTGCAATAGCTCATTGTAATAAAAAAAAATCTTATTATATGAAATATCTTAGCCTATTCCACCTCTCCTTTTTATTTCTCCCATTACATTTCCCTTTTAGCCATTGACTCCATTTTTACACTATATTACATCTTCAAATTCATCCCTCTCCTGGGCTTCATCTATAAAAGCTCCTTCTACCTGCTCTATTAAATGAGAAACTTCTTGTGAGTTTATCAGTATCATTTTTCTATGCATGAATACATGTAGTTCATCATCATTAAGTCCCTCATATTTGACCTTTCTCCTTCACTCTCTATGCTTCACCTGAGTTCTGTATTTGAAGATCAAACTTTCTGTTCAGCTCTGGCCATTCCAACAGGAACATTTGAAATTCCCCTGGTTCATTGAAAGTCCATCTTTCTCCCTGGAAGAGGACATTCAGTTTTGCTGGGTATATTATATTATATATTATATTCCAAGCCCTATGAGCTCTTAATGTAGTTGCTGCTAAGTCCTGTGTGATCCTGACTGCAGCTCCACGATATTTGAATTGTGTCCTTCTGGCTGCTTGTAATATTTTCTCTTTGACTTGGAAGCTCTATAACTTGGCTATAATATTCCTGGTGGTTGTTTTGCTTATCTCTTTCTTGGGGAGATTGGTGGATTCTCTTGATTTCTATTTTACCCTCTGCTTCTAGGATATCTGGGCAATTTTCCTGTAGTAATTCTTTGAAAATGATGTCAAGGCTCTTTTCCTGATCATGACTTTCAGGAATTCCAATAATTTTTAAATTATCTTTCTTGAATCTTTTTTCCATATCAGTTGTTTTTTTTCAATGAGATGTTTCACATTTTCTTCTAGTTTTTCATTCTTTTGGTTTTGAAGTATTGTGTCTTGATTTCTCGTAAAATCAGCAGCTTCCCTCGGTTCCATTCTACATCCAAAGGATTTGTCTCCCTCAGAGAGCTTTCTTATCTCTTCTCCATCTGGCCAATTCTGCTTTTTAAAGCATTCTTCTCCTCAATAACTTTTTGAACTGTTTTATCCATTCGACCTATGCTGGTTTTTAACATGTTATTTTCTTCAACATTTTTTGGATCTCCCTGACTTATTTTTCATGTTTTTCTTGCATCTCTCTCATTTCTTTTCCCAATTTTTCTTCTATCTCCCTCACTTGATTTTCAACATCTTTTTTGACCTCTGTAATAGCCTGAACCAAATTTCTGTTTTTTTCTTTGAGTCATTAGATGCAGGAGCTTGTACTTCCTCATCTTCTGACTGAGTGTTTTGATCCTTCTTGGGATCATAGACAAAGTATTTCTCAATAGTGTTCCTCTTTTTTTCTCTGCTTACTCATTTCTCCAACCTGTGCCTGGTTTGGGGGTGCTTCCTGAGTTTTTGAGTTTTATTGGGACAACCCCCCACAAGGGTCTCAGTGTGTGAAGTTCTGTCTTACCTCCTGGTCTGTGAATGATCACAAGCGCACCCCTCTGCCACGGGGCTGAGGTGAGGAGGCCCTTCTGTTCTATGGGGGACCCAGACTGCAATCAGGATCTGAATGTGGTCACAGCCCCAGAGTCCTGTTCCAGGTAGAGAGGATAGACCTCAGCAGTCTCTCTCCACTCCCCTCCCTAGATTGAGCACTCAAGCCTGGGGGCTCCTGCTTACCGGCTCTGCCTGCTTCCAGTTCCTGGGCTGCCATGACCATGCTGCTCACTTAGTGCCCTGATGGCTAGTTTTCCAGGCTGTCTCTGGCAGAAGTCCCCCCACTGATCTTCCAAGATGTGTCTGGTGCTCCCAGGGTGTAGATCAGGAAACTGCCCCCATTGCTGTGAGCCATGGCTCCCAGTGCCCTGGGACTACCTCCGGGAGGCTGAAGTTCCTTCCCTCTGGCAGCCACCATTCTAACCCTGTGGAGTGGATCCTTTCTGCTATTTTCCAGGTTACCTTGGGCTGTGGAACTGTCTCACTGGATCCCACTGTGGGTTCTGTCTCTTGAAAATTTAGTTAGAATCCTTATTTTATAAGTTTTGAAATATCAGAGAGAGAGAGCATCTAAGAGAGGATCCTCTCCTGTCACCATCTTGGCTCTGCCCCCCAATTTTAATTGATTCTTGAAAAAAGAAGGAGCTACAAAAGTTTCTTGAGCAAAGTAACCTGATCAGACCTATACTTTAGGAAAATCACTTTGAAGACAATTAATAGGAAATGAGAGATTAAAGACAGAGAAATCATTAAATCAACTATGACATTAATCTCAGCAAGTGATTAGAAGGAAATGAATGTTTCAGATAATGTGGAGGTAGGATAGATCTGAAATAATATCTTGTGCAACTTCCATAGAGGAAACTTAGCCTGAATTTTCTGAATAGGATTAAAGAAATTTATGATTTTCATCATAACATAATATTTATATTATAATTTTGGTATAATTGTCAGCATTATTGTTATACCTCCAGCAGAAGTAGTAGAGATGGAAAAGGATGGGTATCTTGACCCTGGTGGGACCTAGGCAATAGGAAAATAAAGGTAGACAGGGAAAGGTCCATGTCTCCCACTCATTTTTATCTTCTGACCAATCCACTGGTGGACTGGGCTAGCTCAGGGGAGGAGACTCTAGTTTCTTGCCATGGTAGCCAGTGGAGGCAGATGATTCCAACAAAAAAAGATAATCAACAAATAATAAGTACAGTAGAATATTATAGTCTATATCATCCAGTTCATAATCATAGCTAATATTTATATAGTACCTACTATGTGACAGATACCATACTAAGTCCTTTTTAGAGATATTACCTCATATGATCTTCAAAGCAACCTTGGTAGGCCAGTGCTATTCATATGGCTATTTTATAAATGAGAAACTGAGGCAAATAACTGTTAAGAATCTTGCCCAAGGGGTGGCTAGGTGGCGCAGTAGATAAAGCACTGGCCCTGGGGTCAGGATACCTGGGCTCAAATCCTGTCTCAGACACTTAGTAATTACCTAGCTGTGTGGCCGTGGGCAAGCCACTTAACCCCATTTGCCTTGCAAAAACCTAAAAAAAAAAAAATCTTGCCCAGGGTCACACAGGTAGTAACTGAGTCCAAATTTGAATTCAGATCTTCCTGACTCCAGGCCAAGCATTCTATTCACTAAGCCACCTAGTTTCCCCCCAGTTAATTGTGAAATGCAAAACATATGGTCCTGAATTCCACCTGAGAGAGTATGCTTGCCCTAATAATATCTTCATCAAGCATGTCTTGATAATTCATTCATGAATGGTTCTTATAAAGATTCCATATATTCGTGTATATGTATACATATAGAGATTATGTATATCTTTAATAATAGGCTTTAATTTGATATTTATTTTCTTTCAGTCACATTGTTTTAGCATAACAATTTGTCTAATGATTTGTAACAAATCTTTTCTATAGTTACATTTGTTTTCCTTCACTTTCACACTTAAATGCTCTTGGGGTAAGTTTTCTTGGGAAAAATGTCTCATCAACTTTTATTTAAACTAATTTTACCATCAAATGGAATACTGCTCATATGGAATTCACATTTATAGAGTGCCAGGCACCATACTAAGCCCTTTTTACAGATATGCTATTGGATTCTCACCATAACCCTGGGAGGTAGGTAATATTATTATTCCCCATTTTAAAATGAAGGAAATTAAGGCAAAGAGCATGAATGGCTAGAGCAGGGTTATGTAGCTAGTATGACTAGCTTTGAATTCTTTATTCTGCCACTTTTTTTGGTGTTGTTCAGTTCTGATTTTTCATGACCCCAGGATATCTTGGCAAAGATGCTGAATAAGTTTACTCATCTGTAAACTGAGACGAGCAGGTTTAAGTGGCTTGCCTAGGGTCACACATATAGAAAGTGTCTGTTACTAGATTTGAACTTATTAAAATGAGTCTTCCATATTTCAAGCCCAGTGCTCTCTCCATTGTGCCATTTCTGCCACTAGTTGCCTCTTAATTCTTAAAGTTTTTAAAAAAGAAAGTCCCTTTAGCAGCCATTCCTCTACATTTGACAAAAGCATTTTTTCCCTTTCTTTGCCTACTTGTAATCAATTAGTTTACATTTCTTAAGTTTCTGGATAAAATTATTATAGTCGGTGTTGATACTAGTTCTGTTGTTCATTTTCCATTTTTGACTAAATTATTTCTGAACAATTTAGTATTAGGTTGTTTTCATTGCACCATATCATTTTCTAATTTTCATTCTAATTTTTATTATTATTATTATTATTATTATTATTACTTATTACTAATTCTAGTCTTAGCCATAAGAAGGCAATGACCTGACTGTGCATAGGTGGCTGATTCAGGGATAAAAATACTAATAACAAATTTTTTCCCATTTGTTAAAACAGAATGTATTTCAATACTTTTGATATTCTTTCCTATGATATGGAGTTTTACAATTCTTTTCTTAAAGAAAGTGTTTATAAACTGCAAGTTCTGTTTACCTATTGTTCCTCCTTGAAACAAGCTAATTTATATGTGTGTGTGTGTGTGTGCATGTTTTTCCCATCCTCATCTTTTTCCACCCCTACATTGAAGTCAGGAAACATGAGAGTATATTTGGAAGTTCACATCAAGTTTCTTATAATATTTCTCTGCCTATTCATCACAGCAACCAATAGTAATGCATAAATATACTTATTGTCATAGTGGTCTTTTTTGCAATAATTATCATGAATACTACAACATGTCAGTGTCCATGAAACAATATTTATTGTTGCCTTTGGTTATGCGATAAAATTCACTCTACCAACTCACTTCTTTGACTCTTCTAGTAAACTATCATTTCTTTTAGTACAGTTCCCTTCTTTCTTCTGGCTTTGTTTAAAGCAAAAATTTCACAATATATATGGTTCTTATTGGGCAAGAATCTTGCATTTAGAGCAGGAAGGGTCAAATTAAAGTTTATTAATGACCTAAAAACCAAGTACTTAGATGGACACCCTTTTATATCATTGTTCCCCTATTATTACAGGAAAGATTGGAAGTCATTTCTTTAATATGGCAATGGAATATTTTTGTACTGTAAGAAGTAATAAAATGAGGCACACAGAGAAAAATGGGAATACTTAGAATAATTCAATACAGAGCAAATAAATCAGAACCAAAAGACTAATATAATAACTAATATAATAACACTAAAGTGTTCATTATAATCTGTATGATTAAAATTTCAATCTTGACCTCAGAGAAGAGATGAGGAAATCCACCTCTCTCTTTTCCTTTGAATCATGGGGCCTATAAATGCAGAATGTTTCATATATATTCAGAATGCTATCACAATAGTCTTTGATTTTATTTAGCTATTTTTCTTTATACAAAGAAACACTCAATGGGAGGTAGGTATATTGGGAAAGAGCTATGATATTAAGACAAAAGTCATCAATAAAATTTTTAAAGGAAATATGATTTATTAAGATTAACTCTCTCCCTTAGCCAATGAAAGTAGTTTACTAACAAAAGAATGAACTTGTGAAATTACAACCTAAGTACAAAATGCAAACAAATGTGACTTGATTAGAGACAGTCACAGAGGTAGAAAACAATAAGGAAGAAAGGAATAAGCATATAAACACTCACAGTTTTCTTGTTTTCTCCTGCTCCTTCTCTAAATGAGCATTCTATAGGAGGAGGAGGACAAACCACCTGGATTATGCACACTTGCCCCCCAAAAAACTGGTCCCAGTGACCAAATGATGCAGAAACCCTGGGGAGGGGGTCAGGTCAGGGAGCAACATGTGTCAATCTGAAAGTACTGATTGGGATATGTGCCTTGCATCTGTAGATCTGGGCATGGGCCCCAAGCTGTGTGTGGTGCTAGGGTTTAAATAAAGACGATGTGTGGTTTCTAGATGGGGTTTGTGGTATGGTGTCCCATATGGTGGCTGTCTAGTGTTTGTAGGGGGTCTGGGCAATGTGAAATGTGGGAGGTGAAAGAATGGGCAGGAGTTGTAAATCTTGGCTTTCTGGATGACTCCACCCGTACTGCAATGTTGATATGTAGGCTTCCCCTCCAACATCCTATAACACTTATAATCTCATCAATTCTTGACCTGGCTTGCAGACAATTTCATTTCCTTGAGGATGTAATGAATAGAAATGCTTCCATTGCATTCTAGCCTTAAGCTTAAAACCCTTTGCTATCTAGGTTGCCCTTCATTGAGTACTCTTCAGTCAGCAATGCCCTGCCTAAAATGTAGTTCCCAAAACCACATCACAATACTCCAAATGTAGGATGACCAGGGCAAAGGATGGTGGTACTATTGACATAGCTAGTTCTGAACCCTATGGCTCTCTTACTTTAACTTCAGACTGAATAAGCTAGAGATTTCTGCTAACTAGATCCCTATTGTCTCATATTAAGTTTGTATATTGACCAATAATGAAGGCCTGGTTGGTGAACTAGGAATGACAGAAACCTTGGGTTAAAATGGCTATTGTGTCTTTGAGTTACTAAGGCTCAGTAAGATAACTGCTGCTTAATAGTCAAATCTTTCCTGGAGATTAAATATGTCAATACAGTAACCTCAATATATTTTAGCTCTTAAGGTCATAGAACTTTGAAGCTCCATGGAACCAGAAGTATAATCCTCAGAACCTTGAATATCTGGATCAAAACTACTTTCATAATAATTCTAAGACCTTCATAATAATTCTAAAACATTATTTGCATTTAAAATACTCTACTCCTCCTCCTCCAACTCCAAACCTGTGTCAGGCCATATTTTCCAAAGACTGAACGCAAAAGTAGATATAAAAATCTAGCTGTCTTCTATTAATTCAGACATCAAAGATATTTGCTAAAATACATTAAAAAATGCTACTCCTTCCACTCATTTTTTGAAAATAGCTATTTTCATTAAAATATTACTTATATTGGCATGTTTTATATTGTTAAATATTAATAATATGTTAAATATTATTAAAATTGATCATTTTAATTTCTAAGATCCCAAACACTGAGTTATAGCCTATAAACAAAAGCTCTTTGCCTCCTTTTATGGACAAAGAATTTGAGGCTCCAGTAAACTGATGTCATAAAGGTGTATTTCAATGCCCCTTCCCCCTCAGCTTCTATGGCAGTAAAAAGTCTTAATGTTCATAAAATGTAATTAGATGAAGAAAACAACTTTTTCTTCAAAACAGAGCAGAACAAGATGTTCCTAGGACTATTTCCCTTAACAGATTTGTTAATACTCAAAATGGGAATGAAGAGAGGAAATAATTCAAAAGATAATTTCATAAATTTTGAAATAAATTTGTTTTAAATTATTTTAGTTGTTATAGAAGGTAAGAAAGATTTTTTAAGAGAAATCTATATCTGTGATTTCTTCATCATAGATAACTTACAGTGTAAATTCCCTCAGCTAATTTAACAACTCATTGGTAACTTAAAGCAACCATTCTCAAAAGTGTGGTATGAAGATCCCTGGAAGACTGAAGGAAAAAAAAATTATTTTTGTAATAATCTAAGGCATTTTCATTTATAATACAGAAAACATTAATAAATATATTTACATAAACAACTGTGGGACCCCCCAATAATTTTGAGTGTAAAAGGGCCCTAAGAGAGTTGCCTGCAACTTAATAAAAGTTAACTGATTTGCCCATTGTCATACATGGATCAGAAAGAGTACTTTATCCCATATCTTCCAAATATTCATTCTAACAGCATCTCTTCATTACTCCTAATGCCTCTAACATGGTCTTCAATAAAGCATAAAAACCAACCTAAATTCAAGTGTATATTTACTATCTGACTTCAAACTGACTATTAACTTACACTAGTTTAACACTAAAAGAAATTAGTATTGGGTTGTGACAGTATGGAGGAAGGAGAAGGGAGTCATTTTGTAATGAAGTCAAGGGAAAGGAATCATACAACTGAGCATGTGGAGCTGTATAACCAAAGGGGTGCTAGAGAATTCCTGTGAACATTTAAATATACCTCAGAAATTGCAAATGCTATAAATCAGAGTTGGGTCCTTTATTGACTGCCTGGATATAAGAAAGTGATTGGATAACATATTAATAATGTAAATTAAACTTAAAGGTATGTCCCACACTTTGGGGGCGGGGTTATAGTTGGTTGTTAAACTTTACCAGTTTTCATTTTATTCCTTATTTTACATTTGCTTTAGCCAAGGTCAAAACACAGTCAGAAAGCAAATTCTGATAGGTAAAATGTTGTGCATCAATTCTTTTTTATAGTGTTTATATGGATGTAAATCAGGGTTGTTTGCTTTTATTTAGGACCAAGACTGACTGGATGTCCATTTTCACCTTACAGCTTTAGATAATTTGACTAGCAATCAAAAACCAACAAGGTCATAGCACAAAGATAGAGAACTTCTAAGATGAGGAATAGGACCCCATATAAATGAGTGAAATGTATAAATGAAGTGAGATTTAGGATGTTGACAGAAGCACAGAAACTAAAACACATATACATACACACACACACACACACACACACACACACACCAAGAACTCAGGGTCAACCTATCAGTCTTTCTCTCATCACAAATCATTACATTCCCTTTCCTAGGCAACAGCTTGACCTTTGACTTATGCATGGTCTCTGCAATCTATACAGCATCCCATTTCTGAATCTGGCTTTTGACAATGAATTTCATTAAGTTTATTCCAACCCCAGACTTCTTGCAACAAATTCTGGAGGAGACATGGGAAAATTGGGACACTAATTCACAAATGGTGAAACTTTGAACCAACCAACCATTTTGGAATGCAATCTGGAATTATACATGAAGAATGATTAAACTTGTCTATACTCTTTGAGCAGTTACTACTAGTTCTGTTTCCCAAGATGAACAGGGAGAAGGGAAAGAATTTATATATTCTAAAATATTTATAACAGCTCTCTTTGTGGTGGCAAAGAACTGAAAATTGCAGGGATGCCCATAAAATGGGGAATGGCTAAAGAAGTTGTGATATATGATTGTAATGGCATACTACTATGCTATAAGACATGATGAGCATGATAATCTTAGAAAAACATGGATAGACTTAAACAAAATAATGGAGAGCAAAATGAGCAGAATCAAAAGAACATTCTATACAGTAATAGCATTATTTTTTAAGTTTGAGTTACTAAGTCATTTTGACTATTATAAATATCTAAATTAACTGCAAAGAACACACTACCTGTATCCAATGAAAGAACAGATAACTAGAAGTGTGATAAGAATGGTTTTGCTACCATTAGACATAAATAAGTATATGGAGTCTAATGGTAGCGAATTCTAGGATGGGGTAGTGAAGAGGGAAGAAAAAAAGAGAAAATTATTCTTCAAAATGTACATCAATATGCTCCAGAATTTGCTAATGTAACCTTTCAGGTTTGTGATGGGGGAATTGAAAAAAAATGAAAAAGTTGTTAATTTAGTGGGTAAATAGATGGTGGTCACCCCACCCTCTTACCAATGCTCCTGAGGCCATTCAAGGATCCCCTGTCCTTGCCACCAGGTTCCCGAGAGTCTAACAAGACTCAGAGCCTCTCATGGTTGGACCAAGTATCCCTGGACTTGGGAGTTCCTAGCTCCAGTTGGCTGGAGATTCATCCCAGGCAGTAGAGAAGAGTTTAACCACTAATCAAAAAAGAGATTATAGATGGCAAGTTACCCCTTTCCCTTGTTTTAACCTGAGACTCTTCAAACATCTTGGGGCAGATAATGCCAGAACTATTATTCTCATATTAGTTCAAGAGATGAAGTCACTTGTCCATGGTATCAGAATGGATATAGTAGTTTCATGGAACTCTGCTTGTGACTTTACTCTGATATACATCATAGAGACATAGGATTCACAACTGTACAGTTCCTTGATCAGAGATATTCAGTCATATCTAATTCTTTGTAACTGCATTTGGGGTTTTCTTGACAGAAATACTAGAGGGGTTTTCCATTTCCTTCTCCAGCTCATTTGACAGATGAGGAAACTGAGGTGAGCAGGTTAAGTGTCCTGCTCAGGCTCATGAACCTAGTAAGTGTCTGAGGCTGGATTTGGACTTGGGAAAATGGGTCTAACTCCAGGCCCAGCACTCTATCTACTGCACTACCTAGCAGCTATAAGGGTTCTCAAGGATGAGCTAATTCATTTATTAGATGAAAAAAAATATGGTATAAATGAAAAAATATAGATTTAAAAGTCAAATGACCTGAGTTCAAATTCTAACTCTTCTACTTACTAAAAAAGTGACCTTGATGAAAATCACATCCTCTCTCTGGTCTCATCTGGTTCAAAAGATGATGGGACTAGATGGCCTCAAAATCTTTTCTAGATTTAAATCCTGTCTTCTTAAACTGAGTTCCAGAGAGGTGAAATAATTTCTCTAAAAGTCACATGGGAAGTAAGAAACAAAGGGTTCAGATCCAGATCCTTTGACTCCGTATCCAACACCTCCGTGCTGCAGTGGTCATCTGGAAAACATCATTTTAAACCCTATAACGTGAGTAGACTGAAATCAACAATATGTTGGTAAAGTTGAGTGTTGGAATCAGGAAAATTTGGTTCATATCTCAACTCTGATAATTGTTAGTTGTGTGACCATGGGCAAATAACTTAAGCACATTCAGGTCTCAATTTCCTATCTGTAAAATGGGGACATTCATTTCTGTTATGCCCATCTCAAAGGGAAGTTGCAAGACTTAAAAAAGATAATCTATTCAAAATATTTTAAAGACCTTGAAATGCAGCTTTAATGTTTTATGCTTTTTTCCCCTTAGGCTAAACCTATGATTTCATTAGTGTGGGGAATTATCAGTGTGGAAACCCCTCTACCAAGGTAGATTTGCCACTAATTTATAGCTTTGCAGAGCTTCCTGGTATCCTGAGGGCCAATGACCTGAATAGAGAATGTTAACAACTCTAGACTATAGTGTTCAATAGAGTTTGTAAGATGATGCTGATTTGAATAGGCTCACATGGCCAGTATGTGTCAGAGATAGCACTTCAACTCAGAGCCTACTATTTAGAAGACTAACCCTCTGTTACACTGTGTTTTCTCTTTATCATAATAACCATTATCATGATTATTAATGTACCAGAAAAAAAAACAGAAATATCTCTCATCCTTGCTCCTGTTTCTTTTGGAACATCGGCAAATTGTATTGCATACTAGTTCCCTGAAAAAAAAGTTATAGAATGCAGACCTAAAGATATGGGGAGCTGGCACTTAGGTTCTGTTTGGGTATGTTTATTCATTCCTTGTTCAAGTTCTGTCCAAAATCTCCAGAAAAAAAAAATGAAACCTTTTTTGCCCCATTTTGTACTCCTTACACCATGATTCATTGACTTTTATTTGACCCACTCCCCTCCTTTTCCACCCAAGCAGCTGCCTTGGAGATTCTTTTAGTTTTGTCTGATCAACTTAAAAACAAGCTAAGAAACTATCTGAATAAGAATTTCCTATAAATACCAGAATCTATAACCATCAAAACAAAAGCAGCACATTTGTCATTAGCCTAAATAGGGACTTTTAAAAGGAACCTCAGGGTCTACTGGAATGGTTCAAAAAAAGAGTAAACATTGAAGCAAACCTAGATGCTACATATAGAACTGAATTTCACTGTGGACAGAAGTCTCTAGTGTTTGGGATTGAGTTGTTATCCAAGAGTCTATCAACACCGAAAAGGCAGTCTGGTTATGGAACTAGTGCCAGGACTTCAACAACTCATACCCAGGAAAGTGACTTGTGTCACATGGGCAGGAAGCATCAAAGGTGGGATTTAAATCAGGGTCCTCTGTTTCTAAAATCAATATTCTTTTGAATTTGTCTCTCACATTTGTTATTGCTATTCAGTCATTTTCAATTGTGTCTAATACTCTGTGATCTCATTTAAGGATTTTCTGAAAAGGTTACTTCAGTGATTTTTGCCATTTCCTCCTCTAGCTCAGATGAAGAAACTGAGGAAAACAGGGTTAAGTAACTTTGAACTCAGAAAGGGGAGTCTTACTGACTCCAGGTCTGACATTCTGTCCACTGTACCCTAACACTTTCACTCTTTGAATCTCCAGTATTTAAGATAGTACCTATCACATAGTGTATGTTTAATAAATGTTTTGTGAATGAATAGTTGAAGTAAAGAGAATGGAGATTCAAAGGCATGTTCTCTGTCTCCAATTCTAACTGTTTCCATTATAATCATGTTGCCCCTTGTTAAGCTAGATGATCTCTGGGTCTGATTACAATTTTGAGATTCTATGATAATGACCAACTCAAAACACCTCTTTTAATCTAAATTTCCCCAATTATAAAATGAGGGGATTGGGCTAGATAACCCCCTGACATTCATTCCAGCTCTAACATTCTGTGACCTGTGTTTCTCAAGAATGCTGCTCTTTAAAAAACAGGGGATGATAACCATCTACTAGCCCCTAGACTGTGGTGTACAAATAGCTTTTGCAACTCTTTACTGAATTATTTCCAGTGTGAATCATTTCAGATGCTAATTGATCTCACCTGCCCTTTGCCTAATGTTTAAAATATTCAAAAAATGCAACTGGCTTACTTTCAAATGACCCTGATGCTGTGATAGTGATAGTGCTCACCTACTTTCCAATTTGTGTGGCACATAGACTCCATTCTGCGACATTTATTATTAACTTGTATTAAGCTTTCATGTGGGAATCTGAATCGCAATGATAATAGTTCACATTTATTTAGGATCCTAATGTCACAGATTTAGAGCTGGGTGAGATCTTATAGGTCATAAAGTGTTAGATTTGGAATCAGATAACCCGGGCTCCAATCCTACCTCGGACACTTACTATATAAATTACTTAACCTCCTT
Organism: Macrotis lagotis; assembly: GCF_037893015.1. Taxonomy (NCBI): domain Eukaryota; kingdom Metazoa; phylum Chordata; class Mammalia; order Peramelemorphia; family Peramelidae; genus Macrotis; species Macrotis lagotis. The sequence continues at coordinate 121,505,783 of NC_133660.1, read as the reverse complement.
GAGCCTCAGTTTTCTCACTTGCAAAAAGAGGAGGATAGATGAGATGACCTCAGAGGTCCCTTCTAATTCAGTATCCTCTGATCCCTGACAAATCTTAGCCACAATTATCCTTCCAAGGTAACATTGAACTATTTATTACTACTGTCTGCATTTATTCATTCAATTCTGAATCTTCTTCACAGTACTTTTATGTAATCCACATCTCTCTATCTTTTCCATAAAAATAGAAGAAAGGACTGTCTAAGGCAAAATAAGTTCAGTATATTTCCTTAATTTGCTAGTTAAGTAACCCTTTTAAACAGGAAATGGCACAATCCATTTATGAAAAATTTATCCTGGTTCTTTGTAATCAATGTTTCTTTTTCTAGATGTTCATTTCCTATCCTCTTAATGCTATATTCTAGAGTTTTTCCAAGAATTAAAGTGAAGTTCACAGTCTTATAACTTCAAGACTCTATATTCTTCCAATTGAAAAAAAATTGGACATCATTTACTTTTTGCCAGTCCTGTGGCACTTGTCTTTTTAAGAGTTCTGCAAGATCTTTCAAAAGTCAATGACAGGGCAGCTAAGTAGTGCAGTGGATAGAGCACTGGCCCTGGAGTCAGGAGTACCTGAGTTCAAATCTGGCCTCAGACACTTAATAATTACCTAGTTGTGTGACCTTGGGCAAGCCACTTAACCCCATTGCCTTGCAAAAACTAAAATAATAAAAAGTCAATGACAGTGGCTTAAAACTAACATCCACCAGTCATTTCAATATCAAGTTCATCAAGGTGATTTAAGGGCTGTCCATCTTTACAATTTTTATTCAAGCAATAGACATTTTTGATTTGCCATTGCAGTGAGAGTGCCACTTTGTTTACTAAAGGATTTAGAAAACCCACAGGTAGCCCACATAAAATCACCCTACAGGCTGCATTTTGGATAGCTCTGATTTAAACTTTCAAAAGTATCTAGGTATTCTATTATCATCTCCCAGTCATGTCATGTTTTAACTTTCAATTAGATTATTTCTGTTCTACACTATCCATCATAAACATTCTTTTTTTTTTAGATTTTTTTCAAGGCAATGGGATTAAGTGGCTTACCCAAGGCCACACAGCTAGGTAATTACTAAGTGTCTGAGGTCAAATTTGAACTCAGGTACTCCTGACTTCAGGGCCAGTGCTCTATCACTGCGCCACCTAGCCACCCCATCATAAACATTCTTGATGGGGGAAAAGTCACATAAGTACTGAGTAGTTTCATCTTCTCTCCACCATCAAAAATAATTGTTTCATATAGCTCAAGCTACCCATCATCTTTTTTATCCTTTTTTCTCAATATCACTTAAACAAATTCTGTTACCTTGAGGTTTCTTAGTCAATTCAGCTCATTCTGAGTATTCCTGATACTATTTTTAGTATGCCTGTACTATTTTTATGGGACTCTGTCATAATTTTGTATTCTCTCCATCAAACTAATATTTAGTCACAGAGCTAAGATTAGGACCAATGTTTCCAATCATTCAGTACTTTCCACAATACCAGAAATAGTATCTTTTCTTTTCATAATATAGGGGAAACAGTGGCTTTAATTGCTGGGAAATTTCAGTCATTGGAGGGGAGAGCTAAAGCTGGTCAAATTCACCAAATCAAAATTTCCTTTTCTGTCCACCTCAACAGATTTGCATGAAAAACAGGGCATTTAAAAAAGCAATGGATGCCATCAAATTGGCAAAGGAGATAAAGGAGGAAAATGATGAATATTGGTGAGATTGTGGGGAAACTATTCCAGCTGCATTGCTGGTGGAATTTAGAATTGATAGAACCATTCTGGAAAAAAATTTTGGTACTCTATTCAAAAAGTTATTAAACAATGCTTACCTTTTCATTCAGCAATATTCTGCTAAGTTTATATCCCAAAGAGATAAAAGAAAGAGGAAAGGAATCAAAATATGTAAACATTTTAGCAGCCCTTTTCATAGTCACCAAAAATTAGAAACTCAATGGTTGCCATTGTTTAGCCATTCTTGAATGGTTAAACAAAGTATGATATATGAATGTAATGGAATATTATATAACTTAAGAAATGATGAAATAGAAAGTTTGGAAAGAACTGAGAAGGACTGATGGGGAATGAAATGAACAGAATTGGAAAAAGAATTGTACAATGATAACGACATTAGGGAGAAAAAAACTTTGAAGGACTTTAGAACACTGATCAATGCAAGTCCCAAGTCCAGAGGAATAAAGATGAAATGCACTACCAGATTGCTAGAGAAGCAACAGATAAAATACAGAAAAGACATAATATATTTGGACATACAAAAAAATTATAAAAATTTTTTTCAGAACTATGGTTATTTGTTCAAAAGATTTAATTTTTTGTTGTGCAATCTGGGAGGGGGAGCAATGAGGAGAAAAAATAATAAATACATATTATATATGGATAAATGGATATATATATGGGGAGAGAGAGAGAGAGTTATAAATGTATGTAAATGTAAGTTAAAGAAAAGTGGTGGATGCCCCCAAATTCATTTCACCCCCTATCACATCCCAAATTCCTAACATAGATATTGTTCAAATTATTCTAGAGTCTACAGAGGTGGTAGAATGAGATTATTCTTCTTACTGGCAGGCAAATCAACTTAGCAAAACAACTCTGAAAATGACTGATGAAACTGGTATTCTTTATCCTTATTTCCTCCAAGTAACCAATCTGAATATCTCCATAACAAAAATAAACATGAGTGATTTGGACTGAGAAAGGGCAATGTTTGAGTGAGAGAGCCCTCAAACTTCTCAGAATGACACATGAGGATTTTCAGTCTTCCCACTTTTCCATCTTTTCATTTTCTCTAATCTTTCTGTTCCTATCGAGAAATGGGGAAAGAAAAAAAGGATGCTTTTGATCTTGATTTTGATAATGGTAACTTTAAGAAGAATTATATTTATAGCATCTGTCTGGGAAGAAATGGGATGGAAGAAAGAGTTCTTTTAAAATCAGGTAACCTTCCACTGGAGACCTTTCCTGGTCCACCAGTCACATTGCTAGCGTCTTCCCTCTAAAAATAATGTTTCTCTTTTGCATTGTATATGACTAACACATAAAGTTTTCCCATAATTTCTCCCCCATTAGTATGTAAACTCTTTGGGGGGAACCACATTTTTATCTTTCTTTGTATTTCCTTTGTTTAGCAAAATACCTACACATAGTAGACATTTAATAAATAGTTGTTTGCTAAGTTATTCTCCCCACTCTTCCCCCCACCCTAACTAGAGAGGGCTAAGAAGCTTTTCAATCTTTTTGTTCTATATGATGATTGTAATTCATACTCCTGTGATCAGAAAAAAAATAGAAACTGTGCTCAACTTCTAAGATACCAAAAGTATGTTTTGCTTAAAAGACATGTGATGAGGTCAAGGCTGAGCTCTCCAAGGGGATTCAGGGTCCATGAACCCTGTTCATAAATGTTTAAAGGGAGCCTTGCCTTGGATTTTCCCATAGGGCCAGTAGGGGCAACAAATAAACTTTAGTTATGATAAGCAGACAAACAATCTTCCAAGTCTCAGTGTCAGGGAGAGAGATGGGCGGGGGGTGGGAATGTGCTGTATGAAGGATGGGGGAAGGGAAAAGGAAGGGAAAGAGGGAGATCAGCCAGCCAGTCAGGCTCACAAGAACCACATGAAATTCATGTTCAAAAGGAAATGGTCTAAACAGCTAATGCAGAGAGATCAAAATGAGGGTGGTATGTTCCCAGGACCCAGGGTGAGGCAGCAGTCTGGCAGCTGTCTTATGCATATGGAAATTTGAACAGAGCAGATATAGAAAACATAGCTGAGAGAGAGAAAGAGAGAGAGAGAGAGAGAGAGAGAGAGAGAGAGAGAGAGAGAGAGAGAGAGAGAGAGATCAGTCCTTATGATGGGATGGAGAGGCGAAAGCAGGAGGGGCAAGGGAAGGAAACACTGATGTTTCAGCCTCATTTTGAAAGTTTGAAGTAAGCTAGATAGACAAGGCCTCCTCAAATGAAAAAATGAGAGATTACTCAGTAGTAGTCTGATTATGAAAACCATTGATTTATCACATAAGAATAATGAACAACTCAAGATAGTTTTTAAGATTTGGTTAATGGACTTAATGAAAATGATTCTAGGCTACCCTCTAGGCTCACTCTAAACTTGTTGTCATTATCCTCCCTGCTTCAAATAGCCCACAAATATCCCAACCTGGGTATTTCATCAGCAGAACCAGAGCCCTAGAATCCTCATATCGTGTTTCTATTATGAATTTCTTTCTTGAAACAGTTACAGACGTCATTTTGATCAAATGTTTGGAAGAATGAAGATTTAATATATGGTCCTTTCCAATTACTGCAAGAAATTATAACTGGGCTCAAGATCCAATATCAACAATGTTTCATGAATTCTGGGATTCTCAACAACCAAAAGCAAGGTTTATTGACAGTTAAAGATATAAAGAAATGAAAAGAACAATCTTGTACAGAAAATGTTTATCTCCCAGAACAAAAATGCTTCTCACCATTTACATCTACAGTCAATTCTGGTACATGGTCATTTTTCAGGAAAATCCTGAGATCATATGCCCTATCACTATATTATATTTCACTTATTTCTGAAAGTAAATCATGAATACAGGACATTGAATTTATGTCAGTATACATTCCTTCCCAAAACATAATTCCTTTTTCTTTTTCTTTCTTTTTTTTTGGCAGGCAGGACAGCAGAGGAGAATTAGCAGCTCGGTTTCTTACAAGTGAGTTTCTCAGTTATGGACATGCTAATTTACATGAGGAAAGTCATAGGTCTAAAGGCTATAAATAATTATTCTGAAGAATAATCCCCTAGTCTGGACTTCCCATATTCTGACCATTTCAAAAAGAAAAAAAAAGAGTAGTTTCAACTGTTCTACTTTTTCTTGAGAAAGAAGATGAGGAGCTGACAGGAAATGGGAACATCCAATCCTAGCTGCTCTCTAAAGATTCCATGGTTGGATGGGTTATTGTCATTATCGTGTCTTTTGCAAACCACTGTTGAAATTCTTTCTCCTTCCTTCATGATATAAACATAACTTTACTTCTTCCATAATCTAAGCAATCAAAAAGTCTAAATAACTGGAATTTTTTTCCACATTCTACTTTTCAGCTAAGGGCATCAAAGACATGCAAAGAAGCAGAAATCACAGAATTTGGGGGCTTTGTTCTTTTTTAAATAATGACCATGGTATGTGATGGCTTTTATACAGTTCAACCCAATCTTCTGTATATCTTATATGTTTATGACCCAATACAATGATTGATGTCCATCTGTACAATCCTAGGTGCTGAAAGAACCTGTAGTACTTATGAATCATTAAAAAAATATAAAATTATATTCAGTGTGTTTTTCTTTCTTTATTGTATCATAAACTTTTAAAAATTTATCACTTCCATATAATTTGTCTTTTTCTCTTAGTTAATCAGAAAACTCAATTAGCCAGAATACTTCATTCTCCAAACATTCTGGGATCATTTGATTATTGACTTAAACAGGAAGTTAACTTAAAGGTCATTTCATCCAGCCTCATTTGGACAGAAGCTTGTCTTGCCTACTTAATTCTCTATTGAGTGATGAGGATAATGATTTTTTTAAATCAACTAAAGATAGCACTGTTAAGTGAAAGGGAGAAAACATGATTTGCCAAATCTTACATTTCCCTATTCATCTATGTCTTCAGCAATTAAAAACAAATAAGAGTTATGAAGATAAATTTCACAAGGACTAAAAGACAGCTTATTGTAAAGCCTCATAAAAAATTAGCAGGTCTAGAAATTTCCTCAAAGTGGTAGTAACAGAAACATCCATAGGTTAAAGAATGTTGTGTTCAGAATAGAACTTAGAACTCAAACTATCTCAGAGTCAAGGAAAGAGAAGTTCTAAGTTAGAGAGGACCTTAGGGAATGTCTTGCCCAAACTATTAATTGTACAACAGAAAATCCTAAGAAGTCTAGAAACAGTTGGTCCCAAGGGAAGACTAGAACCTTGGTTTCCCAACTCTTAGCCTTGCATTCTTACCATCAAACATGTGGCTGTCATTTATGGCAGTTGCTAGTTCTATGACAGTTCTCTGGCTCAGACAATGGGTCTTGACCTTGTCCTGGCCACCCCTACCCCCTTTTTACTCTTGCCCATACCACCAGATGTTTCAAAATCTGCTTACGGAATACAAATTTACAACTACATGTTAATGAGGCAAAAGAGCTGGAAAAAAAAAAAAGAACAGGAGCCTTTCTGTTTCTTTTGGCCCATTTCCTGATTTTTCTTTAGGCCCATTGCCTGATTTCCATTAAATTGACACTAATGTCTTCTAGGCCATAAGCCTCTGTTTATTTCCATGTCACTTGAAAAGGACAAAAAGTTCCAAACTGACAGCAAAAATGTTCAGTATCTTTGAAGGTCTTGGAACACAGAGATGTTCTAAAATTTGGCTGTGCACATCGATGTTTATCAATCTACTTCTTTTGACTCAGCAGCACCATATTATCCTGATGACAGCAATCAAACCTCAATTGGCACAACCAATTTTAATAAGCTTTCAAACAGGTGTATCTAATAAAGCCTAATATAGAAATGTAGTGTGGAGGTCACCGCAGCTTTCAAAAACTATGTGAATGAAACTCAAGCTTGGAAAATTTACAAAATGCTAGAAAGGATCTGACAGACTGTGTCTATTATCTAAGGACAACCCTAGTTTTGTCCTAAGAGGTTCATCACTGGGTTATTAGAAGGTTGATGAATTGGAAAGTTATTAATAGCTGCCAATATTATATTTATTACAATATTATATTTCTTACTTTCTCAATGGAGAGAGGAGAAGGAACAGGGAGAGAATTTGGAACTTAATTTTTTTTCAATTAAAAAATGTATTTTGACAAAGGTAAAAAAGACTATCCAAGTCATAGAGGAATTGCAGTTTGCATTGGTGAAGAATGTACCCAGACCAAAACAATCACAGATGTTTGATAATGGACCCTGAGATTTATAGAACACTAAAAAAAGAAAAACACTTTTAATCTTTCATTGCATAGAAGGTGAGTCAAGTAAGCTGTGTTTATTATACCAAAGACAGTCCCTGCTGTCTAGGAATGTGAAAACCAACAAGGAGAAGACAGAACATAAAAATAAGCTCAAAAGCAGGAGAGGTGTGGACTGAAAGAGAAAGAAGTTCAGAAATTCAAGAATGTAGCTCAGAAAAGAATGAAGACATGAAAGAGGCCAGTCTAAGTAACTTCTTAAAACAGAAGTTCTAGGAAATATTGACTGATCATGGGAAGGGGTTTTGAGGTGGAAAGACTTTCTAGGGTGAGAAAGACAAATAAGAAGCAATAACATGGTATGCTTCTTCTCTATCTATGGATGTGTTTTATGCTGTCCATATATTCGCTCCTGTTAGAATAAAAACTCCTTGAGCAAAGCTTTTTCAAGGACATGCTTGAATATCATGAAAGCTGATTGATACGTTATCAGTTTTAAATTTTCAGTAACACTATAGAATGCTACAAATCATGACTTTAGCTATTATTTTGTTAATTATTTTAACATAAGAAAATGATGGGAGAAAATATTAATATTACAGATTAAACTAAAGTGTACCAAAGTGTATATAAGTTTGGTTTTTTGTTGGATTATTTTTTGGAGAGTCTGTTGTTAACCAGCCTTGCCTTCATTCTTGCCCTATTCTTTCCTTCATCTTGGAATTGTGTTAAATGAGTTCCCTTTTATTAATCCCTGGCTTGGCTCTATCGATTCTCTGTCCCTCAACAGTGATAGCCAACAAATAAATACTTCATAATTTGACAGGATCTCTTTCTCTTCTTCTCCCATCCCCTACATGGTACCCTAGGGTCTCTCTCCAAATGAATTTGTCTTAAAATTTGATTTGAGATTGTCTTGGGTGTCATATGATCCAAGGATAAACAATTGTGAAGCTGATTTGGGGCCACCTAAAAAATGCTCCACAATCATGCTATCACTTTGAATGCATCTATATTTATTTCCTACAAAGGAGTCAGTTGTCAAATCTCTAAATTCAGGGGTGGGGAAACTTCATTCTGCCAAGAGCCAAATCTTAAAAATTAACCTGCTATATTTGGTCAAGCATCTAATTAATTCATCGCTAAAAAAGCTTCTAGATTTATTGAATTTCAAATCCCACCTGCAATTGCTAGGCAATACCAGATCATGTGATTTCATGAGTTTTTATACAGACCACTGACCAGATATTCCCAGCCCTGAAAATCTAATTCATCTAAATCCCAAAATGGCATAATGAAAAAAATAAAATTCATTCCTGCACAATTATTATGGCCAATCTTGGTCACAGGAAAGAATTGAAAAATGTACTTTTCTCCTTCATTGCAGAGATGGGAGACTTTGCATATGGAATACCACAAATACTGCCTTAGTCAGTTTAGCAAAACAATTTTTTCATTTCCTTTATTAGCATTGTTATAAAAGATAGTGCACTGGGGTAAGGAAGATGGGATACATTTGGATAGGAATGTGATATGAAAACAAAGAACATCAAAAATAAAATGAAATTTAAGTAGAAAGATAAAAACACAGATAATAAAATAATTTTTCAAAGTTAGCACCCATAGAAATTCTTTTAAAATGCAGATTTAAAAAGCTCACCAAAATTTTGAGGGAACCACAGAAAAATCATTGAAATTATATACTGCTCATATATCTGCACTGATTCTTGGGAGAATGAACATTATTACTTTCATCTTTATCCTCCTCATCATCATCACTAATTATGTAACACTTCTTGTGGTTTCATCTTTGTGGCTATACTCTCAATCAACACTGATCCCAATGTACCTTTAGATATCATTGACCAATGTTCTTGTTATGATATTCTCTGCACTTGTGTAATAGATGACATTCATGGCTTTCAAAGCCTTAACAACTTGATAAGACCCTCCAGAGCTTTAATTCTAGTAGCAAAATCTTTGGGAATCCAAGTCATTCCAGACCACATTGACACACTGAAAAATGAATTTAGTGGAGTCATTGGTAGCATTTACTAAAGACAGGAGCTAATGACTTTTTAACAAGCAAGCAAGCATCTATGCTCCAGACTTTGTGCTAGATGCTATGGATAGAGATAGTGATAGCATATGATTTCATTGGCATAGGGAACTACCAAATGCCGGTGACAAATTAAAGCTCTTCCTTCCCTGGGAACTTTTATTCTAACAGGAGAAATTTAAAGGCTGTCTACTCTAATCCCTTCATTTTACATATAAGGAAAGTAAGGTACTGAGAAGTTATATGGCTTATCTCAGGACACATCAATAGGAAAAAAGTGGGATCCAAGAGCCGGTGCTCTATTATTCTATATTGTCTCCCTATTGGGAGGTAATCTCTTAAGAAAGCAGAAAGTGTCTCATATTCAGTTTCTGGTTTCAAGGAATTGTTTTTGTCACTGATTAGCTTCTCTCTAATCTATGGAAAAATATTAATATGGGTGGCTAGGTGGCACAGTAGTTAGCACACTGACCCTGGAGTCAGGAGTACCTGAGTTCAAATCCAGCCTCAGGCACTTAATAATTACCTAGCTGTGTGACCTTGGGCAAGTCACTTAACCCCATTTGCCTTGCAAAAAAGACAAAACAAAACAAAATATGGGTGATCTTCAATAATCAACTCATCCCAAAATCAAAAATCTAGTTTGATTAATACATAGTGGAGGGTAGCCAATTATCCCAAAACAGTAGGTGATCTCAAAAGGCATTAATATTATCTTTGGAATGCACATTTTAGACAATAGATTTTCTTTTTGGATTCTCTGCCCTATTCTTTCCTTCATCTTGGAATTGTGTTAAATGTGCTCCCTAAGTACATATAAGTCTATGAAAGTACTGACTGAAATAGACTGAAATTCAAAATTTCTTGTGAGGAACAGATAATTTGAAATTAATTATATATACATTGAAATTTAGATGGCCATGATCTTAATAGTATAGATATTTTATTGATCAGTGCAAATTATAAGCTGTCCAGTTTTCTCATTGTGTTATCCTTGTCTATTTCTTTCTATAAGTCCTCTAAGTGACCTTGGGCAAGTCACTTAACCCCATTGCCTTGCCAAAAAAAAAACAAAAAAAAGATATAAAACTGATAAAGTATTGTAACTGCATGTTGTAAAGTCAATAATAAGTGTTTTTTTTCATCCATTTTGTTTTTCAAGCAGAATTGGGTAGAAAAAGGAAGAAATCTGGAATTAGAAATTAGATAAAAATTGTTCTACAAATTTATGGTACACTGCAGAAAATCATCTACATCAATTCCTTTCTTGTGTTAACATCAAAGGTAGTTTCAAAGTATTTGTATTGGTCATTCTTAAAAAAAATTTTTACAGAGAGGAGAAAGATATATGTCTCTTAGATAGAGTATATATAATATATATATATATTAGATATATTACTCCTCTTAGATAAAACTATAATCTATGATCTTTTGACACAACAAATATTTTCATTAAATATAAATCAACACACCTCCAAAAATACATTTTCTGAAATTTTTGTGTATTTTTAAAAGAAAGAAGAGATTTAATTTTAAAAGTCTGGAACTAACACTGATGTTTCTGTTTGACCAGAATGTTATTGCTTGAACATGTTGACTATTTACACGGCTGCAGCCATTGTAGTTATCATTTCTTTTGGCTCTTCTTTTTCTTCATTCTGCATCACACATTTCACACAAGTTTTCTCATGCTTCTCCAAGTACACTCATTTACTATGATTTGTTTAACTTTTCTCCATTCAGGAGCATATGTCTTGTTTCCAAAATTTTGTTATTATAAATAATTACTGCTAAGACTACTTTTGCATTTTAATTTTTGTTTACTTTCAATAAGTATCTTAGGATACACTCTATTCCCAATATATAATGTGAGGCAATGGGACTTGAATGGAAGAAAGAAAAGATCTCATATGAGTATTAATACCAAACTTTTGATGATGCCAAATCTCATCTTCCCACCAAAGTCCGTCTTTTCAAACCCTCACTTCCCCAAATTATTATCTGTGATAGACATCATATTAAAAAACACCATGATTTCAGATGAATCATAACTTGAGTAGTATCTTTTTGCAAATGTCATGCAACATTTCTAATATCATTGAGCTGAATTGCCAGGAGGAGTTTCAGATCATAAACAATTAAGACAAATGCATCTCACTTTTATACAACCAATGCACTCCTGAAAATTTGAGTGTTAAGTCAAATGTTTATAAAAAATAAATGTGAAAAAAAATTTAGTGCAAAGCAGAGAATATTTTTGAAAAATAAGGTAACTATTTGTAATGTAAATAAATATGCCATTAGTTGTTTGTTTTGTAAATTCAAGTGAAATATATTCATCTTTTCCAAAATTGAGTGTACCTATAACATTCTCTCAGCTTGTGTACAGCCTCTATGACAGATTCCAAAGTTATTTGTGTTTCTTTTCACTGCTGCCAGATCTAAAGGCCCTGCTAGTTCTAAACTGCAATTCAAGGAAAGGCTGACTTAAATAGCCACATTGATCAAGATAAGATGGATTGCATCCCTCTAAGTCATCACAGAAACACCTCACCCAATCAAGAATGGAAAAAAAGTCCTAAATGAAAAAGAATGGTTATTTGATGATCCCAAAAGTAAAACTTCTACAACTCTACTTGACCTAATGAGGCAATAGTATTCAGGTAAAAGTTTCATAGAGCAAGGTAGAATTTTGAATATCAATTTTTACTGAACAATCTCAGAATTATATGAAAACAGAGATAAGAAAAGAGTCATAAGGAATCAAGAGAAATTCAGTTCTCAAAATGGTTTCTAAAATGCCCTCTCCAGGAAGAAAATGAAAATTATGTAATGATTGTCAGTGAAAATGCTGGAAATTACACTTAGCCAATTCCAAATATTTTCACTTCTAGATGTCCTTCATTCACATATAAAAATTTTAGTTTTCCTATCTAGCAAGATTACTCAAATGGCTAGAATAACAGAAAAGGAAATAGAATATCTAAATAAACCTAATTTTTATAAAAAGAAAATGAATAGGCCATAAATTAGTTTGCTAAGTAAAAAGCATTAAGTCCAATTGAATTTACAAGTGAATTCTACCAAACATTTAAATATCAACTATTTCTAATATTAAATAAATTATTTGAAACAATAGGCAAAGGAGTCTTATCAAACTCTGTTATGAAAATAATATGGTCCTGATACCAAAACAGGAAAAGCAAAAATGAGAAAGAAAATTATAGATCAATTTCATTAATAAATATGAATGCAAAAATCCTATATAAGATTTAACAAGAAGACTACAACAATATATTTCAAAGATTGTGAAGCAGAATTTAAACCAGGAATTCAGGAGTAGTTTAACATGAGGAAAAGCATTAACATAATTGATTATATATGTAACAAAAGTAACAAACAGAAGAAAAACTTTTGAGAAAATATATACTCATTTTTATTTTTAAAAAGAAATACTTGAAAGCATAGGTACAAATGGATCTTTCCTAAAAATGATAGGTATCTACTTAAAATCATTAGAAGGTATTATTTGTAATAGGGATGAGCTAGAAGCTTTCTAAGGAATGAGAAACGATGCCCATTGTCACCAATAGTATTCAATATTATATTTGAAATGCTAGCAATAGCAAACAGCAAAGAAAAATAAATTGAAGGAATCAGAAAAGGTGCCTTAATGCCTTAAGGTAATAAATATCATTTTGTATATGATATACAATATACTTGGAAAAGCCTAGAGATTCAATTAAAAAGCTAGTTGAACCAATTAATAGTTTTAGCAAAGTAAAGGATATAAAATAAATCCACATAAATCATCAAAATTTTTATATATCACCAACAAAACCGTGCAAGAAAAGATAGTAAGGAACCAAGATTGCGGCAAGAAGGCAGCATCTCCCTAGAACTCCAATCCCCCAAACCCCAAAAGAAACAAAGGATGGCTCTAGACAAAATTTAGCAGGGCAGAACCCACAGAAAGACTGAGTAATACATGTTCCCAGTCCAGGATAACTTAGAAGTTCTGCAGGAAAGCTGTGCTTCACCAGGATGGGGAGAGGGTTGGGAAAAAAAGCTGCTGCACAGCCCAGCCCAGAATCTGCAGCCAGAATCGGGAGAAAGCAGCCTGCACCCCCAGAGATGAGATGGTAAGGGAAGTCTGCAGAGATCTCTCTGCTCTCCCTGGGGTAGGACTCTGTTGTTTGACTACACTCATTTATTGCCTTTGGGCTTCCATACTAAGATAGCTGGATCCTTTATAGCCCCAGGGCAGAGGGCAGTGCGTTGGTCATCTGCATATCAAAGCACAGGCAAGAGAGCATAAGACCTTGGAGGAATAAAGGTCCCAGTGGGGTGTCCCCCCCCCAAAAAAAATAATCCCAAAGCCTTGGAAGTGCTGTAAATTAGTTTGGGGCTGAGGAAATGAGTAAACAACAGAAATAGAAGGATCTAATTAATCAAAAAGAATTACTTTAATCCCATGGAAGATCAAAACACATACTCAGATGATGACAAAATCGAAGCTTCTGTATCCAAAACCTCCAAGAGAAATAGAAAATGGGCTCAGACTATGGATGAGCTCAAACAGACTTTGAAAAGTAATTAAGGGAGATAGAGGAAAAGTTGGAAGGAGAAATGAGAGCAATGCAGAAAAATCATGAAAACCAATTCAAAAGCTTGGTGAAAGATACACAAAAAAATACTGAAGAAAATAATATGTTAAAAATCCAGTGTAGGCCTAATGGAAAAAAAGCAAAACAAAAGGCAAATGAGGAGAAGAATGCCTTAAAACACAGAACTGGCCAGCTGAAAAAGGAGATAAAAAAGCTCTCTGAAGAAAATAACTCCTGACTTTGCAAGAAAGCAGGAAAAAATAAAACTCTTCCAAAAAAGCCAAAAATTAGAAGAAAATGTGAAATATCTCATTGGAAAAACAACCGACCTTGAAAACAGATCCAGAAGAAATGATTTAAAAATTATTGGACTATCTGAAAGCCATGACCAGGAGAAGAGCCTAGACTTCATTTTTTAAGAAATAATACAACAAAATTGCCCTGAGATCCTAGAAGCTGAGGGTGAAATAGAAACTGAGAAAATTTACAAGTCACTCCATGAAAGGAATCCCAAAAGAAAAACTTCCAGGAATATTATAGCCAAATTCCAAAACTCCCAAATCAAAGAGAAATTTCTAAAAGCTGCCAGAAACAGACAATTCAACTACTGAGGCTCCATAGTCAGTATTACACAGGATCTGGCAGCATCTACATTAAGGGTTCATAGGGATTGAAATATGATATTCCAGAAGGCAAAAGATCTTGGTTTACAACCAAGAATCAACTATTCAGCAAATATGAATATCCTCTTTCAAGGGAAAAGATGGATTTTCAATGAAACAGGGGACTTTCAAACTTTCCTATCGAGATGAACAGAGCTGAACAAAAAGTTTGATCTCCAAGTACAGGACACTGGTGGACCATGGAGAGAGTTGAAGAGAGGGACTAACTATGAGGAATTTGGTGATGTTGAATTGTTTGTATTCCTGCATGGAAAGAAGATATTGATAACTCATATGAACTTTCTCATTTATAAGAGCTGCTAGAAGGAGCATATATGGACAGGACATAGGAAGGAGTAGAATATATATGATGTGGTAAAGGGATGGAGTCAATGGGTGATGGGGGAAAGTACTGGAAGGAAGGAAAAGAAGATGAAGAAGAAGCTGAGAGATTTCACATAAGAGTCAAGATAAAGCTTTTTCAATGGATTGGAGGGGGGGAAGGTAGGGGGAAACGAGTGAGCCTTCATTCTCATCAGAAATGGCTCAGGGAGGAAATGACATACACACTCAATAGGGTGAGGAAATCTGTCTTGCCCTGGAGAAGGATGGGATGAGGGGGAATGGGGGAGGAAAGGGAGGAATAGGTGACAGAAGAGAGGGAAGAACAAGGGAGAGGGTACTCAGATATAATGCATTTTTGGACAGGGCCAGGATGAAAGGAGAGAGAGAATAGAATAAATGAGAGTGGGGAGAAATAGAGTGGAGGTACAGCTAGTAATAGCAACTGTGGGAAAAATATTGAAGCAACTTCTCTGGTGGACTTATGATAAAAAAAAAAAAAAAGCAACTCACCCCAGAGACAGAGCCATTGAAATCTGAACACAGACTGAAGTACAATTTTTCTCTCTCTCTCTCTCTCTCTCTATTCTTGAGGTTTCCCATCTTCTTGGAGGGTGAGGGGGGTTTATGTTTTTACTCTTATGTTTACCCTTATAACATTGAATTTACATCAATGTATGGCATGGAAACAATGTAGAGACTGTCAGGCAGCCTTTTGTGGGGGGGAGGGGAGGGAGGAGGGGGAAAAATTGTAGAAGTCAGAAACTTGAAAAAAATTATGGATATATATTACTATTGTATATAATTGGAAAGCAAATAAAATGTTAAAAAATAGTAACATATTTCCCATTTAAAATAGTCATAAACAGCATAAAATACTTGGAAGTATACTTGCCAAAACAAACCCAGGAACTAAATGAACAAAATTACAAGACAGTTTTTATATTAAAAAAACCACATTCATATAATTTGGAAAATAAATATTATGGGCAATATTCACTGGGGAATTCAGTGGGGAAAATTCATTTGTGGACAGGGCCAATATAATAAAAATGACAATTCTATCTAAGTTACTCACTTATTGCCATTCCAATTCAATTACCAAAAATTATTTTATTGAGCTAGAAAAATAATAACAAAATTCATTTGGAAGAAATAAAGGTCAAGATAAAGGAATTAATGAAAAATGTAAAGGAAGGAGATTAAGCAGTACTAGATCATAAAATATGTTATAAGGCAATAATTATAAAAATTATCTGGTATTGACTAAGAAATAGAAAGGAGGATCAGTGGAACAGAGTGACATACAATACATAGTAATAAATGATTATAAAACCCTGTGTTTAACAAATATAAAAATTTAAGTCTCTGGGATAAGAATTCACTATTTGTTACAGATTGTTGATAAAACTAGAAAGTAGTCAGGAAGACATTGGGTTTAGACTAATACCTTATCCTATTTACCAAGATAAGGTCAAAATTTTTTCAAGACCTAAAGAAGATATCATAAGTAGCTTGAACATGGAACAAATTACCTATATCAGACTTATAGGAGAAGAATTCATGAAAAAAACTAGAGGAAGAGAGTTTTGTGATTATATAAACTGGATAATTTTGATTATATTTAATTTAAAGGGGGTTGTACAAATGAAATCTATGTAACCAGGATTAAAAGGAGAAAATTGAGGAGGGGATATTTCATAGACAATTTCTCAGATAAACTTCTCATATCTCAAATATATAGAGTACTTTGTCAAATTTATGAGGATATGACTTATTTCCCAATTGATAGTTAAAGTTTATGAACAGGTAGTTTCAGTTTTGAGAAAATCAAAGCTATATGTAGTCATGCAAGAAGACTCTAAATCAAAAATAGGTAATCTTTTTTTCTGCCAAGGATTATTTGAATATTTATAACATCACTCACCTGTTATATGGTCCAACATTTCATTTATTCACCCCCAAAATGTTCCTAGATTTATTGAATTTCAAGTCCTGCCTATGATTGCTGTGGCAGTGCCAGATCAAATGGCCCCCTCCACTACTCTAAATAATCATTGATTAGAGAAATACAAACTTAAACAACTTCCAGATATCAACTCACACCTATCAAATTTGCTAAAATGATGTGAGGAAATAAAAAATGTTGGAGGGAAAGTGGAAAAATTGGAACACATACATTGTTGGTGGTATTGTAAGTTAATCCAACCATTTCGGAGAACAATCTGGTATTATGTCCAAAAAGTTGTAAAACTGCATATCCAGTAATACCACTATTAGGTATGTTTCCAATATGATCAGGGAAAAAGAAAAAGAATCTGTATCTTCTAAAAAGTTATAGCAACTCTCTTTGAGGTGACAAAGAAATGGAAAATGAGATCTCCATCAGTTAAGTTGTGGTGTATGATTGTGATATAATACTACTATGCTATAAGAAATGATGAATGGGTTGATTTTAAGCTCAGAAAGATTTGCATGAAGTAATGAAGAATGAAATGAGCAGAACCAAGAGAACATTATATATAGTAACAGCAATATTATTCAAAATATAACTGTGAATGGCTGTTATTCTGCATATTGTAATACTCAAATCAACTACATCAGACCCATGAAGGAAATTGTTATCCACCTCCAGAGAAAAAATTGATAAAATAGAAGTATGCCTATCATGGTTTTATATATATATATATATATATATATATATATATATATATATATATATATATGTACATACATACATATATGCATATATATACATAAATGTATATGTATCATATGGTGTCCTTTAATGCTAGATAGGGAGGGAAGGAGGGAAATTGCTCAAAAGTTAAAATGAAACAAAAAGTTGGAGATTTTTAAAAAAATCAGACAATGGAATATAGCTACTCTAAGATTTCTTCCTATTACAGAAAGTTAATCCACTTTGCAAGTTTTCCCATGCATGATATAAAAACCCCACTAATTCTTCATATTGAAACACCCAGTTGTAATATTTCATCCTTAAGTAATTACATAAATTCATAGCCTTACTAATATGACCGTATCAGGAAAAAAGTCTAGTCAACCCAACCAAACTAACATGTCAGCAGTCATACTAAGGAATACAAGCAGGCAGCACAGAAGACTAAAGATTTTATGGGGTAAAAGTTTGAGTCAGATAAACTTACCAACTGCTCCCACCCTGATCTCTCCATCATCCTGTATTGAGCACTAGCTGTCAAGTTCTACACCTGAAAATGACTTCTTAGTCATTTCACTCATGCTTGAAGCCAGGCAAGCAAAACAAACTATGACATCACTGACACCCGGCCTGTTGGCTTAGTCCTGCTAGCTGCTAGTCCCTTCTCCTCATAGATTACCTTCCATTTCCACTGTTTATATCTTATACATACCTAGCTAGCTATCTTTTATCTGCCCCATTAGAATGTGTACCCCATGAGTGCAAGGACTGTTTTCTCTCTCACTCTCTCTCTCTCTCTCTCTCTCTCTCTCTCTCTCTCTCTCTCTCTGTGTGTGTGTGTGTGTGTGTGTGTGTGTGTGTGCCTCCCTGTTTCTCTCTCTCTCTCTCTGATTCTGTCTCTCTGACTCTGTCTTTATGTCTCCCTGTCTCTCTCTCTGTGTGTCTCTCTGTCTCTCTATCTCATTCTCTGTCTCTGTTTCTGTCTGCCTGTCTCTGTCTCTATCTCTCTATCTCTCTCTCTCTGCCTCTCTGTTTCTGTCTCTTTCTCTCTGTCTCTCTGTCTCTCTCTCTCTCTCTCTCTCTCTCTCTCTCTCTGTCTCTCTCTGTCTCTGTCTCTGTCTCTCTCTGTCTCTCTCTCCCCCACTCTATATTTCCTCTGTCACATTATGCTTAATAAATGCTCTTTGGCTGTCTTAATAATTATACTCTCTTAGCTTTCAATTTAGACCCTTCCCTTAACCCCACAATGCCGTTGCATTTTTCCTAACCACTTTTACTTTATTACCAAATTCTTTGGGCCTTTCCCCAGGCAGAATATGACAGTAAGTTAACGAAATTAACTGTTTTGGTTATACCAAGTCAATTTCCTACATTAGCAATTCTTTTTTGTATTATCTAGTATAAAACATCTATATTAGATCAATTAAAAACTTCAGGTACAAAAGGAGACCAGAAACTAATATAAGCTATCATCTGCTTTATATTTAGAACTAAGGATATGCATAAAAAAGTGGGGGAGAGAACTGAGATATAATCATAATTATTTTGCCCAAATAAATACAATTGCAATGAGTTATCCCCTACTCCTGACAAAATGTTTTTCATTCTAACTAGTCAGTAAACAAGGTTTCAATAAACCCCACTTGGTTAACTTCAGACAAAATAAAATACCTGTGAGTCTACCTACCAAGGCAGACTCAAAAACTTTTTGAAAACAATTACAAAACTCTTCTCACACAAATAAAATCAGATTTAAGTACCTGGGCAAACATCAACTGATCATGGATAGATCAAGCTAATATAATAAAATGACAATTCTACCAAAACTAAACTACTTGTTTAGCACCCTACCAATCAAAATTCAAAACAAATTACTTTAATGAGTTAGAAAAGGTTGTAAGTAAATTTATATGGAGAAATAAAATGTCAAGAATTTCCAGGGATTCAATGAAAAGAAGTGCAAAAGAAGGCAGCTTAGTCTCCCCAGATCTAAAATTTTATTATAAAGCATCAGTCCTCAAAACTGTCTGGGGATTGACTAAGAAATAGAGTCGTAGATCACTGGAGTAGAGACTAGGTGCAATAGCAGGAAATGATTATAGTAATCTGTTGTTTGATAAACTCAAAGAGTCCAGCTATTGGGATAAAAACTCTCTCTTCAATAAAAAAACTGTTGGGAAAATTGGAAGTTAGTATGGAAGAAATTTAGATTAGACCAACACCTCACACCCTATACCAAGATAAGATCCAAATGGATACAGGATTTAGACATAAAAAACTATATTATAAGCAAAGTAGAAGATCAAGGAGTAGTTTACCTGTCAGATCTATGGAAAGGGAAGCCGTTTATGACCAATGAAGAGATAGAACATCATTCAAAACAAACTAGATAATTTTGATTACATTAAAAAGCTTTTGCACAAACAAAACCACTGTAACTAAGATCAAAAGAAATGTAGTAAACTGGGAAACAATTTTTACAACTAGTATTTTTGACAAAGGACTTATTTCTAAAACATACAGAGAACTGAGTCAAATTTTCAAAAAAATAAGCCATTCCCCAATTGGCAAATGGTCAAAGGATATGCAAAGGCAATTTACAGCTCAGGAAATCAAAGCAATCCATAGTCATATGAAAAACTGCTCCAAATCATTTCTTATTAGAGAAATGCAAATTAAAGCATCTTTGAGATATCACCTCACACCTCTCCGACTGGCCAATGTGACCAGAAACGACAATGATCAATGTTGGAAGGGATGTGGGAAATCTGGGACACTAATACATTGTTTTTGGAACTGTAAACTCATCTGACCTTTCTGGAGAGCAATTTGGAACTATACCCAAAGGGCAACAAAAATATGTACACCCTTTGACCCAGCAATACCACTATCGGGTCTATACCCTGAAAAGATTATGAAAAAAAGGGTAAAAACGTCACTTGTAGGGGGCAGCTAGGTGGCGCAGTGGATAGAGCATCGGCCCTGGAGTCAGGAGTACCTGAATTCAAATCTGGACTCAGACACTTAATAATTACCTAGCTGTGTGGCCTTGAGCAAACCATTTAACCCCATTGCCTTGCAAAAACCTAAAAAAATAAACCATCACTTGTACGAAAATATTTATAGCAACCCTGTTTGTGGTGGCAAAAAATTGGAAATCAAGTGAATGTCCATCAATTGGGGAATGGTTGAATAAATTGTGGCATATATACTTTATGGAATACTATACCAGGATTCAGGGAAGCCTGGAAAGATTTGCATGAACTGATACTGAGTGAGATGAGCAGAATTAGAAGAACATTGTACACCCTAACAGTAATATGGGGTGATGATCAACCTTGATGGACTTGTTCATCTCTTCGGTACAACAACCAGGGACAATTTTGATCTATCTGCAATGGAGAATACCATCTGTATCCAGAGAAAGAATTATGGACTTTGAACAAAGACCAAAGACTATTACCATCAAATTAGAAAAAAAATGTTATATTATTATGTAATTTTACTACTTTATTTTTCTTCCCTAAGTATATGATTTCTCTGTCATCACATTCAACTGAGATCAGTGTATAACATGGAACCAATGTAAAAACTAACAGAATGCCTTCTGCGGGGGATGGGGGGAGGGAAACAAGAATGGGGGAAATTGTAAAATTCAAAATAAATAAAATCTTTCTTAAAAAAAAATAAATTCCACTTGGCTCAGCCTAATATTGGGAACCAAGGATATCAAATAAAGAAGGATAAGGCACATTCCACTGAAGAACTACAATCTGGTTGGAGAAACAAAGTATATATACATGAAACCTAGAAACCAAAAGGAACTTCAGAGGCTAATCTAACCCACTCATTTTACAGGTGATGTTAAACAATGACTCTTATACCTATTTCACCTAAACATTTACACAATTTTTTTTTAATGGCAACTCTTCAAAGTAGGCAACACAAAGATTACTTCCATTTTACAAAAGGGTCAGCTGAGACTAAGAGAGATCAAATGGTTTGTCTGGAGTAACACAGCTAGTGTTAGGCTCTGAACTCTTACTTCCTAATTTAAGCAACCCTATGCTCTCATTCTATTTTCTATATGCTCTCCCCACTATTATTTGAGGACGTATTATGTGATTTAGATAAGGAATAGGGATAGGAAATAAACAGACCAGTAATTTCATCAATATAAGGAACATCCAGAAGGGAAATGCATTCCACAAATGTTGATTAGAAGTTCCTCTGCAATTTATAGTCTTAGAGACTTTCCTAATGAAAAAGAGGACAAGCAATCTACTCCCAATCATATAGCTAATAAATGTCAGAGATAACACTCTGTTTAATCCATACAGATCAAAAAGAGATTACAGGGAACTCTTTACTGATCTCAGGTGCAGGATTCTGTTTCATTACCCAGATACATCAAGTCACAGTCCCAGGACAACGAGTAGCACTACAACACCACAGCAAGTAACTGCAGAGGAGCAAGAAGCCCAATCCCAGTTCCAGGGTACAAAACACTGTTTATGGTTGCTCAGGTCAGAAGAACAATGATCTCATCTCTCCTTAGATCATACCACCTTAGAAGAACTGACACCTTATAGAAACCCAGAACTAACTCTGAAAATAGACAAAAAACTAGGATCAGGGGCCCTTCCACCCTAGGAGCAGAACATTCTATAACATAAAGTTAAAAAATTTTTCAAATAGTCTATAAAATGAGCAAGCAGCAACTACAACAAAAATCTGACCATTAAAAGGTTAATATGGTGATAAGGAAGATCAAACATAAATTCAGAAGACAACAAATCTAAAACAGCTTTATTCAAAGTTTCAAAGACAAATGTGAATTGGTCTAAGACTCAGAACAAGAATTCTTAGAAGAGCTTGAAAAGGATTTTAGAATTCAAATAAGAGAGGTTGAGGAAAATTGAAGAAAAAAATAAAAATTATGTAATAAATCATGGGGAAAAAAAGTCAAACATTGGTAAAGGAGGCCACAAAAATACTAAAAAAGAAAACTTTAAAAATTGGCCAAATAGAAGAAGAGGCACAAAAGGAAAAGAATTCCTTAAAAAGTAGAACTGGGTGGTGGTTAGGTGGCGCAGTGGATAGAGCACCAGCCTTGGAGTCAGGAGTACCTGGGTTCAAATCTGACCTCAGACATTTGATAATTACCTAGCTGTGTGGCCTTGGGCAGCCCACTTAACCCCACTGCCTTGCAAAAAAAAAAAAAAAACTAAAAAAAAAGTACTACTGGCCAAATGGAAAAGAAATTACAAAAGCACACTGAAGAAAATAATTCCTTTAAAATTTCAGGTAAGTGGAAACTAATGATTCATGAGACAATAAGAAACAATAAAATGAAATCAAAAGAATGGAAAAATAGAAGAAAAAGTTAAATAGCTCGATGGAAAAGCAATTGACCTAGAAAATACACTGAGGAAAGTTAATATAAGTATTTTTGAACTACCTGAAAACCATGATTTGAAACAGAGGCCTACACATCATCTTCAATAAATAATCAAAGAAAAACTGCCCTATTATCTTGGAACTAGAAGGCAAAATAGAAATTAAATGAGCCTATCAATCGCTTCCTAAGGGAGATCACAAAAGGAAAGCTCTCAGGAATATTGTAGCCAAATTCCAGAGCTCCAAGTCAAGGAGAAAATATTGCAAGCATCCAGAAAGAAATAATTCAGATATATTAGGGAACCACACACGATTTAGCAATTCCAGAAGACAAAGGATCACAACCAAGAATCACCCATCCAACAAAACTGAATATAATCTTTCAAGGGAAAAATGATTATTTATGAAATATAGGATTTCTGAGCATTTCTGATGAAAAGACCAGAAGTGAAATAGAAAATTTGACTTTCAAATAAAATTTTCAAGAGAACTACAAATAGGTAAAAAGGAAAAAGAAATTATAAGGCACTGCATAAAACTAAACTGCTTATCATTGTATATGGTAAGATGATACTTGCAACTCCTAAGAACTTTAGTAGTAGTATGGGGGGAGAGGAGGAGGACAATTAAAAGTAGTATATAGACAGAAAAAGAAGTGTGGAAAGAATATGATAGGATGATATCTAAAAAATAAGTAAGGTGTGAAAAAAGAGGAATGCACTGGAAAAAGTAGAATGGAGTAGATTATCTCACATGAAAGAGCTTTTACAGTAGAGAAGAAAATAGGGGAATACCCAACCATGCTTAAACTTTATTCTCAGCAGAACCCTCATTAAAGAGGGAATGTTATACCCACTCAGTTAGATATTGGAAGTTATCTTACCTTACAAAAAAAAGATGCGAGAGAGAAAGGGAATGAGCAAGAGTGGGAACTGAGAGAAGGGAAGTTGGATTGGGGAAGACAGAAGTCAGAAACAAAATTACTTTTAAGGAAAGGATGAAAGAAGAAAGAAGGATCATAACATAAAGACTTGTAGAGGGAGCTAGGTGGCACAGTAGATAGAGCACCGGCCCTGGAGTCAGGAGTAGCTGAGTTCAAATCCCATCTCAGACACTTAATAATTACCTAGATGTGTGGCCTCGGGCAAGTCACTTAACCCCATTTGCCTTGCAAAAACCTTAAAAAAATTTTGTATATTTACATTTAAAATTTCTCTGATAAAGGTCTTATTTCTCCAAAGTATAGAAAACTGAAATTTATAAAAATATTAGCTATTCCCCAATTGATAAATGGGCAAAAGATATGAGCAAAGAAATCAAAGCTATCTATAATCATATAAAAAAGTTTAAATTTCTATTGATTAGTGAGAGGCAGAGTCAAGATGGTGTTAGGAGTATAGCCTCTCTCTAAAATATTTCAAAAACCTTAAAATTATGACTCCAACTAAATTTTACAGAGACAGAACCTGCAGAAAGATCCAGTGAGGGAATTTCCCAGCCCAGCAACCTGGAAAATATTGGGAAGGCTGTGCTCCATGGGGTAAAGGGGCCAGTTGGAAGGCCAGCCCCAGAGCTTCAGCCCTCCTGAAACAGCCCCAGGGTGCCTGGCAGTGCCAGCTCCCAGCAACAGAAGCAGTTTCCTGACCTGCACCCCAGGGAAGACCAAGACCAACTTGAAAGATCAGCAGGGAAGAGCGGCTAGGTAAATAGTGGATAAAGCACTGGCCCTGGAGTCAGAAGTACCTGGGTTCAAATCCAGTCTCAGACACTTAATAATTACCTAGCTGTGTGGCCTTGGACAAGCCACTTAACCCCATTTGCCTTGCAAAAACTCAAAAAAAAAAAAGATCATCAAGGAGACCTCTGCCAAAGCACACAAATCCCAGGCCCTCAGCCCAGATGGAAGAAGGCCCATGGAGCTGCCCAACAGGAGCCACCCAGCTGAGGTCTGTCCCCTGTCCCTGGGACAGGACTCTGGAGATTTAACCATATTCAGACCCTGGTCATAGTCTGAGCCCCCCCATAAAGCAGGGACCCCATCCTCCCACAGCCCCTGGGCAGAAGGGTGCACTAGTGGTCATTCAACAGACCAGGAGAGCAGTCAGAGCCTCACATACTAAAGTCCTTGGGGGGGGGGGCGGGTTCAATAACACCAAAAACTCAGGAAGCACCCAAAACCAGGAACAGGTTGTAGAAATGAGTAAACAAGGAAAAAGGGGGGGTGGGAACCTGACCACAAACAATTACTTTGATCCCATGGAGGACCAAAATATTCATTCTGAAGATGAGAAAGTTCAAGCTTCTGCATCTAAAGATTCCAAGAAATATAGAAGTTGGGCTCAGACTATGACAGAGCTCAAAAAAGATTTTTGAAAATCAAGTAAGGGAGATAGAAGAAAAATTGGGGAAAAGAAATGAGAGAGATGCAGGAAAAACATGAAAATTAAGTCAGCAGCTTAGTCAAGGAGATCCAAAAAAATGCTGAAGAAAATAATGACTAAAAAAATCAGCTTAGGTCAAATGGATAAAACAGTTCAGAAAATTATTTAAGAGAAGAATGCTTTAAAAAGCAGAATTGGCCAAATGGAAAAAGGATATAATAAAGCTCTCTGAGGAAAACAAATCCTTCAGATGCAGAATAGAGCTAAAAGAAGCTGATGGCTTTGTGAGAACTCAAGACAATTCAGCACCAAAATAATGGAAAACTAGAAGAAAATGTGAAATATCTCATTGAAAAAACAACTGATCTGGAAAACTGATCTAGGAAAGATAATTTAAAAATTATTGGGGTAGGGGATGGCTGAGTGGTGCAGTGGATAGAACACCAACCCTAGAGTCAGGAGTGCCTGAGTTCAAATCCAGCCTCAGACACTTAATAATCACCTAGTTGTGAGGCCTTGGGCAAGCCACTTAACCCCATTTGCCTTGCAAAAAAAAAACCTAAAAAAATTATTGGGGTTCCTTAAAGTCATGATCAGGAAAAGAGCCTTGAGCTCATTTTTAAAGAATTTCTTCAAGAAAATTACCCTGATATCCTAGAAGCAGATGGTAAAAATAGAAATAGAGAGAATCCATTGATCTTCTCCAGGAAGAGAGTCAAAAAACCCACAACCCCCAGGAATATTATAACCAAGTTCTAGAATTCTCAGATCAAAGAGAAAATATTACAAGCAGCCAAATATCATGGAGCTGCAGTCAGGATCACACAGGACTTAGCAGCATCTACATTAAGGGCTCATAAGACTTGGAATGCAATATTCCAGAAAGCAAAAGAGCTTGGAATGCAACCAAGAATCAACTACCCAGCAAGGCTGAATGTCCTCTTCCAGGGAAAGATGTACTTTCAATGAAACAGGGGAATTTCAAATGTTCCTATTGAAATGACCAGAACTGAACAGAAAGTTTGATCTCCAAGTACAGGACTCAGGTGAAGCATCTAGAGGGTGGATGAGAAGGGTAAATTATGAGAGACTTAATGATGATGATGAACTGCATGCATTCCTGCATGGGAAGATGATACTGATAATACTCATATGAACCTTCTCATTTAATAGAGTAGGTAGAAGGAGCTTTTCTAGATGAAGCACAGGGAAGAACTGAATTTGAAGATATAATATATGGTAAAAATAAAGTCAATGGGTGAAAGAGAAATGTACTGGGAGTAAGAGGAAAGGAGAGGCAGAATAGGCTAAGATATTTCATATAAAAGATATTTCATGTAGCTTTTTCAATCGTATGGAAGAGGAGAAGGCAACAGGGAATGAGGGAGCCTTCATTTTCATCAGAAATGGCTCAGAGAAGAAACAGCATAGCACTCAATAGGATAGAGAAATCTAGAAGAAAAAGGAGAGAAGGGTGATGGGGGAGGGGATGTGGGTGATAGAAGAGAAGGTAGATCATGGGAGAGAATAGTCAGATATAACACATTTTCTTTTTTATTTTTTGTAAGGTGGTGGAATTGGGTGGTCTGTCTATGACCACGGAGCTTGGTGGTTGTTGGGTCTCTGGGGTGGGATATAGGCTTGGTGTTCTGTTTGCTGCAACACTCGGATGCACCACAGCACATTTTTGAAGAGGGACAGAGTGAAAGGAGAGAGAAAATATTATAGATGGTAGTGGGGAGAAATGGATGGAGGGAATTACAATCAGCAACAGCAACTGTGGAAAAATATGGAAGTAATTTCTGTGATGGACTTATGATAAAAAATATGATCCACCCTAGACAGAGCTGATGGTATGGGAACACAGACTGAAACACATTTTTTTCTCTTTCTTTTACTTTATTTCTCATGAGGTTTTATATTTTTGTGTGTGGGGGGTATTATGTTTACTCTTAAACAAGAATATTTTAGTAATGTGTAAATAAATTAAAGAATATTAAAAATATGTTGCTTACAAAAAATTTCTATTGATTAGAGAAATGTAGATAAAAACAATCCTGAAGATATCACCTCACACCCATTAGATTGGCTATAATGACAGAATGAAAAATAACAAATGTTAAAAGGAATGTGAGAAAAACAGTGTTGGTGGAGTTGTGAAATGATCCAACCATTCTAGAGAATAATTTGCAATGCATACTGCCCAGAAATAGTTCTACCAGTTCTGTTTCTGAAAGGAACTTTTTCAAAAAAAGAAAAAGACCTAGATGAGCAAAAACATTTATTGCAGCTCTTCTCATGGTGGCAAAAAAACCTGGAAATTGGAAGGATGTCCAGTAAGTGTGGAATAGATGAACAAGTTATGGTATATGATTGTGATGAGATACTATTGTGCTTTAAGAGAAACCTGGAAAGACTTATAGGAAATGATACAAAGTGAAGTAGGCAGAACTAGGAGAGTATTCATACAGGAACAACAATATTGTACAATGATTATTTGTGACTGTCTTACCTATTCTCAGCAAGACCATGATCCAAGACAGTTGTGAAGGATTTATGGTGAAAATGCTATACATCAAAAAGAAGTGATAGAGTTGAATACAGATCAAAACAAACTTTTATTTTTATTTTCTTTATTTTTCTTGCTTTTTTCTTTTTTTTAGTTTGTGTTTTCTTCCACAATGTGACTAATATGGAAATATTTTTGCATGACTACACATGTATGACCTATATCAAATTTTTAACTCACTATTACAAAAGTACCAAATTAATCTGTACTTACTACATATACTCTTCTGTAGACATCAAGAGTTTACTGGAATTCAGGAACAAACCGAGGGAAAAAAGCTGGAAATCTATATACCATTACTGGAATAGAGAGGAAAAATGAGACTGCTCCCCAGCTGTACATACTTCTGTATGTTTCTTTCTTGGTTGACTTTGAAATGTTAAAATACTCCCACATGGGGGAAAAGATCCATCCCTTGTTGTTTATGCATCTGTGTACACAAGCATATGTTTATGAATGTCTTTAAACTTGAGTCCAGAATGCTTGGCTAATTCAGCCAGCATGCACAGATGATTTTTATTAATTTGCTGTAAACATCAAGAAACAGGTACATAATTTTGCATAATGTGCATTGGACAGATGGTTTCCCACTATACATATGGAGAACTGCAAGGATTTTTAACAACTCACTCATTTAAAAGAGGCTATGGTCTCTCTCCAACAATCCATTCTATGCTACATTTGGATATAACTTTCAAACTAGTTCAGAAAGACTAAGGTAATGTCTTAAGATCACCTTCTATCATTTTTATGGAAAGAACCATAACAAGTTATACAATGCTTTGTACTTGGTTGGCCTTTGTTCTAAAGGTGGAGTGGGGAAGAGGCAGGGATTATAACAAATATAATTAAAATTTGAAAATCAATGGGAAGATTTAAGTTGGACAATAAAATCTGACAAGCAGAAAAGCACTGGTCAGTCTAAATCTGTGCTAATTATTTATTTATCACTCTTAATGTTTGAAAATTTAAGAAGTATTTGTTAGGAATATATATTAAATGGAAAATGAGCCAACAAAAACATGTTGATACTATGATTCCTTAGAGATAGTCACCAAAATAAGAAAGGCAAAAGATCCTTGAATCCACCTCAGTTAGCAAACATTTGATCACAGTCGATGGCAAGCATTTTAGAGTACAAGTTCATTTGCAAAGAAACATAATGAAAGAAAAAATGGCCTCATGCTTTTTCTTCTTTCTTTAATTATAAAAAAATACAGGAATTTCTCTCACCATGTTAAGAAACATGACCAGTTTCATCAACTATAAGAAAGTTTATGGCCAATTTGAATGAAATAACAGGCATTTAAAGAAAGTGAACCTAGTCCAAACTTCTCATTGAACAGATTAGAAAACTGAAATAACAGGACTGGGCATCATGATAGTTATTATTATTATTACTCTGAGACTTGTATTAAACTCCTTGGAGCAGACAAAGCCCTCTGGATCATTCTGGTTTTAGCCAAGCCCATCTGCTTTAGTGTTAGAAGAGACCAAAAACTATTTAGAGAAGGAAAAAAAGGATCTGATATTTTCTAGGGATAATTCCATTCTTTAAATACATCCCAGGAATGAAGAGTTACCATTTCACGAACTTTATCTTTCAAAGACACTAACTTCATCTATCATTTTTTCCAGTTTTAATAATCTACTATCAGTTCTTCAGGACATTATTGTGATTTTTTCATGGATAAAAAAAACTTTTCTTACTATCCTGCATTCTCTTCATTGCTTCAGAATTTCTAGTAGATTAGACATCTGTTTTCAAAAGTTTCGGAGATCAGTAGGGACATCACGACCTTCCCAAGGCTAGTCTTTTTGGGTCTGACCACTTTTGATCTCCCTTTTCTTCATTTTCCCTTTTATCCTTACACTATCATCTTGTTCATCTGAGGCATTTAAATCTGCATTCCTGTCTTTCAATCCATTCTGACATGTCACTGTTACTCTTCACTGAGCCCCTTTTATTTTTCCATTGCATCTTTATTCACATTCTTCAATCAGATAATAATCCTACATTTCACTCTACAATTATAAACTCATTCATTCTTACTAAAGGATGAAAGAGGCTAGTTTCCACTAGACAACACACAAGTCATTGTTTGTTTTTTTTCAGGTGAATGATTGCTTTGTCAGGTAGATGGCAAAAATATTTTGTTCAGTACTATATGTGATACTCCAAATTTTATAGCCAAATTGGTGTCAGGCCTCTTCCCTCTCCCCCCCCCCACCAGTATAAATCACAGTTTAAGCCAGTTCCTCATCAGCTAAGTTTAACATTTGTCTTCTTTGTTGATGTCTGAGGGAGGACCTTCAATCATCTGATTAAGAAAATTAAACACAGCTTAATAGCTGGAGAGAAAAAAAAAATGACCAAATTTTTCAGCATCTCTCCTAATTATGGAGACAGTGACATTTTTTTCCATGAGGCATTTTTCTTTCTTTTGGAAGTATTTATGCCACTAATTGCAACTTCTACCTTCAGGACATGAACTCAATAAATTCCTAAACAATAAGAAATATTAGATGACATGGTCAGGTCTTAGGAGAAATATTGACTCACTTACATTAGTCTGGAGAGAGTGTTTATTTGATTGAAAAGGAAGTTCCATAATTTGGAAGTTCAAAAGCTGGATTTTTAAGGGATACAGGAAAAAGAACATGGAACTTGATGTCAAAAGACCTGGATGCAAGTTCCAGCATTAACTCTTACTAGTAATGAATAAGTCACTTCATTCAGTTGACTTTAATTCAAATTGGTTAGCTTGAAACTCATTTTCTTCAATTTAAAAATGAGTGTTTTAAGTTTATCTTCAAAAAGATACTAAAATGCATAGTAGAGAGATAGGCTATGGTGTGTAATATAACATGTACTGTCAAATTCAAATGATGTGTTGTTTATCTTTGCTCAATTCCTTTTCCCTCTTCTCTTTTTTTGTTACAAAGGATCACTTTTTAGAGAGGGGAAAGAAATATGTAGAAATAAAAGTGATATGAAAACCAAAGTTGTTTAAAAACCTATTCACAATAAAAAAAATAGGTAAAATTAATTAAGTAATGAATGCTACTCACAGTGTTGAGAAGAGAAGCTGGTAATCTATAAAATACAATATAAAAAATATATCAAGAAAAGAAAGAAGGAAAGAAGAAATAAAGGGAGGGAGGGAGAGAGGGGAAGGAAGGAAGGAAGGAAGGAAGGAAGGAAGGAAGGAAGGAAGGAAGGAAGGAAGGAAGGAAGGAAGGAAGGAAGGAAGGAAGGAAGGAAGGAAGGAAGGAGAAGGTAAAAGATAGACGCAGAAAAAGATTCTCAGTGGCTAGGTGGCACAGTGGATAGAACACCAGCCCTGGAGTCAGGAGTACCTGAATTCAAATCCGGTCTCAGGCACTTAATAATTACCTAGCTGTGTGGCCTTGGGCAAACCACTTAACCCATCGCCTTGAAAAAAAAAAAACCTAAAAAAATAAATAAATAAGAGATTCTCTACCGAAGGAGGAATAGCCCAATCAGAAGCCCCTAAATAGGAGAACAAAATATCAAGCTATTAGTCATTTAATGAGAATAAATTAAATCCAATTCTATCTAGACCATTCCAGATCTCAGAGAAAATAGAATGTATGAAAGAGGCAACTTTCAGCTGTAATTTTTAAAGTATGAGCCAACCCTTCCCCCAAAAATGTATGAATAGTCTAGAAACAGATTATGAAATCTAAGTAACCCAAATTTACAAACATGGGGTGGTCTGCATGATGCTGAGTATGCAGTTAATTAGTAGAGAGAATCAGTAAGTAAAAATGAAACAATGCCATGCTTATATGAGGGCTAAAATTAGGGCTGGAGGTACAGGGAGAAATAGAAAAGCTTCCTTGGGGCCAATTCTAGAGACTCTATGTTCCTATTAATGCATTTTAAAATTTCATTAGCTTTCTCTGGAACACTCAAAAATTTCTAGTCTCTTTGTCCATAGTGTAATCCTTCCCAGTGCCATTTAATTCTTAATCTTCAACTCAGCTGCTCCCTCCCCCCACAAATGATTCCAAATGTTTATTATGTATCCAGTCTTAAACAAATAGAAAAACGGACAGACAGGCAGCCAGGTGAAAAGGCATTAAATCAAACAGACAGATTGATTTTGGAAGCTTCGGACATATGAGGAAGGTTAGCTCCTCAGCATGTCCCTTATTTCCAACTTATTTCCCTAAAGACTTCAGGAACTTTCCCTTTCAATAAGAATGGAATTTCTCAATGTGAATTATTTCTATACCTGTAAAAAATGTGTTTAAGTCCCATATTTTCTGGTATATTCTAACTGATAGAACTTCTCTAATTCCAGTTTGCTTAGATAAATTGGTTTATCCCTAAATTGATTATTAATGATTTTCTCTTATGTAACCAATGTTTAGTGAGAAGGGGACAAATCAACTGTTGAAAACAAGAATAATCTTCCCCTTCCTCCTTTAGGAGGTAATAGAGAAATGAGGCAAAAGAAAGAGCCCAGTATAGCAGTGTACCTATGGTCAATCTGTCCCTCTCCTCCTCAGTCATCATGGTGATCAGATCATATCTAACCATACCTTTTGTGAACTGCATGTCTATATTGTTAGACAACTCATATGCCCAAACATAGCTTACATGAGTACACACACACACACACACACACACACACACACACACACACACAGTGCATATCTAAATTGAATATATTTCAACAAAGATGCAAAGACATCCAAAAAATAAGAAGAGGAAGATTCAAAATGACAGTTGATCCAAGAAAACACGGATCTTAAGAGTTTTGTATTTAGGCAGGCTGACCAAAGACTGGATACATAATAAGCATTTGGAATCATTTGGGGGGGGGGGATAAATTGAGTAGAAGATTAAGAATTAAATGGAACTGGGAAAGATTACACTATGGACAGAGACTAGTAATTTTTGAGTGTTCCAGAGAAAGCTAATGAAATTTTAAAATGCATTAATAGGAACATCGAGTCCATACTGCTGAGGGTAATATTTTCACTACACTTTCACCTAGTCTGATTCAGGTATAAACACCTTCTTTTGGAAAGAACCCTCATAAACTAGAGAAACAAAGGGCAATCAGAATGACGAAGGCCATCAAGTCTATCAATGCATGAGTAAGCATTTATTAATCACTTCCTGTATTCCAAGTACTGTTCTATGTGATAGAGATAAAAAGACAAAAAATGAAACTGGTCCCTGCCCCCAAAGAATTTACACTTACTTCATTCCATTTGAGGATCATTTGTAAGAAGTGAGGGATATTTAGTCTAGAAAAGAGAAGAATAAGAGGGAGTTGTCCTACTGAAAGAAGATTAAACTTTTTCTGTTTATCCCCAAAAGGCACAATTAGAACAATGGGTGGAAGATGCCAAGAGACAAACTTATGCTTGTTGTAAGAAAAAAAAATCCCTAGTTCTTAGGACTATCCCAAAGGCGAACAGACTGCTTTGTAAGATGAGCTCCCCCTCAGTGTAATTCTTTGACTGAAGGCTAAATGATCATTGCTAAGTGTGACATAAATGGCATTTCTTTTCAGGTACTGTATAACTTCTCAGTTCTCTTCTACCTCTGGCCTTCAAATCTAATCTTTTCCTAGACACTGCGTATTTTCCCCATTTTTTTTTTCAGTAGTATTCCACCTACAAAAAATCAGTGTCATTCATGGATGGATACTTTGAGAAAAAAATAAAACAAAGCTTTACACCACCCATAAACAGATTATAGACATGGAAGAAGCTTTGAGTTCTTTGACAGGAAAGGTCCTACATAAATCCAAGCTATTATTAATATCTAAGATCATCCTCAGATCCACCAAAGACTTAACATTTTATTGGGACATACTTAATTGCTTGCCATAGGATACCTACATGTCTTCCTCTGAACATTCCCCTTGCTAATCTGAGGAGGGACACCTTGTATAATTCAGGGCATGCCTACACTGGCAGAGACATGGCCTGTTGTAATTGCTTCAGCCACCTCCAGTGTTTTCTAGGGTGATTATCATAAGATTATGAATCATGCACAATGGAGAGGTAGATGCGCCAACAATCTTGTGCAAGATATGGTAAGTCTTAAATTATATTTGGCCTATACAGACTGTGCCCAAGGGGACATCAACAGTTCAATGAAGTTCCAGGAAAAGATGTAAATTTCAGCTATAGCTTCCTTCTGGTTTAATATTACCATATTATTCTGAATATAATCCAGTAGGGTATACCACTAAAATCAGCACTCATTGAAAGGAAAATAATACATAGTGATATGCTCAAAAATATTTAGGTACATCATTCTATCACTTGGAAGACAGTAACTACTTGAACCCTAAAATTCCAAGACTTTCCTGAATGTAGACAAAACATTCAGATGGATTGCTTTCGTTTGCCTTTCCCTTGCCCCCCAAAATTTACTCATTCCATTACTAGACCCATTGACTCCCTAACCTTGAGAATAAAACAGAAATTAAATATCATGCTACAGAGTCAGATAGTGGAGAGAAGGGGGGGAAGATATAGACCAAATATTAATGTGATAGAGTACAATTGTTCTATAAGAAATGAGTGACCAAACTTCAGAAAAGCCTGGAAAGACTAGCATGAATTGATTCTGAATAATGTGAGCAGAATCAGGAGAACATTGTACACATTAAGAGCAACATTGTGAGATCATCATCTATGATGGACACAGTTTTCCTTGGCAGTTCAGTGATCAATGACAATCCTAATTAGACCTGTTATAGAAAATGCCATCCACATCCAGAAAAAAAGCTATGGAGTCTGAATTCAAAACAAAGCATAGTATGTTCATTTTTAAAAATTATTTTATGTTTTTTCTTTCTTTTTCATATTCTAATTTTCCCTAGTTCTAATTCTTTTTTCACAACATGACTAACAGGGAAATAAGCTAAACACAATTCTATATGTACAACATATCACACTGCTCATTGCCATGAGGAAGGGGAAGGCAAGGGAGGGTGGTAGAAAATTGTGAAACTAAAAAGTTTGTGAAAAGAATGAATATTGAAATTTTTCTTTGCAAGTAAAAGTAAAAAATTAAAATAAAAAAATTTTAAATTATAAAAAATAATAAATGGAATCATTGTGAAAAAAAGACCAAGAGAGACACAAAGACATAGAATATTCTGTTATGACCACATTCTCTACCTCTACTCCAATTTGGTATTTAAAGTCTTGCATGAATTGCTCGAGGCTATCATTCCAGATTTATTGCACATTGTTTCCCTTCTCACATTCTTCCTTCCATCCAAACTGCCCCCCCCACCTTCTTTTTTCTCCTTATAAAACACCCTATATATTGCCTCTTTGCCATCACATAGACTATCTCCCATGTCATAAATATTCTTCCTGTTCACCTCTAGGCCCCCCCCAATTCTCTCAGCTGCCAATGTCTCAGCCCCTATGAAATTATCTTATAATTACTTGTATCTCTGTTGTTTCTTCCCAGTAGGATGTGATGTCATTGACAGTAAGGGCTGCTATGGAGGTTTTTAATATGGTATCCATAGCACTTGGCATAATAACTAACATAGAGTGGTCAAATGCTTATTAAACTGAACTAAAATGCAAGACTCAGAAGCTTCACTATTCTATAGAATTCCCTAACTCTCCCTACTTTTTGACAATTGGTTCCTAGGAAACTGTGTTTAGAGCCATCTATCCATAAGTGGCAAATAGACCCTAAGCCTTAGGACATAATATGTCCAGTGTGTAAGAGGACTTCCTGAAAATCTATCTCAGAGCCTACAACCAACTATTCCTCTCCACACCTAGGATGCAGGGAACAAGATAAAGAACGACTGAGATTTTTACTTTGAGATGTAAGTGTAAAGGACTGGAGACAGAGATGTTTGCAATCACTTAAGCCAAAGGATCTATGTCCTTAACTACATACTACTACCAGTTACAGTTTTTCCTCAATACAGCTCTCCCAAAATGTATGAGTGGTTGGAGATGCTGTTGGTATTGCTCCTGTTGAAACCAGGGAGACTAGTTGAGTTTATACTGCATCTAAGGTAGAAAAAAAGTGATCATACGTTCATTCATCTGTTATACAAGGCAAATTGGGAGAAGAAAAGAAAAGTTGTGGAAAATGGGATGGGGGGGGCGGCTAGGTGGCTCAGTGGATAGAGCACCAACAGTGGAGTCGTGAGTACCTGAGTTCAAATCCGGCCTCAGATTGTGTGGCCTTGGGCAAGCCACTTAACCCCATTGCCTTGCAAAAAAAAAATCCTAAAAAAAAAAAAAAGGTGGTACCTGTAACTGGAACAGTAAGGGAGAGAAAGCATGGTATATCAGAAGAGCTCACACCTTTTACATATACTGATTGTTTAACCATGGACAAATCATTTAACCTCTCAGTGCTCCCAATCTATTCTGGAAGACTATAAGTTTCTTGCAGAGCAGCTGTTGACTTGTATTGGTAGAGCCACTTTCCTCATTGGGAGTTCATCATCCCAGTGCTACTGTAGATGCATTATCCAAATATACTTGGCAAAAAGAATTATAAGTCTAAAAATATTTACGTTTATATCCAAAACTTTAGAATTGGAAAGGTAGTTAGACACCATCCATTCCAGTCCAACAAGTGGTCAAAAAGATTTTGTTTGAAGACCTTGAGGAAGGGACTCCCCATTTTATTTTGAGATAGGTCTGATTGTTAGGAAACTGCCTTATATTAAGCCAAAACTCATTTCTTTGCAACTTTCAAACATTGTTCCTATTTCTACCCTCTGGAGTCTAGCAGCCAAATCTAATCCCCCTTTCACATTAACCATCTTTCAGATGCCCAAAGACAGCTTTCATGCCTGCCCCCAACAATGTTCTCCAGACTAAATATGTCCAATTCCATTTAAAAAAACAATTTGGAATTGGGCAACAACAAAAATTACCAAATATTTCATTTCCTTTGACCCAGATTTCACTACTAGGACAATATCCTAAGAAGGTTATCAGCAGCAAGAAGAGAAGAGTGTTTAGAGAGATGACAAAAAGCTGGAAACAAAGTGTGAGTGTGTGCCCCATGATTGGTTAAGGTGGAACAAATGATTGCAAATGTGCACAATAAAATATGCACTAAGAAATGAAAATGTGAAGACAGTGCCTAGTGCATAGCATTCTCTTGATAAATGTTATTGAATGATAGGGAGAAAAAAGATATGAACTCAAAGCCATTTACCATTCTGCTCACCCTTCCCTGAACACTTGCCAGCCTCTCAATGTCCTTAGAAATGAACATAATATGAGATGTAGCTTAATGAAGATAAACTATAATGGAACTCTCACATCCAACATCCTAGACCCCATACTCTCTGCATCCTAAGATAGTGCTAGTCTTTTTTTTGTCTTCCATAGGATAAAGTGCTGGTGCTAAAGCAGGAGGACCTGAGTTCAAATCTGACCTCAGACACTGACTAGCTAGGTAAGCTTAGGCAAGTCACTTATCTGGCCACTGGACTCAGGTGACTCCGGAAGAGAAAGTTAGACTGATGGTTTTGGCATAACATCCCTCACTCACATTCAATTCAAATGCATGTCATGGCATTACCCATCCTGATGTCATAGACCTCTTCAAAAATGAAGGATAAAGAGACTGCTAGGTTGTATAGTGAATAGAGCATGAACCCTGGAGTCAGGAAGACCTGAGTTCAAATCGCACCTCAGGCATTTAATAAGTGCCTAGTTGGGTGAACCTGGGCAAATCACTTAACCCGTTGCCTTGCAAAAACAAAAAAAATGAAGGACAGACATCATTGTCACAACACTGTTGATTTGTATTAAACTTGTAATCGACTAAAACTCAGATATTTAAAAATCAATAATTTGTTACACTTGAAGTCAACTCAAAAATTCCAAATAAAAGAAAGCATAACTAGAAAATTCTATTTGTTTGCTTGTTTTTAAACCAGCAATTCAGTGGAATAAACCAATCAAACTGATAACAATGGTGTAGAAAAACCCACCAAGCAATTTACTGGATTTGCTTTGGGGTTTGGGTTTTTTTTTTTTACTTTTCAGCTGGTCATATTGATAGTATTAGAAATAAAAGCATACTTTTTCACTCAGCAATCCTAACTACAGAGAAAGTCTCTCAGGTTGGAAATTCTAAACTTTTTTGGTGTCATGGGTCCCCTTTGATGAAGTTTGATAAAGCTTATGGACCCCTTTTCAGAATAATATTTTTAAATTAATAAAATTAAAACATAAAAAAGAAACTAATTACAAAGAAATACAGTTAACAAAATATTTTAAATACATTCATGAACCTAAGATACTGTTCTACAGTATCAAGACATTTTAGACAAGTAACACCAGTTATCGATTTAGAACTGAAAAAGATTTAGAACTCATTTAATCCAATTACCAGTGACAGGGTATAGTTGGGAAAGAATTTTGTATTTGGAGGAACATGGGTATAAATATGACTCCAATACACCAATTCTATGATCGGGGGAAGTCTTTTAGACTGAGCATAAGTTTTCTCATCTATAAAATGAGAATGATTATAATATCTCCAATAGCTACCTGACAGGATTGTTGAGAATACAATAATATTATGGATATGCTGGTTAGATTAGATAGCCTTGAAAGTACTTTCCATCTCCAAATCTATGATTCTACATGAACTATATTATAATTTTTCTTGTTGCCACCAAGACAAATGGGTGACAGTACTGGAACTTGAACCACAGGTTCTCAGTTCAGGATCACTTCCAGTACAGCACATTGTCTTTATAACACAGTGTCCTTTACCCCAACAGAAGGCAGAAGTCTCCCACAAACACTAAGAGGTAAACAGGATTCTGGGAACAAGACATCATCCTTCAAAACAAAATCATCATTAACTTCTGCCACCTACACCAATGACAAGGGAAAGAAAAATTCTTCCTTCCCTACTATTCCTGGTGGCCCTTCTTCTGTTATCAGAATAAACTTTTTTCTAATTTAAAATGATGGCATTGTTGAAACAAATAGAAACTCATTACAAATTGAATTGTAACTTCCTTATATGAGTAATTATCTAGTTTTACCTTTTCCCCTTTCCCCTCAAAAAAATCAGTTCTTCATACTATTTCTCAGTTTAATACACTAAAACCTCCACAGTCAAACTCTGATAGCTCTATTATGAGGTGAAAAATACACTAAGAACTGGAAAACTGTGCCAGCAGAAAATGAGCTCTGGAGAGTCCTTCCAAGTTGTAAAGGTCCATAAATAGTAGGTGACAGATTGAGTCTGCTGTCTGGGGGCCAGCCTGGCCAGGACCTGAAAGGCTCATGGCCAGAGAGTTGGTGCATTCTTTGGTCATGTCAATCCAGAAAACAAAAAAACATGTCACCTATTGAAAGTACATATCATAAAGTCTATTTCCCACCAGAGATAATACTTAGAAGTAGAAGTTTTATATTTTCTTTCCTATTTTTTAATCTCCTGTCTTGACTAGATTCCCTGTTTATTTTCAATTGTTTCTAGAGAGACATGCCACAATAGATGCCTGAGGTTAAGGAAAGAAGAAAAATAAGGATCTGAATACCACAGCACAAACATATCTGAACCACTAACTTTGTCAGAAAGACAGAGCAGCTGCGTAGGAGCTAAGAGAAGTGCCAGAAAACAGACTTAGACAGAAGTTTCTTTGGCCCAACCAATGAGTATTCACACTGGCAGACTAAGATAGATAAAAAGGAATATGTTTAGGCAAAAATAATTTCTGCCAAGTTGAATACTGGGTATAG
Organism: Macrotis lagotis; assembly: GCF_037893015.1. NCBI lineage: Eukaryota > Metazoa > Chordata > Mammalia > Peramelemorphia > Peramelidae > Macrotis > Macrotis lagotis. Next base: position 121,466,301 of record NC_133660.1, on the reverse strand, counting down.
AAGCTACAAACTCAGCTACATGAGTTGTCACATTAACAGTAAGATATCTTCTTTGCAAAAATCAGCACCACTCAAAACATTTTCTTCCACTGCTTAATACATGACAATACAATGTGTCTTCTGGGGAATATTTAATCTTTGAGATTCAATATATAGTAGCACTGCATTTTTACTGTTTTACTGTTACTCTATTTTTATAATAGAATATTAGTTTCTTGATGTCAGAAATTATTTAATTCCTGTTGAATCCACTTTGCTGGGTTTATAAAAAATAAAAGTCATTCCCCTGTACAGAGCCTTTTTCTTCCCCTCCAGTCCAGAAATCCTATTTACAGACTGAGATTCTAGTCTGTCTTTATGGTGATATTCAGATTGGGGACATCATTCTGGTATCTCATGTTGTTCTCCATACCACTTACATTGGGCAGACCTGATTCCATCTCTTGTCAGTGGTGCAGAGTCATTCTGGATATCTAAGTATATCTATTTGCCATTTCAACTGCCTTGTTCCCATTATAGTGACATGGTGATCCTTCTCCTTCCCAGCCACCACCTTAAGCTCTTTCCCCCTCAGCAACTCAGTACAATACAGACTTTTGACTATTGTTATCAATAAATTATCATATCCAGCCAGCTCCCTATTAATATGAGGCACCCACTGAGGCAGTAATAAAATTTCAATACCAAATTAAAAGTTTTCCCAATAGATCACCTTACTCATTCATCTCATTAAATTATGTATCCTTTTCTTTCTGGGGATAGCCAC